>NC_082697.1:37025641-37338275 GCF_949987515.2 Delphinus delphis | reverse complement strand
AGGGATCTCAGGCCAGCCGGGAGGAGGAACAGAGAGAGGGCCTGAGGGTCCAGAGCTGAAGAAGTCCTACAAAATGCCCAGTCGAGGAGAGGGTTGGAGCCACTGCTCATCCTCCCAACTGCCCAGAACAACACAGAAATGGTCTGTCTTCTCAGCCTTGACCTTGCCAGACGTGGTCAATGAGGGCTTTTTTCAATGAGGTTAAAGATTTAGTTTGGTAACAATTCTGTTCTGTGATTCATCATATGGCCAACTGACAGACTACCTCCACTCTATACAGCATTCTGTATCATTCCTAACTTTGAAAAAGGCCTAAACTAAGGAATGAATGAATGAAAAACTGCAGGAATTCTGAACAGGTATCATTTTAGAAATCGACTATATTACTACTTTTGTAAAAATCTAAATGGCAGTACTGCCCATTCTCTGGAGAGACATTTTTATTTGGGGCAATTTACAGAGGGTCTCAGCATAGGGGTAGATGGGGTAACGGTGAAGGAGTTTTCTCATGCATCATTAATATCATACTGAGATCATGACTATTAGATGTATGTCCTGTCACCATTAACTTCCTAGAAAAATTACACTGGTCAACAACCAAAACAAGTATGGTAGCTAGATTTGATTTGGAACACTCTTCAGGTTTTAAATGGCAAATAGCTACTTAATGGGTCATTTAAAAATCTATTAAATGGTGTTATAGTAAGGAAGTACTTAAATGCCTCACAAAATAGTATTTCCATTCCAGGTACTCATGACAGAGTTCCTTTAAACAGCAAAGCCCACGTGGCTCACTCAAGGGCTTACCTCCTTCCCAGTTGGGGAGGGAAAGACAGGTTGCCAATCAAAGATTGATCAGAAAAGAACAAGCACCAGTAGGACAACAGGAACTGTCTTTTAGTTACAGCCTAAACCACCATACACGGTAACCCCATATTCTCATTGCCCCTTCCCAATAGAATTAGTTATTTTAATATATTCTTAAGTTTTCCCATGTAACTTAAACTCATCTCTAAATTATAAACTGTGTAAATATGTCACCAAGAAATGCTAAAATGCCCCTACTGCATATGAATTGTTTATCCCAGGCCTATAATGTTCTGTGCCCTAATGCTCTAGAGATATTAGATACTAAAATTTTATTAAAACCATATTCCTTGCATTTGCTGCCATTATCAGTATCCTAATTCACACGTGTGTGAGCTAATGAAGCAGTCAGACAGGGTTTCACAGGCAGAGAAAAGGCTGAAAGAATTCTTTTTTTGCCAAATAGAAAGTGGCCCAACTGTGGAAAACGATATGGATGTCTAAGGTAGACCCCGCAAGCCAAAACTGTAAATAAGGTTAGACCCTCGCATGGTTCCATGGTCTGAGTATATGTTACAACATTTTAAACCAAACATTCATTTCATTATAGGGATTCCTGCCAGCTGGCGAGTGTAGTTGACCAAAAGTGAAAAATGAGCTTGAGTTCTCCCTCCTTGTAAAACTCAGGACATTTGTAGCGTTAGCCCCTTACCAGAAGAGGGCAATGGCGGCCCAGCTGGCATTACACAAAGCCCTGGCAGTTACCTGCAGTCAAGGTAATAACTAGCCAAGGGAATCAGACCTCAGGAAACAGCCTGCAGAAGCACAGGCTTCTACGTATCATGTGTGCAAGATTCAGGCTTGTTGCCTTTCCTTTTCCTGGGATGAATTAACAGGCAGCTGCAAGACCAAACCATTCCAGTATTTCCAACTGATGATGCGGAAGTACGGTTCACTGCAACCCAACCAAAGCATTTTAAAGTTACCATCTCTTTCTGGTCATACCAACCATAAAACTTCACATTCTAAAAACAAGAGGGTGCTTTAAAGATCTTTGAATGAAGATGAATATTATGTAAATAATACATTAGAAGTCTGTAAATTAGAGAGACCATAAGAGCCGTTCTAAATACAGACTCTAATTTACTTGCAGTACCCTGGCTTTTTAGACCCTCTTTGCTGGACTCTCAGTTCTGCTACCTGCTTTCCCTCACCATGTTTCCGAGTTCATCTTCCGAAACGGTGCTTTTCCAGCTCAGCGTCTTTTATCTTTTCAGGAAAGAGCATTCTCCAACCTTCTCTCCCTGATAAACTATTCACTCTGTTGTGCGGGCTTACTCAATATTTGCTTTTTATGAAGCAAAGGATTTGTTTTTGGTTAATAAAATTTTAGGCATAAGCGAGTAGTGGATGGGTAGGGGGGGTTGCGGTAGTTTTAACAGAGGTGGGACATGAGACCAGCAGCACGTGTGGAGTTAGGTTATTTTCTCCTCGTTTGGGAATTCACAAGCCTAAGGATGAAACCTCAAGTTCATACTTTGACTTCCCCACCTGTCCCAAACTACACATTCTCCCCAGACCTGTTCCTCCTCCCTGTTCTAGCTCCACCAGAGGCACCAAAACCTGTCCAGTTCTGAAACCTTGACACCGCTCTTTGCTCAGCAGCCACGGGCAACCCATCACCACGTCCTGTGGTCCATCCTCCTCGCCATCCCAGCCTCCAGTCCAGGCCACCACCCTCCCCTGCCTGGCCCTTAAATGCAACAGTCCCATGATCTCCTAAGTCTAGTCACTTTCCATCTGTTAGAGCCCTACAGCCCGTGGCCAGAGCGATCGAGTCTTGCCTTTCCTCCACACTTGCACCCAAGCTAAAACCCCTTCAAGAGGCCTTTCACTGTTCTCTGAAAGAAGACTGAACTCCCTATGGTGGCCTGTAAGAGGCTGACCACACATCCTAGTTTTCCCAGGTCAGTCTCATTTTTACGTCCTACTGTTCAAACATAATTAGTAATAGTACCCTCTTTTCATCTAAAAGCTGTCCCAATTTTCACAGCAACCCAGATGATCTCTTTAGCAACAAGCCTCTGTGAGGCCTGGCCCCTGCCAGTGTCTCCAGCCCCATGTCACTCCACTGCCCCCTGCACTCCCTGCTGGCCTTCGTTTATTCACTAATTCTTATTTGTTGATCGTACACCAGACGCCAGCCCTGTGCCAGGAGCTGAACACAGGGCAGGGAACAGAAGAGGCAGGACCTCGGCCCCAGCCAGCCTGCACCCACCTGCCCCTGGGCTCACACAGGGGTGTCCTTCAGCCTCTTCGTCGCGGAAACCTTCTGAGGCCCAGGGCATCCCACCCTTCATCTTGCCTCTATTTGAAACAATGGTCCAAGGCTGCAATTTTTCCTGCTTCTGTGTGATTCATCTGACTGCCAGATTCTTCCAAGAGATGATGAAGTCTGCATCTATTTGGGGGTGGGGGAAGGGAGCAGAAGCCCCCCACCCCCTCCATCACCATCACCCCTCCTCAGCTGAGATGCACTCTGTGCTCTGCACAGACTCTCATGCCCAGCAGAGGGCTGCCTGGCAAACAGTAGCCAAAGGAAAAAGGGACAGCAAGATGAAAATCAGACAAGGTAGCATTAAAGGCGAAAATCATTCAAAGAAACTGAGAGATGTTTCATTTACAACGATCAATCCATCCAGAAGCCACGAGTCACAAGCTTCATGCACCGAACAGTGTTCTTCTCCCTACCAGAGTGATCTCAAACTTCTCTCCATTTCAAAGTAGATCTCTGCTTTATTTGCACAAATATGAGGCTCATCTGAGCAGTTTTCACAAAGAGAAATATTGAAGTTTCCCTCTCTTGACAGAAAGACATTGCTTGTGGCTTATAAAAGTCCATTTTTTTCCTTCCATTTCTACCCATTATAGATTAAAATCTGAGTGCAAATTTCAGCTTGGTACACCCACCCATCTGCAGGGGAGGGCGGGGGAGGGGGTGTCACTTAAACAGTGTGAAGCTCTATTCAAAGTGAAAGCAACATATTGGTTATTTTCACCACAATATCCCACCAAGGCAGGTGGGGTGAGGAGGGGACTGGTTGTGTTTTATGAAACAACCACACCAACAGCACCCGAAGCCCATGCCGCACGGTGTCCAGCCAGGAGAGTGACAGCAGGTGAGGGCCCCGCAGGCACACCCTCCACAGGGGCCCCCTTCCTCCGTCACACCACCTTCCCAGACAGAGGAGCCTCGGCTGCACCCGCCTAGTGAGGGTGCTCGTGGTAATCTTTTGATTAATTTTTTATCATGCTAAATGTAGAGAAGAGTTCTAATATTTTCCCTATAGCAAGGTGGACCATTTACCTCCCTCCGTGTCCCACCTTGGCGCGCGCACACGTAACTCTGGAGACCGCTGCAGTCAACTGGAGAAACAACTGGATGACTCGGAGGGGCCCGGGGAGTCAGTACGGGCACAGCCCCGCCGGCAGGGGCAAACCCAGCAATGCCCGTGCAACCGCTAAATCGTAGCAGGAGGATGAAATGAGCCCGGGGAGGACACTGACAGTGGATAAAGGCTACAAGGAAATGAAAGCTCTCCTGAGAATCCAGTGTCACACACAGCACACAAATGCAGATGGAAACCCCCACAAAACCTGCTCATCTAAAACGCCACGTTTGCTTCTGTCTTGATGCCTTTGCACCTCAGGTCTCTTGGCTACAACTCCCTGGGGAGGTGCCTCCCTCTTTCTACTCAGACTTCTACTCAAATGCTACTCCCTGGGAGAGGCTCTCTTACCTGCCTACTTAAACTGGAACCACCTCTAGTCCCTTGCCAGCAAACTACCAAACTTCATCACTCTTCTCAGTATCTGAAATTATCTTGTTTCTTTCCTTGTGTGGCGTCTGTCTTCCCCCGACTGCAAGGTCACCTCCATGAGACCAGGGACCTTGTCGGTCTTACTCAAAACTGTGTCCCCACGGCTGAGAACCATTCCTGGTACATGGGAGGCAAGCGATAAATATTTAATGAATAAATAAAATGTTTAAAAACAAGAGAAACCCCAGAGTTGTAAGAGATTGAATCCACTTCTTTCAGCCCACACCGGATCAAGGAAGCAAACATAAATACGACCAAAAAGGACTTATAAACATAATGTTGATCTGAAATATATATATATATATATATATATATATATATACACACACACACACACACATCTGATATATATATATATATATATATATATATATATATATATATCAAACCCTACACAATGAAAGCAGAGAATACATCATCTTTTGAAACATTCACAAAATGGTCTCTGGATCTGTCAGTTTCCAGTTTTCAAAAAATATCTGAACTTCCCTGTAGGCAGGAGGTGAGGGCGAGGGTCTGATCTCATAGCAAGATACAGCAGCCAGAGGTGGGGGGTCTGATCCCAGAAAGGGGGTCAATGCCAAAGGCTGGGCCGCTGCCCGATACCCGTCTACTAGGCCCCTCCACCCTGGTGTCATGTTGCTCAGCAGACTCTCCACATACAGTCTAAACAGGGAGACAGACATGCTAGAACCTAGTTAGCCAGGAATCAACCTAAAGATGTGTTTAAAGCCGAGGACTCTGCAAACATATGCTCCTTAAGCCACTGGTGTGCCCACTTTAAGAAACATCTCATCAAGTATCTAACATGGTAAACTGTGTTAATCAGGACCCTGCCATTTACATTTTCAGGTAGAAGGCAGCTGCCAACACTGGTTCTTTTGAAAAGTATTAGTAATTGTTCTTTATTTTTCGACCTTAGAGTCACTGTAGGAACAGAATCCCCCTTTAAAAAATTTGTTTCAATACCAAAATTAATTATTTTCTTTTTATAATCAAACCAGTTTCTGAAGCAAGATGGAAAAAAGGCTTACAGCCTCTATACCAAACCCTTATGCTCATGCCATAAATAATTTATAGCAAGAGCGTTGCTTCTCAGCGGCAGGCTCAAATTCCCATTTTAATCAAAACTGATTTTGAAATCTATTTCTCAATTTACATGTGGTCAGGGAGCTTCTCACCATGTGAGCTCTCAGATTCCTTCATGGAAATGGGCACTCTTCCCAAACTCCTAAAACCCCGGGATGTTATTAACCACTGGTAATCATTTTCTTCTACCCTCTGATGCTCTTGACTTCATCAAAGGTTAACGTCATGGCGGCAGCCTCAGAAAAAAAATCAAACGCTCAAAGCCACAAAACACCAAGGGTACTATGTTCACTGATAGTTCCAAATGTTTAAACAGACCTCACGAAGAAAAAAGCTCAAAGATTCACTGAATCATCTAAACACACAAACTCATACCAGAAACATAAAGACATAATAAAACGAAGTACCAACCAGTGGAGTATTGTGCTTCAAATCTCCAAAGTCGTACCTCCAGGACTGTATTCGTTGCCTTACTCTGGGGCAGGTAACACAGGAAAGTCTTTCTATGCTATTTTTGTTTCCAAAAACAGTCTTTATTCACCCCCCTGCAAAGCTTCTTGACTCCTCCCCCCCCTTTTTTTTTTTGGTCTTTACAAAGTGGCTTCACTTAAATTAAATATTAAGTAGACAAGAGGGTCAGCCTGTTCATAACTGGATCCCCAGTAGGGAGTCCCAAAACTTCTGAGAACCACCATGCTCTGTGGCTGAGCACTGCCAAGGCAGCCGAAACTGTGACAGAGAGACCCAGCATCTTCACACGCCCGCTCTGCTGGTTGACTCCCAACTCCCGTCCCATAGGTGAAAGCTCTGTGGACTTCACGCGGTCTTGGGCTTTCCATGAGTGGAGAAATAAAACACCTGCCAAAATGAGGCTGTTCCGAGGGCAGAGACTCAAAAAGGCTTCCCGAACTCATGAAATTCTCCTGGCATCAAGAATATTGCTAATGCTGGCTTAAGTTAATTTATATCCCGGTGGACTAGAACTGAAAAGAACATTTTACATGACGGCAATTGTGGGAAAGGGTCTTTGAATTTTCAAAGGCTTTGGTTCCTCCTTTCATAGTGATATGGAATTCTAACAAAGCTAGGATTAAAAAAAAACAATCGGGATCACTTTTCAACAACGAGCCATTTATTTTATCTTCTTCTTCCACAAGGCTAAAGAGCAAAATATATGATCTAAACATAAAAATTAAATATCTCTTATTAGCATGATAGGAAAATTAGATTCACCTACTCCTCCCAAAGCTGTACTTTTTTAATAAAGTTAAAGCAGTGAACAAAATCTGAATCTACTTTTGGTTAGACACCATCCTAAACTTATTACTTCAAAGCAAAGAGACTCAGAAATCCATCCAAGCAAATCACGAATGTATCACCAGGTATCTTCTTTGCACAGCTCAAAAGGAAATAATAAAGAGCACCATGTTTGTAAGTCACACAACATAACAGAAAGCTCCAGGCATCTCCAACAGCTTCAACTTTGAGCTGGGCTGCATTTGGCCACATAGTTTAAGGGTATCGAGATGTTTACATCTATGTTTAAAAGGAAAACCCCGGGCTTCCCTGGTGGCGCAGTGGTTGAGAGTCTGCCTGCCGATGCAGGGGACACGAGTACGTGCCCCGGTCCGGGAGGATCCCACATGCCATGGACCGGCTGGGCCCATGAGCCACGGCCGCTGAGCCTGTGCTCCGCAACGGGAGAGGCCACAACAGTGAGAGGCCCGCGTACAGCCAAAAAAAAAAAAAAAAAAGGAAAATCCCAAATTGCAAGAACATCTAACATGACCAGGCAAACATGTCCAGGCCAGGGCAACAGGACTAGTAGGGCAAATACTGGCCAGCCACTATAGCCGGTGTGGGTCATAACCTGGATTCAAGGGTTCTCTCTTCTGGGTCTTCAGACTGAGGCTGAGGAGTCTGGGCCCTACTCCTTTGTTCTGAGATGTAAGGAGGGCTCACTCTAAAGACCTGGTCTGGTACAATAATGCAAGTTCCCAGGAGTTTAAAAAAAAAAGAGAAAAGAAAAATCCACAAATAGAGCAAGGCCAATGAAGCTTAAGTCCACAAGCCTCTTAACCCTCCCAGGTGACCTAGTAAAATTATTTCCCACTTCCTAAATGTAATTGGTGCTTTTGTTATTACTCATGAGTATCAGATGAAGGAGAGGGAAGAAGAGGGGCAAGAGGATGAGTGACAATGGAAGGTACAAATCATACTTGAATGACTCTCACCATGAAAATCAATTCCATTTCAAAAATGATGATGTTTATGAGACTAATGTCATATAACCATGAAGGGTCCAGCTCTTGCAATATGCACAAAGATTCTACAAATTGCTTTGATGCGCTTTTGTTTTGAAATCATTTCAAATTTTAGAAAAGTTGTGAGAACAGTACAAAGTTGGAAAATTTCCTAATAGCACATTTAAAATTATCTTCTAAGAACTTAACACTATATATATATATTTTTTTAAAGAAGATGTTGGTGGTAGGAGTTTAGTTATTTATTTATTTATATTTGCTGTGTTGGGTCTTCGTTTCTGTGCGAGGGCTTTCTCTAGTTGTGGCAAGCGGGGGCCACTCTTCATCGTGGTGCGCAGGCCTCTCACTAACGCGGCCTCTCTTGTTGCGGAGCACAGGCTCCAGACGCGCAGGCTCAGTAGTTGTGGCTCACGGGCCTAGTTGCTCCGCGACATGTGGGATCCTCCCAGACCAGGGCTTGAACCCGTGTACCCTGCATTAGCAGGCAGATTCTCAACCACTGCGCCACCAGGGAAGCCCAACACTATTTTTTAATTAGCTTCAAAAGGTAAATATAAAATCAGTTCTACTCTTACCTGATAAATGGCTACAGAACCCATAATGATCAATTACTCAGGGAAGGTAGAACCACCAGGTCTGTCAGCCTTTTTGTTTTATTGGAACATGCAAGGCAGAGGGTGACATTTGTGACCCCTACTCCCGGGAGTGCACAGATAGGCAGGCTGGGGGTTATGTTCAATTACAGAGGCACCAGCTGTCCCTCCACCCTTTTCTTTCCCAAATGAAATGCAGGATGGAGAGTAAATGAAAATAAGTAATTATATTAATGGATAACCTTAAATGTGTATCAATCTTTTTTTCCCTAGTAAAGAAATCACTGAAAAACTTAGGTCCTTTATTTGTGATAACAACTTGTCTAAAACACATTGCACTGTAAAGAAACCTTGGATTAGAACCTCTAATAGAAGTGATAATTTTGGATTTGTAAGTTATTCTTCCTTATTACCTGAGTCCGAGAGAGCCTTATAAGAATCACTGAAAGAAATCACTTTGAGTGCAATCAAGTATCCTAAAACAAATGAAAGCAATAAAGCATTTCCAAAGGCTGAAGACTAACTTCCATTTCCTTTGCACCTTATAAAAACATCTTCCTTGGGAACAGAATGGAGTAAAATTTAAGGGCAAGAAGTCAAGGGGCTCATGTTAAATAAACTGAGAGGATTCTATACAGAGTTCATCGTCTGGGTTTACCAAAGGGTTTGTGTTTCTATCACAAAGCCACTTTGCACACTAGAGTTCTGCTCAGGACATCTGTGGTTGGTAAAGCATGAAATTAGTCCTTTGACTAGTCCCCTCTTGCACCTTCTCCATGTGTCTAAAATACTTGCCAGAGGACTTCCCTGGTGGTGCAGTGGTTAAGAATCTGCCTGCCAATGCAGGGGACACAGGTTCGATCCCTGCATGCAGAGAAGCAACTAAGCCTGTGCGCCACAACTACTGAGCCTGCGCTCTAGAGCCCGCGAGCCACAACTACTGAAACCCACGTGCCTAGAGCCCGTACTCCACAACAAGAGAAGCCACTGCAATGAGAAGCCTGCGCACCGTGACAAAGAGTAGCCCCCGCTCGCCGTGACTAGAGAAAGCCCGCGTGCAGCAACAAAGACCCAAAGCAGCCATAAACAAACAAACAAATACATTTATTAAATAAATAAATAAATAATATACTTGCCAGAGTTTCTCTTTGTATTTCTAACTCCTTATTTCTCTTATTATTCAGAAATGTATCCAAATAATAGACGAGGATCCTTGGGGAAAGCTGTCCTTTCCCACAACACTGTGTGCCATCGAAGGGCAGGGTTCTGTCTGTGTTGGTGTTTATAAAGCCAGGACCTGGCATAGGGCCTGGTTCGTGGTACTGTTTATCTGTTAATGAATCTGCAACATTTTGATTGAGGTGTGGTCATTATGACCAAAGAACAATGTATCTTTTGATTATCGTAGGACACCACATATCTCAAAGGGCACCTCGCCTCAGAGGTTATCGTGGGTTGAATGGTGGCCCCCCCTTGTGCACGGACTAATTGCCAGAACCTGTGACCGTTACCCTATTTTAGAAAAACGGTCTCTGCAGATGTTAGTAAGTTGAGGATCTTGAGATGACGAGATCATTCTGCATTATCCAAACAGGCCCTAATCCAAACATAAGTGTCCTTTTAGGCCTTCCCTGGCAGCGCAGTGGTTGAGAGTCCGCCTGCCGATGCAGGGGATGCGGGTTCGTGCCCCGGTCCGGGAGGATCCCACATGCCGCGGAGAGGCTGGGCCCGTAAGCCATGGCCGCTGGGCCTGCGCGTCTGGAGCCTGTGCTCCGCGGCGGGAGAGGCCACAACAGTGAGAGGCCCACAAAGCGCAAAAAAAAAAAAAAAAAGAAGAAACATAGAAGAGTATACAGACACACAGATGAGAAGCTGACAAAGAGACAAAGCAGAAAGATGTGGCCACAAGACAAGGAAGCTGGCCCCCACCAGAAGCTGGTAGAGGCAAAGGAAGGATTCTCCCTCAAAGCCTCCAGAGGGAGCATGGCCCTACCAGCTTCAGGCTTGATTTCAGACTTTTGGCTTCCAGAACTGAGAGAGAATAAACAGAGGTCTACTAAAAACATCTCAGAAGATCAAAAATAATTTGATGGAAACAACCCCTGAATAGCAATCTTGAAGATACATTTCAGACAAACAGTCAGCATTTGTTAGTCTGCTGCTTACTGTCTCCGAAGTTACCTGCTACATTGAAATTATCTTATTTGAGGAAACATTATTATCTGTGTTTGTTAGTGAATTATACCCTGGTTCATTCCAAAAAGGATCAAGGTAGTTGATAAACCCAAACCCAACAATTGCCATGCACCTGCTATAAACCTGTCGTTTCATGCTTTGCCAAACAGAAGTAGAAATGTTCTTTCTTAACTACAATTTTATCGATATCATCTGAATAGATAGCTGGTTTGATGACTATACTTTTTTACCAGGTAGAAAATTGGAGAAGAGCCCTCCAGGCTAAGGGAATAGCACCAACAAATGCAAAGGTGTGAATGTACACAGTGATGTGGAACCATGCAGGAAGGTACGGTGGGAAAGATGAGGCTCTAAATGTAAGCAAGAACAAACAGGACAAGCCAGTGGGTCTGGCAAAGAGTCAGGGAGAGGACTTCAGTGAACAGTGAGACCCTTTGGATGCTCAGCTCCAGGAATCCTGGCAGTGAGGCATTTACCACAAGACCCCTGAGTCCTTACCCCCTACATCCACAGTTCTTCCTCAGGAAGTTATTAGAAATGTGTTGCATCAAACAAACAATAAACCAAGAAAGTGGAGAAGAGTAATGTAAGAAAGAGAGAATCTAACATAGGAGAGGGGTAAAGATAAATCGAGGATGATGCCTGTGTGTTGAGTCTTACATGCCACCAGTCCAGAGAAAGCAGCAGGGTGACAACCACAGGAACAGACAAAGAAATGCCCTGACACACTACCTGGCCCAGTGGATTGTGGGAAAATACTCTTTGGAAGGACTTTATAGTTCGTTTGGATAACTGTGGATATAAACAGTGATAGAGACAAAGAAAACTATACCAAAAACAACCAAAAAAAAAGAAGCAACTCTAAACTCCAGGAAAAACAAAACATTGTTACAATAAGAAAATATTCATGGAACACAGTTTAGCACAGCAATGAAAATACTTGTATAGTTATAATAATATAAACATTAAAGACAGATTTAACTAAACATTTTGATACAACTATGGAGGACACCAAGAGGGGAAGTTTCCATGTGGGTAAGTGGGAAGCGAGAGGTATAACAGTTCTAATTCCCATCTACAGAGGTGAATAGATAATGTCAAAATCTTGAAAATCAAGAAATTACAATATAAACAACCAAAAAGAGGTATCTTCTGGGGTACAGGATTTGGGGATGGATAGAAATGGGGGAACAGGGACCTGCTACTTTTCAATAAAATCGTAGTACTGCTATTTGATATTTGAAACTATATACATATATGAAATGATAAAAATATCAACAATAAAGAAACCACATTTGAAAGAAAAAAAACAAGGTAGAGTGGACAAGACTGTAAAGATTTTCTCATTTTCTTTCTTTCCTTTTATTTTAAATAACGTGCTAAGGACTTTTTATCACACAGGATAAACGTGCACACACACACAGATAAATAACAAAGATCACCCTGACTCCAAAGGTGAGAATTGGTGCCAAAGGGAGAAACTGAAGGCATGAAACTAGTTAAGTGGCTATAAGAGACTGGAAACAGAAGATGATGGCCTGAACTAAGACAATGATAGCAGAAATAAAGAGAGGGGAAGGGAGAAATGTCCAAGAAACAAGCAAGTGCAACAAGGCAGGAGATCAGATTTCTCGACACACTGAGCTTCAGATGTTTGATGGAAAGGTTTCACCTGAGAATTTAGGCTTGATGAACTCACTTGAGGTCATCCGTGTGTAGGTAATGACGGAAGCTAGTAACATAAGACATCTAGGGACAGGATACAGAATGAGAGAAGATGAGAGTTTGAGGCAAAACGTCCACTTAATCTTCACCAGAATCTTACAATACGGAGGCTTTGAAAAGATCAAATGGTGAGTAATTGGTGGATCTCCACTTTTCCTTCTTGACACTGTGTTTTGTTGCCTTCTGAGCGTACGTATCTTTCCTAACACTTTTGTAGCTCCACTACCATCCTGTGCCTCCATGGGTCAAATAAAAACTTGAAAGCAACTCGCAAAAATATTATTTTAGACATCAAAGACATTTGTATGTATATAGTTAACTGAATTTCCAATTAAATCTCTTCCCTATGACTATTTACTCATCACCACTGAGTGGGCCCCTGGGAGCCCTGTGTGTTTTTGACTTCAGCCCCAGGCCTGGCCGTAGCGGATGGAACAATCATTTCATGTTGCTCAGCAACGTGGAACTAGGGCAAGGAGGGTCGTCAAGAGCATCTCCCACCATGGCCACGCCTGTAACATGTAAACCTGGGAACCGTTGGGGCTGCATCAGAGTCTGGGAAGGACCAAGCTGATGCCCACAGAGAAGCAGACATGAGAAATGATGCAGAGGGTCCCTCCATCCCCCGCCCAGAGTTCTGTGAACCAGCCCTGTAACTGTGTAATCAATGCCAAATGGACTTGGCCAGTCCACTTTACCACACCCACAAGGCCTGCAGCCCTCTTCCCTCGCACAGCCCTGGGACTAGCCTCGGCCTGCTGCCACTGGGCTTCCTCCGACCTCCCAACCCATGGGCCTGCTGTGGGTTGTGCGCCTGCTGGGTCTCTACCTTAGACCAGCCAGCCGGCCCTCCTGGGCCTGTGTCAGGCAGGAACAGAAACAAACCACCCAACATTACAGCCTCCTCCTACTGATTCACTTTTTAAAAAATACTTCACCTACTTAATCTGCTCATGACTTTAAAGCTTCACATGAGCTTCTCACAAAATACATCCTCTAGCAGACGGCTCCAATGTAGCATCTCCTGCAGTAAATTCTTCATTCGTTCGCTAAGGCAGCACTGGGTCCTTGGTGCCAGGCATCGTGCCAGGTGCTGGGGAGGATGACGGGATAGGCAGGTGTGGTCCCCGACTTCCCTGATGCTTAGAGTCAAATTTTAGGAACAGTTTTTAGAGTTTAATGTAACATTTAAAAAGGTGAAGGGGCTATTACTTTATTTATCCTACAATTAATTAATCTCTCTCCACATAACCATACCTCTATAGGTTTGGAGAGATAAATACAAAAGCATTTCACCATGTCCACATACAGAGGTCAGTTAAAAGAGGGGGTTAAAAGATAATCTAACAAGTATCATAAAAACCAGTTAAACGTGACTTGAATGAATTCAACTTCCCCATAAACTGGCTTAAGTTCAACTTCATCATTAGAAACAAATCTAATATAAACTGCTACCATGAGGAGAAAGCTACCAACCATTTCCACCTCTCAGTGACTCTCACAGTATCTTGTGGCAGTGTCCCTTCCAGGTAGAACTGAGCTGAGATCCACCTGGCCAGGAAGGCAATGACTGCCACCTTCTCCATATGCTTGTACCCACTGACTATCCCAAGAGGTCCTGCCGAGAGGTCTGATGCAGAGGAAAGATCTGAGCTGTGCTTGCACTTGGGGTTTAAACACACACAGGAACTTCTAGAAAAATTAGGGAGGGACAGAGGGCTGTAGACTTAGAGGCCAAATGGCAAAGAAAGACTGCAGGGCTGGGTGAGAGTTTGCAGCAGAAGGGAAGCGGGTTATGTGCTCAGTCTGGTGGCTGGGACCTGCCATTCTAGCAAACTGTGTTCACAAAAGACCCAAGCAACCCTGCGGTGGGACCTGTTCCCCACCAACGGGTGGGGCCACGGAGCAGGAGAGATGCTCCCTGCATCACTGCACCTGGGCTGAGGTGGCACGGGTGGGTTAAGAGCATCAGTGGCAGCGAACAAGAACAAGGAGGATGCTCTATGGGGAAGATCAGTAACAGCCGCCTGGGCTGATACACAGCACATGTGAGACGACCCTGCCTCCCCTGGAACACCCGGAGCGGGTGAGGGAAGGACATTTTAATGGGGGGAGGCACGTGGGTGAGGACCAACGGATCAGCAAAATCCAGGTTTTAGTTTCACACACTATCATGTGGTTTCACCCACAGGCCCAGGAGGCCAGGAGCCTTGTCCCTCCCTCCCTCCTTCATACTCCCCTTTGCCCCCTGTTGAGGTGCCTGGGGGAGGGCAGGGAAGAGAGGACAAGCTCCCACCCACAGGGCACCTCCACTCTACTGGGGGGCGGGGACACAGAGAAGAGGTATGAAAAACATCAATTTGGATCACTGAGCTTTGGGGGAGGGGGCTTTAATAAGCCTTTACAAAAGATCTAAGATGCCAAGAGAAATGCAACACTAAGGGAGAGGTAATAATCCTTTCCCATTGACTGCAACACAACCTGCATTTTCTATTCAGCAAAAGATCAAAACATTTTCCAGTTTTTTTTTTCTTACTAATAATCATTTCTAAGGCTTGCAAGTCACCACACATTGAATCAAACAGCTATTCCGCGTCTCTGCAGTACAAAGCACACCTCTCCCAAGCCTGTGGCTGCTGCTCACTCTACCTCATGATCTCTGTCACTTGCCACAGTGGCTCCTCCATGTTTGTGAATGTGGTTAATGGAAGCGCTAATCAGTTCCATTTACTTTTCAGGGACTTGATCAGCCCCCAGAAGGAGGCTGCGCCCTCTTGATGTCACAGAGAGCTGGCTAGTCAGGGAGGTTCTGGTTCCACTTCCATCCTGTATTCTCTCGAAAAATCTTAACCTCAATCTCCTCCTTTGGACAATCGAAGGGGTCGGTCCTGCTACTGGCTAAAACCACTTCCAGACTTTTGGTTCTAAGAAGTGGCCAGACTTAAAGATAGTACCCCAAAGCACACATTCAGTATGCTTTTATTTCAACATGTTGTGCAAAACTTTCTTTTTTAGAATCTTGACATGCTCTAATGATAGATTTCCTGGTTAAGTAAGATGATGTTACAATAAGATACAAGGAGAAAAGGAGAGGGGGGAAGGGAGAGAGAGATGAGATTTTTTTAAATATCACTGATATATACACATATATGTACAAACATACTTCTTTTTAACTGATTGAACACAAATAGTTTTAGTGATAGAAATGCCATTTATAAGGACAGTCATTAGGCTGTGCTTTTAAAAGCAGAGAAAGGGAGTTAAGTCCAAGCAGGTACTCTATTCTCATAAGGATATACGGTAATATTTTTTTATTTGTAATTGTGACAAATGGATTGTTCTACATAAAATTACTTTCCAGAAAATTAAAACGTATTCCTTTAAAGAAAAGGGGGAGGGAGGGGGGTGGGGAGGGAGGAGGCCAGCCACTGAGGAGCGCCATAATGAAGCAACGCCTCTATGTGAGCCTGACTCTTACAGGACTTTCTGTAATAACATTAAATTATGTATTAAATGATGTATAATTCAGGTCTCTACCAATTATATGCTGATTTTAAAAGCAATTCCGCCTTCCGTCCCTTAGCTAACTGGCACTTCTTACAGCTCACTGTGTGCCTGTTTCTAGCCTTCCCTTTGCTCCTAATTGAAAGTTTTTTCAACTTCTTCTCTGATGTGCCCTAGAAAGCCGAACAGCCAAGCACCTCAGAACTGTATATAAAAGAGAAGCAGATTCGATGAGGACAGGCATGGTGAGGAAAGTGACTTCAGTGGCCATGTCTGGGGAAGCAGCACCACTTCTGTATATCCAGGTAACCTCCTGGTTCCTAGAATTATGGTTCTGATGGATAAGACTTTTGTTCTGGGTAAGGAAGGTGTTCTTGACTCAGGATTCTTAACTGCTTTTAATTCATTTTCAGTAGCCATGAGCAGTAAAAGAAACAGGATATTAGTAAGGAATTTCATTAATCTGGACATCAGGTTCCTCAGTTGTATGTAAAGGATCCCTGGCTAATCCAGGAAGCAGGGATCCCAGGCAGAGAATAGAGGAGAAGTGAAGGGAACTCCTAAAAGAAGAGCAATAAGAGTCTCTGGAAGACAGCAATCCACAGAACAGCCAGCTTGGAATGAACAAAGCAAGAGATGACTCCAGGAAGGATGAACCCCAGAACAAAGAAGACAGAAAGACAAAGGCGAGAAACAGAATAGAAAGATTACCCCTGGGGTCTGATCATGTGGAGAACTGGACTGGCAGGCACTTTATTTAAAGACCTGCTGGGGGGTGGGGGGGGACAGATCGACCAGACTGCAGGAGACAGCAAGCAAATGCAAACAAAATGGGGGTTGGAGTGGGGGGAGGTGGGGAATTAACGCAAAGGAAAACAAAGATAATACAGAAAAAAAAAGAAATGTACTCAGAGTACACTACTTGGCTCAGCAGTAAACACTGTCATAATAATATAAAATATCATCATAATAATGAAACACAATATGGATTTATGTCAAAATGGTTCAAATTTAAATATATTGAGTTTTATCATAATACTCAAGAAATTGCCATGTAAGCATGGTATTTAGAAATATGGAGGTAAAAATCAGAAAAAAACAGCTAAAAGCGTTTAGAGTGATCACTTCTGAGGAGTAAGAACAGAGGATGGAGGGGGGTATAGCAGGGAACTATTGCTTTTCTTTCAAAGTCTATAATGTGATGCCAAGATAATTAAACAGGGGAAAGAATTAAAAAAGGAAAGAAAAGAAAATACACGTTCACACATGTAACACAGATGGTGTTGGGACAATTGGATACCACATGCAAAAGAATAAAGTTGGATCTATTCCTCAAACCATATCCGAAATTACCTCAAAATGGATCACAGACCCAAATGTTAGAGCTAAAACTATGAAACTCTTAGAAGAAAACATAGGTATAAACCTCCATGACCTTGGTTAGGCAAAGATTTCTTAGACATGATATGAAAAACACAAGCGACAAAAGAAAAAATAAGGTAGTCTTTACCAAAATTAAAACTTGTGCTTCAAAGTACACCATCAAGAAAGCAAAGAGACAATTCCCAAAATGGGAGATAATATTTGCAAATCATATATCTGATCGGAATATATAAAGAATTCTTACAACAATAACAAAAAGACACATGACGAAACTTAAAAACGCACAAGATTTCAATAGACATTTCTCCAAAGAAGATAAACAAATGTCCAATAAGCACATGAGAAGACATTCAACATCATTAGCCATCAAGAAATTGCAAATTAAAATCACAGTGAGATGCCACTTCACACCACTAGGATGGCTACAGTCAAGAAGACAGACAACAGCAAGGGTTAATGAGGATGTGGGGTAAGTTGGAACCCTTCTACATTGCTGGTGACATTGTAAAATGATAGAGCCACTCTGGAAAACAGTTCCTCAAAAAGTTAAACATAACAGTTACCATACGATTTAGCAATTCCACTCCTAGGTGTATACTCAAGAGAAATGAAAACATACAAGTGTACACAAAAACTTCTATATAAATGTTTATAACAGCATTCTTCATAATACCCAAAAAGTGGAAACAACCCAGATATTCATTAACTGATAAATAAACAAAAGACAGTATATTCATACAATGGAGTATTCATCATAAAAAGGAATGAAGTACTGGTATATGCTACAACATGGATGAACCTTGAAAACAATTTGCAAAGTGAAAACAGCCAGTCACAAAAGACCACATATTGTATGAATAGTTCTACTTACTTGAAATGTCCAAAACAGGCAAATTTATAAAGATAGGAAGTAGACTGACAGTTGCCTAGGGCTAGGACTGGGGAATGGGGCGGGGGGGGGGGACTGGCAGTGACTGCTAATGGTATGGCGTTTCTTTTTAGTGGGATGACAATGCTCTAAAATTAGAGTGTGGTAAGGCTGCACAGCTCTGTGAATATACTAAAACCCACTGGGTTTAAATACCCTTCTCATGAGGGAGTTTTAGGGTATGTGAGTTATATCTCAATAAAGCTGTTTTTAAATGTCTATAGGACAGTGGTTATTACACAGATGTAAACATCTGTCAAAACTCATCCAACTGTACACATTAATGGGTACATTTTATTGCACATAAATTATATCTCAAAAAAGTGGACTTTAAAAAAATGTGTCTAATGCAATGGCTTTAGTACAGTGAATTTATACAAATGTTACTTTCAGAACCCCGAGCAGGAAAAAATATCAAACTCATTACTACCTTTCTATGGCCAGCATTAACCCTCCTCTGCTCTGGCTTCCTTAGAAAGGTCTGTAGTGCTGCTCGGAGAGCGGCCATCTGTCAGAGTGACAAGATTCAATTCCCAGCAGGAAAGCAACAATGTCGTTTTAATCAACATTTTCCTGAAGTTAGCGAGTGTGCCTTCCTAGCAGAACTATTTGTTTTTTTAAACAGAACTCTTAAATATTAAAGTACTATTTATTCTCAGTTTAAAAAAAAAAAATTTTCATTCTGGAAGTATGTTAGAGAGCGAATCCCTTATTTGCAGACCTGGCAATGGACTGAGGCCTAGAGAAGTTAAAAAATTTGCTCAGGATCACAGGGTTGTGAACTGACACAGCTGCACCCAGCCTCCCTGTGGATGGGCCCCAGCACAGGTCACTTCCCAGCACCCCAGGGATAGCGGTCCCAGGTCAGCGGGCACGCAGGGCTTGCTGAGTGCCAGACGCCGAGCTAGCACGGGGAATGAATGCTCTCCTCACTCACTCCTCAGATTGACCCTGTGAGGCGGGGACCCTCTGCCACCCCCCAGTTTACTGATGAGAAATTAGGCACCAAGCGCTTAGTCCGAAAACTACAGTCACGGAGCTGTAAGAACAGAGCCGGGAGTCCCACATCGGCCGTTATGTCTCCAGAACCTGAACTTCTAGCCAATAAGATATGCCCACTTCCCTAAAGTACACATTTTACCATGTTCATTTCTTTTCATAAATGTTAGCATTTTTCATTTCCTATATGTGGGAAGATACTCACTGACATCATTGCTGTCAGAACACTGTTTATCTCTACCTCACACAGTGTTCTGGCCTATGTCTATCTTTTGCCTCAAATCTAGTCCCTCCCTCCCTCTCTCCTCTTTGGTTTGCCCCTTGTCAAGCCAGACTCAGGGGCATGGCAGTACCCCTGACCTTCCGCAGTGCAACAAAACCCAGCGTGGCATCGACCACATGACGGTGGATATAACAGAAGCACAGTCTTTTTTTTTTTTTTTTTTTTTTTTTTGCGGTACGCAGGCCTCTCACTGTTGTGGCCTCTCCTGTTGCGGAGCACAGGCTCCAGACGCGCAGGCTCAGCGGCCATGGCTCACGGGCCCAGCCGCTCCGCGGCATGTGGGATCTTCCCGGACCGGGAAACGAACCCGTGTCCCCTGCGTCGGCAGGCGGACTCTCAACCGCTGCGCCACCAGGGAAGCCCCCTCTTGTGTTATTTTGGAGTAGCTAATGGTAGATGCTTTTCTAGTGTTATTTTGGAGTAGCTAATGGTAGAGAAACATTGAACCACTTTAATAAAAGTAAAGGAGAATTAGATCAAGCACTTGATTATATTTTCTGTAATGTTTTATGTGTATGAACTGCCATCCTGGAATTCATTTTTTCGTTTGTTTTTGTTTGTGGGATTTTTGTTTGTTTGTTTTGGGTACACCACACAGAGATCTTAGTTCTCCGACCAGGGATTGAACCCAGGCCCCCTGCAGTGGAAGTGCTGAGTCCTAACCACTAGACTGCCAGGGAATTCCTTGTTTGTTTTTTTTTGTTTCTTTTTTTTTGTGGCACGCGGGCCTCTCACTGTCGTGGCCTCTCCCGCTGCGGAGCACAGGCTCTGGACGCGCAGGCCCAGCGGCCATGGCTCACGGGCCTAGCCGCTCCGCGCCATGTGGGATCTTCCTGGACCGGGGCACGAACCCGTGTCCTCTGCATCGGCAGGCGGACTCTCAACCACTGCGCCACCAGGGAAGCCCTGAAGCACAGTCTTTTTGTGTGTGGTATATACAGAAACAAAAAACCAGTAAGAGCTGATGGCATGTAGTGGAGAGAAAAGACTGGTTTGAACAATTTCATACGTTCTTACAAATGCTTTCTCAAACGTGATGGCTTTTGATTTAAAGTGATCAGAATGGACACACACAGTTCCTCCAGTGGTCGCTCTGAGTTACTGTGTTACTAACCACTTTAGTCTATCAGGTTTTAAGTTGCAGGCTTACCTAAAAGATAATCTTGACCTCAAAATAAATCTATTAAATATTGTATAGATTGAAGAGAAAGAATAGGAGACCTCTCTGAGAAGCAATACCATATTTGGTCTTAGGAATCCACTGGGATGTAAACCATAGACAAAATTATGGGCCACTTTAGAACAAAGCTGTAACTGCCCAGACATTCTTCACTCTGTTAAAAGGGAAGACGACTAAAAGCCAATGGAGACGACCTGAGCCACTTTGGGGTTTTCTTGGCTAATGCCAGCAAATTCCTTCTTAAAAACACAGCAGCCGACTTACTACTTGATGTTTGTTTCATGGCTGTCTTTCGTGGGGTGAGCTTGGGAGTTTCTCCTTGTTAGACCCATCTTGATGGAGAAGGGCCATTAAGCAAGAATCTGACTTGTTATAAAACATCCCAGTACTGACACATGCAAACAAACACACATCCTAGAAGTATAATGTTCATTCCTGAGCGCTGCCAACACCGGGAAGTTTTCTTCTGAAACAGTCCCCCAAGTCAATTTGCAAGCCTCACGGCCATACCTCAGGTTTGCTCAATAACCACCTTATCTACTATAGTCAAGAGCCTGTCATTTTCTCTGAATTGAAAATCGAAATCTCCCCTCAAGGATTAAAGACTTGCCAGGATCTACATTGTGTGTCTGTGTGTGTGTGTTTGTGTGTATGCGCGCACGCACGTGCGTGTGTACTAACCATGGAAGAGAAGGCACTAGGCCAGGTACCACGGTGTGGATAAAAATAGCCTCAAGAAGCAAGAGACAGACTGCAGGTAACTACACAGCAAAATCAGGTGTAAAGATATTACTGCTCTTAAAATAGCATCGGCTTTAAAGAACGAACTAATTGATATTCTGATACCAACCATACAAATAGACCTAAAATGACAGTAACATATGCCAACATCTTACATTTTCAACCAAAAGGCAACAAAGTTTTCAAATTAAAAAAAAAAAAATAGCATTCAAGTATAGTATTCAGGCAAATGAAGTGATGAGCTAGGCTTATGTCATGAATTTTATTCAGAAGACATCATTTCCTCCCAAATAGCTGAGAAATATCAGTTTCCTAAGTCCTTAATTTATGCACATTATAATTGTAAGTGTTTTGACTGGATTTCATTTGGAGTAAGGAGCCAAGACTATTTTAAATATACCAAAACAAAGGAAAACTGGTAATTACATTATTGGACTCGATCCTTGTTTCAGTCAGTCTTTTCTGAGCCTCTGAAAACTGTATCATTTCAAATGCACACCTGTTTCACCAGAGAAAAATTTCTTAAAAAACGCTTCAACTTAGAAATAAATAGGAATTCAATTTAATAACAACACACATTGACCTTTGACTTTTTTCCTCCAAAAGTGTAGTATTTTTAAAAATACATCAAGAGTGGCCAAATTCAAACAGTCCACATTCCCAATCGAAGAGCAAGGTCTTGGGGCCAGAGAGACCTGTGTTCCAATGCTGGTCTAGCTGTCATCCCTATTCATCATCTCTGCACCATCGCGGAGGGACACTTCTCTCCAACCTAAAAAGTACTGAACTGCAAAGAAATGCACAAAGCTCTGGGCTAATACTCTATTTCTATTATCTCTTTTTACATAAAAATTACTTTCAGAACATGCTATTTGTTTCTAGGCTCAAAGTTGCTTCGAAGAATTTCTCTCAACTTGATGCAAGTTAACTTGACAGTGAAGAAATACATTTTTACCACATTAAGGCTCCCATGTGGCCCATTAAGTGTCCGGGATTATTGTACAGTTATTAAATGTTTAATGCATTATACAGAGGGTGATCTTTCCGTGCTATGTGAACTTTAACTTTGGTATACTCCAACCAGAATGCTCAAACTTGAAAGCTAACTGTTTTCAGATTTTTGTGCTTGGTGCCCTAACATCAGTTAAAATGTGGAATACAAGAGGAAAGGACTTAGCCAACAGCTTAACAGAACAGAGAAGGAAGTTGGGGCAAGAGTCAGGCAAACAGGAAACATCCTCTTATTTGTCCTGATGCCAAAATGAACTTAGACAATTTTCCTGGGGCAACACTGAACGTCTGGGGAAGTACACCTAGTACACCTCAAAGAATACATGCTGAAAAGCGGGGGCCAGGAGGCAGAACCCCTTGTTCTCCTCTCACCTCCCACCCCTGAGAGGAGGTTTCTAACCAAACTTACAGGCACCCTGTTTTGCGCTTTTCTCTGAGTGAGTAGTTTGGAAAAGCTCCAAAGGACTGTCCTCATTGTGGTTAGGGTCACTGCTTTGGAAACTTGGTACCAAAAAATACCACCCAGAAATTGTAAGAATTGATAGGAATTATTTTTAAAGATTTCCTTTTGGCACAGGTTTATCTAAAGAAGGCAACTCCCCTTGAAAATTATATTCAACTTGATGCTCCCTTTAAGTCACTGAGCTAGAAATACAGGGGTCTAACCTGTAAGAGTCTAGAAACGGGTGGGGGCCATGCTCTCTCCACTGTCCCAGCTAGAAGCCACATGCATCCCAGGGAGATGCACATCGGAATGCCAGGCAGGTGCTGTGCTGCACGAGGACTTTTCACTCTGCTCAGGGCAGTGAGCGGTGAGAAGCACAGCCAGGACTCCCCCATCCCTCTTGCCCTTGGGCCCAGCCAGACAAAGCCCTGAGTAGGCCAGAGGCAGCTGTGATGCAAAAAGCAGCCCCCAGGCCCTCCTCAAGTCCTCTCCCTCGAAATCCAAGGATGCCCTCAGGCCATGGGGCAGCTTCTGACCTCAAGGCCCTCCAGTGCGCTTGAGGCTTCTTCCAACCAGAAGCCCTAAGGATTCTGTACTTCCTTTACTCCCCGTGAAAGGTCCCACCTAACACTCGCTGACCTCGGTGATGTTTATACCTAAGATGGGTAAGGTGGGAGGTGACAACTGCCACCTCTTCTACCTGGGAAAAGAGCATGGTTCCACCTCATCCCAATCTTGTCCTGCTTCCATCTGACTGATTTATTTGATTTAATTATTCTGTGCTTGCTCAGCCTTAGAGCTTGGGTTCTGAGGTCAGATAGTCCAGGTTCGAATCCAAATCCAACCACTAGCTCTGTGAACCTGGGCAAAGTTCCTAACCTTCTGTGCCTCAGTTTCCTCATCAGTAAAATGGGGGTAATAATCATACTTAACTCATGGGATTAGTGTGTATTTCCTGACACCATCCACATGAAGCCCTTAGTACCATGCCCTGCACACAGGAAGTTCTGCACAAAGCTGAGCTATGGCTACTCCTCTGGAAAGTCTCTGTATCCCTCCCTCCAAGTGCTTCCCTCCATCGCCAGGCCCTCTTCTTGGACTGGAAAAGCATAGGAATCTACGGAAAGGTCACCTAATACAGAAAGGTCCTGACTAGTGAGCACAGAAAGCAGAGTTTCTACTTCATTGTAGTCTCATTAATAACCTTAAAGTGACATAATACTAGGGTGACAGTATATTATTTATCGATCAAGATACTTTTGAAACTAAAAGGGGGTGCTATTAATAATTAGTGCAAAATAACTATGACTGTCCTACTTCACACCCACTTGTAAACCCTTCCTCACCATCAAGGAAAATCCCGTTAATGCAGACTAAGCCAAAGTCCAAAGCCAGCTGCTGCCTGTTCCTGTAAATAAAGTTTTACTAGAACACAGCCCTGCTCCTTTGTTTACACATTGCCTTTGTCTGCTTTTGTCAATGATGGCAGAGTTAAGTTCATGGCAATTCTAGATTTCAAATGAAACTAAAATTTATCAAAATACAGCTTCCTGATGGGCACCAAATTTTCAGAGGATTCTGTCAAACTAGAAAGGATAAAAAGAAGTAGGAATATCTGGGTGTCAGGTCTGAGAACATCATTCTATATGTCAGGTCTGAGAACATCATTCTATATGCTCAAAAAGCATCAACTACTTAATATGGAAGAAGAAGAAAAGATCTGGGATGGGAAGGATAGGACCTGGTCTTGGCACACAGGCAAGGTGGAGCCAGAGTGCTGTGGGCACTCAGTGCTCTGTTCCTGAGTGACGTCCTACCTGGGGTCCTCACCTTCTCTGAGCTTCATCTGTGAAGCTGGGGCAGTAACAATACCTTCCTCAAAGAAAGATGGTGACCATCAAGTGGAATGGAAAGTGCCATTGCTGTTGTTGCTTTTATTAAATTAATCGTTTGTATTATTGTTATTATTGTTGAAAGGCTGGTAGACATATTCTGTTGACCAAATTATAACAATAATTGTTATACTGAGTTTCAAGTAGGCAGATTTCAGCTCAACACAAGGAGAGACTATCACCTTACTGCCTGCGGACAGTCAGATGAACAGACCATTCACAGATGTTCAAAACCCCTGACACTGCCCCAGGAGGCGGCAGGGCGGATGCAGTGGGGACTGCAGAAGGGTGATGATTTGTACTGAATGACTTCAATGTTTTTTTTTCCTCTGTGATTATGTTTAAGAAAGTTTTATGTGTCCCTGAAAAAACGAGTACATATCATCCCTGAAAAAACGAGTACATATCATCTTCTTGATAGGGAAGTATGACACACCAAAGGTTAAGTAGATGTCGGCGGATTATGAGGACAGTGTATCGCAAACTTTTAAGTTTTAAAGGACTCAAAACTGGATAAGAAAACAAGCTGGCTCCATTTTGCCAGAAAGGTGAATGGAGGGGCAAGACCAGGGCACCAATGAACGCACGAAGCTGATGGATTAACCCAGGAAGTGGCCGGTCCCCAACAACAGACCCAGTGGTTTTGGCTGGCAGGATCTTCCTGCAAAGGCACTGTGCCCAATTCATTTGCCAGGTGCCTGAGGCTAAGCCCAGGCTCCCTCTCACTGTAGCCACCTTATCTTTAGTGGACAAGCCCTGACCCACTGATCACGGCACCTGAGAGGACAGCCGATTGCATAATGGGTCTGCAGCCCCAGGTGCCCATTACCCAGGATGCAAGTATGGCCACAGAGCACAGACTCAAGCACTCCTTAACGCCCTAGGGGCTTAAGGGTCATTCGTTCATAACCTGAATACAAATCAAGAGTTTAAAAAGTATAGAGGAGCCGAAGGAGGAGGGGAAAGCATGGGTGTGCTATAGGACATTACAGGTGAGACACTGAGAATAAGGCCACTGCGTCCGGGGGTGGATAAATGGATGAAGGCAAGCATACTACTGGAACACACACAGTCCACGTTTGCCTCATGAATTATTAGCATGAAATGCCTTTTCATAAGGTGGTTGAATCTTCGGTGCCATCCATCTCAAGTCCTCTCAGGTCGGAGAGGCATGGAATGCGTAACAAATGCCCCTCCTTCACATGGTACTTTACAGTTTATAAAGCACATCCACATGAAGAAAATAGTATGGTGGGTAGTTCTACACTCATTCTTGCAGATGAGGAAACAGGCTCAAAAAGGCAAGTGACTTGGCCAATATCCCACAGCTAAAGAAGACTTCAGTCTGCCAATCCAAAGCCCTTTTGTCAATTACACAGCTTTTCAGAGCAAGGATCCGCAGACTGGGTGGGAGGAAAATGAAGTGGGGACAGAGGGAAGGAGGACGGCGAGGTCCTTTCTCACATGTTATCTCTTCACGCCATCCTCACGCCAACCCTGCTGGGTGTGGATGAGTTTCCTCAACATGGCAAGTGAACCCAGAGGGCTCAAGTTGAAGATCACACCAGGACCAGCTGACAGTACTAACTCCAGGCCGTTTCCCCACCTCGAGACTGCCTGGAGAGCAGGTGTGGAGGCATCAGGGCAGGAGAAACACTGGGGATGGCACTGGCAGTGGCATGTCTGCACGAGGAGGAGGTGCTCGCCAGCCTCAGGGGATGTGGTGCCAGAGCCCAAGCCGGAAAAGCAGGGGGACACAGTGAGAGCTGGCCAGGGGGCCAAGAAGTCTCGAGGAAGAAGGAAAGGGGTGAGGGTGGGGGCAGGAGGAGAGTGGAGGGCTGAGCGGGCCGGGAGGACCTGGCACCAGGTCTCCTCCATGACCTCAGGTGCGTGCTCCCCTACTTCAGCAAGTGGGCTAGAGAGCCAGCCTGAAAGGACATGGTGCTTTGCAGGTTGGTCTTTGATTGGGTAGAAAGAGGAAGACATTCAACCCTAAGGAAGCAAAAGCAACTTACTAGCTGCTGAAGCTTCAGCTGCCTCCTCTCCACCTCTATGCCCCGCCCATCCACCCACTGCCACCTTGAGAGCTGTCCTGACCCCTCAGAGAACTGTGGCCTTGTTCTTTGCAGATATTTCCAGAAAATGGGCAAGAGGAAAGGATCAGGGTTTGAACGTCTATTGGAGTTTGTTTTTTTTTTAATTCATTTATTTTATTTATTTATTTTTGGCTGTGTTAGGTCTTCGTTGCCGCATGTGGGCTTCTTGTCGCGGTAGCTTCTCTTGTCGCGGAGCACGGGCTCTAGGCGCACGGGCTTCAGTAGTTTTGGCGTGCAGGCTCAGTAGTTGTGGCTCACAGACTTCAGTGGCTGTGGCTCGCGGGCTCTAGAACGCAGGCTTGGTAGTTGTGGCTCACGGACTTCATTGGCTGTGGCTCGTGGGCTCTAGAGCGCAGGCTCAGTAGTTGTAGCGCCCGGGCTTAGTTGCTCCACAGCTTGTGGGATCTTCCCAGACCAGGGATCGAACCCATGTCCCCTATATTGGCAGGCGGATTCTCAACCACTGCACCACCAGGGAAGCCCCTGTTGGAGATTTTTGAAGCCCAGTTCCATGTCTGCCTTCCCAGGCAGACAACAAGGGCAGTGAGGACAGCAGGGTGGGGCACAATGAACCTGGCAGCTCCTATGGCCACACTGACGTCAGTCATGGCGACAAACGGCCACCTTGGCACGGTCCTCGGCCAGGGGCTCTCTCCTGACTTTCCTGGAGCGAGAGCTGCGTGAATGTGCTGTAGACAGAGGAACGATCTGGGCTTTGACCTCTGAAGACCTGGGTACAAATTCCGACTCTACCAAGTGCTAGCTGAGTCTCAGTTGCCTTACCTGAAAAATAGGGGTGATGATTCTTATCTCAAAAGGTTGCATCTGCTAGAATCTGGTACTTTCCGTCTACCACATGGCAGCTAGTGAATAAACATTAGCTCTCTTTATTTCCTCCCTCTCCAGCCAATACTGAGGAGGTGGGCTGGCCTGGCAGGATGAGGGGCACACAGGTAACACCGCTCTCCTCCCCCTGCCTCTCCACCCTGTCACTCCTTTTCTCTTTCCTTCTCAGGTCCCAGTTCAGAGGTTGATCAACACAACACACAAGGTCAGAAACCGTGTGGCAAGGCCTCACAGGCTTACAGGGGCACATCACTAACAATGACATCTGTTATCAGGCACACAGAGTGGAATCAGAGCTTATATGACAACTGGGTTCTAAAATTCACCAAGAAATGACTGTATTAAAAATTACTCCTGAAAACATCTTAAACACAAAAATAAATAAAACACTGTGTGGGACTATCTGTGTATAAATCAGTCCAATGTGCCCAGTTTTTCCTTTCTCCCCTCCAGTGTTGGGACAACTCTCTGTTTCTCTGGTTAAGTACCAGACAATTACATTTAGGGATGACACGGCAAGAAAAGTCCGCCCCGTGTAACTGTTTGGTGGCACCACACTCGGCGTGGCGAGGTGCGATGCCACGAAGGTGGGCCATGCAGCTTCTCCTACTGTGTCCAGGGATGTTTAAATATGGTTTCTCACCTTGTCTCCCTAACCAGAGCTGTTTCTGTACCCCACTCTGCACATTACATCATTAAGGAATATTTTTAATTTATAAAAATAGTAGACGGGTATTCTAGAAACTCTGTAAAGTACAGGAAAAAAATAATTAAAGAAAAAAGACTTTCACAAAAAAAGGCAGTCTCATTTTGGAATATTTCCTCGCCAGTCTTTTTTCTCTTTAAAGTTTTTATACAGTTAAGGTGATACGGTACGTAATTTTTATACTATTTTCCTTATTACTTAATTTTGCCTGTTTGACTTAGTACGCTCAAAAACAACCAGTGACTTTGTCAATACCCTTATTATTAATAACTCTGTACATGTAGTTTTAATAACTGCATAATATTCAACTACGTAGCTATTTCAAAATTTATTCATCAGCCCCATGGTGGACCAGCTGTCTCCAATTTTTCACTACTGCAAATAATGTTGCAATGAACATCTTTCTGGATAAGCCTTTGTCCACACAGTAAGTAAGTTCTCAACCACTTTTTTTAACCACTAGAAAATCTGGTCTGCACTGAGATGACATCCCACCAAGCTCGGGAATGAGGCACTTCCCCCCCTGTCAAAGCACTTACCAGCCTCTGTGCTCAGATTCCTGACATCCAACAGCAGGGCACCTCTGACCACGGTGGCCAGACTGTTCCAAGATGGAAGCGCTGCTCAGTTAGCAACTAGGGACTTAGTGGTCTCCATCATGTCATTTTTCATATGGGGCTTTGCTTTCTTCAGCTGTAAAACTAGGAGCTAGAATGAGATGATCTCAATGTTCCCTGCTGCCTTTATAACTGAACAACTGGTTCTAGAAAAAAGAAGCTTTACAGACCCAGCAGTGACTTTCCTCAACAATTTTACAGTCAGATTTCTCTAATGCTGAATTACAGCTTGAGGGCAGCCACCACGGCAGCTCGTGAGAGGCCCTGGGCCCCGAGCTCTTGGTCAGGGAAGGTAGGGAAGAATCTCAGGGAAGGCGAAGTGAGTGAGACCCTGGCTTGTCATGTAAGGGAGAAATGGAGCCACTGGGCCTCAGATGGCAGCACTGCTCTCAGTATTGGCCATCTGGAAGAGACCATGTGTCCAACCATGTCTGCTGGCCAGTCTCATGATGGCAGGCTGCGCAGTCTAACAGACACCCTGACTTAGAGAAGCCTCGGTGGAGAGCACTCACTTGGAGCCTTCTTTGGCTTTACCTGGAATTTTCTTCCTTTGACTATCTGCTTCTCAGGCCAAAGCAGACAGGAACTCCTGGGTAAGGAGTGAGAAGTGGGACTTGGGGAGAGTTGGAGGCAGGCCGATTGACAACAGCAAGAGGGAGGGCTGCAAGTTAGCGAAAGCAGGCAGCAGAGCTTTAGCAGGGCAGTTTTGGGTCATGCACTGTTGCAGGAAGCTGCGCATGGCCCCGGGAGCACCAGTGGATATAGCGACTGATGCTCAAAAGAATGACCCTGATCAATTCACACTAAAGATCAACAGACCTCATTTAAGAAGCTCAGAAAATCTAAATCTGCAAGACATTTTAGGCTCATTTCCACCATGTCTCAAAGAAAAAAGGGATAAGCTTTGGCTATCTGGAAAAGTTGCCCACACTGAGCGCCGCATGTGTTGACGATGTCAGGAGCCGGGACAAGCTGATCCGGGACACATCATGCTAAAGGGATGCCAGCGACAAGGGAGGGGTTTTCAGGGCTGGGCTATCAGAGGCTCTGCCCACATTGGCATGGTGCCCAGCACTGTGGGAAGCTCACTGAGCAGGCCTGATACCCAAGAGCATGGTCTGTGCACAGACACTCCCCCAACTCCAGCCAGGGGAATGCTGGACCACAAGACCTGCCACACAGCCTCTTCGGAAACACCGGCTCTCCTCTCTGCCTTCCTTTTCCCCAGATGCAAACCAGAAACAGAGGATCTGCTGAAAAAACTACTAAGCCAACTCATGACATGGCTGCCTATAGGGTGGGGAAAGCCACTGAGGATGGGAATTGAAAGGAACTTAAACACACACACACACACACACACACACACACACACACACTCATTTTACAAAGGCTGGAAGCAAATATGCCAAAATGTTAAGTGCTATAAATTCTGGGTGGCTGGTGTATTATTCTAGGATTTTTGTGTCTGTGTTCTCCAAATAACTCAAAACATAAAAGACAACAGGCCTCTGTCCCCCCAGGAGGTATGTCACTAAATCCTTCATCCATGTGTCCATCCATTCAAACATGTCCTGCTTTGTGCGCCTCATTAACCTGCCAGGCACGGGCTGCGCTTCGAGGGCCGGCGATGAAGGAAGAGGATCAAGTCCGGCCCTCATGCAGCTTTCCCTCCTTGCACGTGGTTTATGCCACCTTCTCCTTCCTTCTCTCAAACCTTAGAAGTAGAAGGGAGCATCTCACCTCATTCTACCTCTCGTTTCACTCAGAGTAAAACCCGTACCCCTCACCCCAACCACACAGTGCATACTGAGCCATCTCCTCCCTCCTCTCCCATCTTCCCCTTCCCCACTTTCACAGGACAGCAGGGGCAAGGGGTCGGGGGGATGGAGGCTCTTTCCTGTCTTGGGCCCTTGGTCTTTGCCGTTCCCCCATTCCCATGCCTGGACCATTCTCGCCTAACTCTTCCCGTGCATGACAGGCTCATCAAATCCTTCAGGTTTCAACTCAAGCCTCAAAACCTCATCCAAAGGCCTTCCCTGACCTCTCATGTCTAAAAGAGCAGCCCCACCACTCCGTCAGCTGCGCACCCTGCTCTCACACTTACACCCTCGGTATCTGGATGTCCTTCCCCCGCCCCCCTACTCACTCCACTCCAGCCACGCTTGCCCCCTGTTGTTCCCAAACACTCTGGTCCCCACAGGCCTAGAACATTCTTCCCCCAGACACTGCTGAGCTGACCCCCTCACCTCTTCAAGCCTTCTCGGTGAGGCTTTCCAGGATCATGCTCATGTATCCTAAGAGTCTCAAAAGTGCCCTCAGTAAACATCTGACGCTGAGCAAACCCATTTCAGAGCAATCGCAAATATCGTCTTTCTTGTTTACCTGATTTCTTATTTACTGTTTCCCCTGAGACAGCCAGAGCAAGCACCACAAGCCAACAGCCTATCTATCCTGCTTAATCCACATGTCCAGTGCGTAAAAGAGAACCTGACACGTTTGAGGTGTTCGGTAAATATTTGAAACCAAAGAAGACACTGGCAGGCCGGGTCTGATGTGAGTTTTTCTATAAAAGGACTTCATGGGAATTCAGCTACTCATTTTCCTCCGATTCCCTGAAAGAATCTTAGCCGCCTGAAAAGGAATCATTATTTCAACTAGCCTAATCATCATGCAAAAATAATGATTTCACTCGTTCTGTGTCCTAAGTTTGAAAGTCAACTGCAGGCTGTAATTGCTGCCTAAATCCCAGTAGTACACAAAGCAACTTCGCTTTTTATATGTTACCACAAGGCTCTCCAGGTTTGCTCTTTCCAGCCAAAGAAATGTTGACACAGTTGCTCACCAAGTTTCAACATGCTGATCATGTTAAAATAGTGCACAAGAAATATTTTTCCACTTTATAAAAAGCCAGACTGTTTACATGCTTAAGTGGCCAGAGACTTTGCTATCTGTGTGTGGTCCTGAAGTTTCAATATCATAACCACAAATACAGAGTGGAGCAGCATGCAACCGACTAGTGGATGTGGTTCTCCCGCCAAACTGGGAATCGAGATGTTACCATGCAAGGACTAAGGGAGAAATGGGCTGGTTAAAAGGGGCGGGGAAGGGGGGGGGGCTTTAAAAACCTCATTTTAATATAGTTTTGAAGATAAAGAATAATTTGATATAACTGTGTTATCTGTGCACACATATAATATAGAAAATACATATATTAAATAGAAAGAGAGAAAGAAAGAACAGGCGAGAGAGAGGACAGAAACAGCACACAAGGTCTTTGGCCTACAGATTTCTAGTCAAGATCACATACAAATATGCTGAGCCCAGAGTCAAGTGGCAGAAAGGTTTAAGAAAGAGTTCCCAAGCACCGGCCTTCACACAAGATGACAGGCGTTAATAGGCTTGGCCCAGGAGCTTCACCCAGGCCTTGTGCAACCTCCCAGGAACACCCACCCAAGGAGGGGTCCCAGCCAAGTTCACGGCCCGGCCAGACGAGAAGAACATGCCCCATCTCCTCCGCCTATCCTATTTTCCAAGTAGTACTGGCTTTGGTCTACAATAATTCAGTCTTTCGGCAAGCTAGAAATAGACTTTAAGCAGGGGCTCCACCCTGTCCAGACAATATATAAGTGAAAAAAGACCTCACAGAAAGAAAAATGACCTACAGCTGATGGACTGAAGACACACACTCATTCCCAGAGTCTAGAGTTTAGATGCTCAAGACGGTTTCTGGATTCTGGGCTGTTTGAATTTATCATTCCTGTAGGTTAGTGAGCACTGCCGGTTCTCACATTTTTTACAGCTTTCCACTTGAAGATTCTTGTACACTGTGTCTAAACAAACAAACAAAAATCACTTAGTATAAGCAGGTTCATGTTATAACATGCAATGCCGTTTCCCATTTCACTGCCAAATGCACAAACTGTTATTCTCAGCTGACTGAATAAGTGAAGGAATGGTACGTTATTACAGGGTTGTTTTTTTTTTTCCTGGCATTATTTTTTTTCCTTCTATGGTTTCTTTTACGGAGTCTTCCACGGCTATAGGTCAGAAGAGTTTTCCTGTTGCTATGACAATGGTGTAAATAAGTCAACTTTAAAATTCACTTTGGGGGTATGGAGCTGCCACGTTTCTGGCTACCTAAGCCCTGCTGGGTGTGTGATGTTGCACACTCCTCCCCGCAGACAGAGGATCACGACCATTTAACTGGCCTCCCTCCATTGTGGCCACCACCTTTCTGGCCAGGAAAATCCCACAAGCCTCTCAGAGGTCCCTCTCTGACTGCTGGGCCTCCTCCACACAGATCTGGTCAGTACTGAGTTCCTGCACTACCAGGAGAGGAATATGAGTCCAGTGTTCTACTTCTCCAAATGCAGAGCCTCAGATGAGAGGAGCATGGTGATGTCTGCCTCTCCAACTCTGCCAAGCATCTGTGGCACCTCTCACTTGGCACACAACAACGACACAGAGCAACGAGCAACGATGAAGAGAAGGAGCCCTAAGGACACCTTTGGAGGATAAAGGGTATGGGAGAGCCCTTGAGAAGGGGGCTCTTTACATGAAAGAAGCTCCAACCACTTTTCCACCACCCCGCCATCCTGCTGCAGCCTTCCACAACTGCCCCACTGGAGGTCCGAAAGCCCCCACAGGGGACCAGCCTACACCCGCAGGAGGATGGTGAATTTGCCATTCACAATTCATCTGTTCTCCCAAGGCTCCTGGACTCCAGAGAAAGAAAGAAGGTACATGGGACTCACTTAACTGAAGCACACACACTCCAGGGTCTGAAAAGGAAAGACCAAGGTCCTAGGATAAACCAATCAATAAAGACAAAAAATTTAGGGAATCTCGAGGCTGTCCAGAAGAAGTCAACTCTGCTCTCTATCCTTAGAAAATGTCCAGGCTTTCTCCCTGGTTGCTGCTTCTGCCTCAGAAAGAGTGTTGCCGGTTGAACTGTGTCCCTCCCCACCAAAAAAAAAAAAAAAAAAGATATATTAAAGTCCTAATTCCCTGTACCTGTGAATGTGACCATATTTGGAAATAGGGTCTTTGCAGATGTAATCAAGTTAAGATGAGGTTAGTAGGTCCTTATAAGAACAAGAAAAGATAGAAACACAGAGTGAGAAGGCCGCTATGTGATGATAGAGGGAAAGATTAGAGGGAAGGAGCTCCAAGGACTGCCAGCAAACACCAGAAACTAGAAGAGGCAAGAAGGATCCTCCCCAGAGCCTTCAGAGAGACAGCATGGCCCTGCCAACACTTTGATTTTGGACTTCAAGCCTCTAGAACTGCAAGACAATAAATTGTTGTTTTTAAGCCACCGAGTTTGTGGTGCTTTGTTACAGCAGCCCCAAGGAAACTAATACAAAGAGCAATTTGTCTTGAGCTAAAAAAAGTCGTCTGGCATTTGTGTATGCAACTGTCCTTCAGATGAAAGCAAAGCTGCATGTGAAAGCACAGGGCGTACACATCAGCCCCTCCTGTGGCACGGTGGCAGCAAGGTGGCCTAAAGTGTCGTTTTATACAAAACTGCATGAATGGCTATGTTTCAGGGAGCAGCTCAGCATCTGGCAATGTTTGGCTCTACACTTTCTAGGTTGTTTCCATGGTCCATCCATCCCAGCCATGCCTCTAGGCCACCTATACTTCCACCCATCAGTCACCTGCCAGCTGTTCAGGAGACTCAGTAGCCACTTCACCCCTGCGGAGCTCTGAAGACAGTGGGCCTGCAGACCTAGGAGCTGCCAAGAGGCCTGCAACATAGGTAGCCTTAGGTCCCACCTAAACCTTGGCACATGGAGGGGCCCGTTCATACCCAGAGGGAATGGATTAAGGGGATATGGATTAAATAAATGAGTTAAGGGAATGTGGGGGAAAGATAGTAGGGGAGGCCATAACGGTGACAGCCCCTGGTTGTATCAATGCTGGAAGGGTGCCTACAGCAGCCCAAGGCACTATAACTAGATAGAAGGAGAACCAGACTGATGGCCACTAATGCCAAGGTCAAATAGCAAGAAAGGTAGTACTAACCATCAAGTCTAAAGAGTAGAGGTACGTTCTGAAGGGCGACTAGTACAGCAGTACTACAAATTCACCAAATATTTACTGAGCACCTACTGTAGACCAGGCATTATTTTAGGTGTTAAGAATACAGCAGTGAAGGACTTCCTTGGTAGTCCAGTGGTTGAGACTCTGTGCTCCCAATGTAGGGGGCACGGGTTCAATCCCTAATTGGGAAACTAGGATCCCACATGCTAAATGGTGTGGCCAAAAATTAAAAAAAAAAAAAAAAGTAAAGTATACAGCATTAACGATTTGAGTAGCAGAGAAGGATAAAGCAGAGACAAGAACAGGAAATGTGGGGATGGGGCTGATTATCAGATTAAATGGGGTGATCAAGAAAGAGCTCAAAGAGAAGGTGATAACTGGGGGCAGAGCATTGTAGGTAGGGGGATAGCAGAGCGAAGGCCATGAGGGCAAGAGCCTTCAAAGAATAAGGCTGCCTGTCAGTGAGAGCCAAGCGGACACGTGGCCGTGCATGCAGAGAACAGCCTGGTCATAGAGGGCTTCGACTCTGACACAATCTGACTGCTGCTTTAACCAGATCACCCAGGCTGCTCCATGGAGGGCAGGCTGGGGCGCGGGGGCAGGGAGGAGGCTCCTGCCGTAACTGCCACACCTGTGCTAGCACTGAGGCTTATAAACCCCGGCCAATGTGGTGCAGCGGTTAACTCCCCTTAGAGTATCTACCCTAACGGAAAAATAGTAAGCTGTCATCTCAGCTCCACCCAGTGAAAAACCTGCCCATTCTTTGCTAAGCGAAATTACATGCAAATCAGAGATCACATCTATATTTATTTAAGGAGAAATGGTCTACCCTATTCATCATAACTCTGTAAACACATTTTATAAAATGTAATGGGCAGTTAAAACATTCCAAAGCAGAAGTACATTTTCTAAAGTAACAAAACACTGTTAAAGTGTTGTATAAATTGTCTGTGTCTCAGAAGAAAATGAGAGGTAATTAATACATTAAGACATCAATTTTTCTTGATGGTGACAAAAATTCTCATTTTATCAACAGACCTTCTTAACTCTGTCTGCCTGGGTAAGTGGAAGCAAGTATAACTTGCCACCTGGCACGACTGCCATCTCTTTGTGGCTATGCGATAAGTCTAGAGCTCTCTGACAGGGGAGGTCTTTGGCAACCCTGCCCACGAGACTCAAGGACCAAGTGGATTGGTAACAGCGGAAAGGTGGTAAAGCAAGGAGCCTTCTGTGGAGGGAGCAGCATTTATCATTAGAGTGACCCCCCTGAAGGAAGGGTATCTGCTGTGTACACAAGCACATCATCTCCAGGACCCCAGAGAGGGTCTACCAGCCTTCTGGCAACTGCAGTCAGTGAACGTAACTCTTCACTGAAGGTGGACTTGATTTATGGATGAAGACAGCTCTCTTTTTAAGGCCAAGTCCCTTCTACTTATTAGCATCTTTTTTGAGAGGATAAATGATGGGGGAGAGGGGAATAAATAAAATTCAAATTTAAATTGAGTCATTAGCGTATGCTGGAAATTTTTCTGTACTGGCTCAGAGCACAGGTTCTGGAGTTAGACAACTTGGGATGTCAAAGGCGCTGTCTCGGTATGTTACTTAGGGTTCTTCAGAGAAACAGAAACAATGTGTGTGTGTGTGTGTGTGTGTGTGTGTGTGTGTGTGTGTGTGTGTGTGTGTGTGTGTGTGTGTGTGTCTGTGTGTGTGTGTATGTGTGTGTGTGTGTGTGTAGGGGAGGGGAAGAGAGAGAGAGAGAGACAGAGATGGATGGATGGATAGATTTATTTTAAGAAATTGGCTCACACAGAAATCAAAGAAGAAAAAGAAATAAAAGGAATCCAAATCAGAAAAGAAGTAAAGCTGTCACTGTTTGCAGATGACATGATACTATACACAGAGAATCCTGAAGATGCTACCAGAAAACTACTAGAGCTAATCAGTGAATTTGGTAAAGTAGCAGGATACAAAATTAATGCACAGATATCTCTTGCATTCCTATACACTAATGATGAAAAATCTGAAAGAGAAATTAAGGAAACACTCCCATTTACCACTACAACAAAAAGAATAACATATCTAGGAATAAACCTACCTAAGGAGACAAAAGACCTGTATGCAAAAAACTATAAGACACTGATGAAAGAAATTAAAGATGATACAAACAGATGGAGAGATATACCATGTTCTTGGATTGGAAGAATCAACACTGTGAAAATGAATATACTACCCAAAGCAATCTACAGATTCAATGCAATCCCTATCAAACTACCAATGGCATTTTTCACAGAACTAGAACAAAAAATTTCACAATTTGTATGGAAACACAAAAGACCCCGAATAGTCAAAGCAATCTTGAGAAAGAAAAACGGAGCTGGAGGAATTAGGCTTCCTGACTTCAGACTATACTACAAAGCTACAGTAATCAAGACAGTATGGTACTGGCACAAAAACAGAAATATAGATCAATGGAACACGATAGAAAGCCCAGAGATAAACCCACGCACACATGGTCACCTTATTTTTGATAAAGGAGGCAAGAATATACAATGGAGAAAAGACAGCCTCTTCAATAAGTGGTGCTGGGAAAACTGGACAGCTACATGTAAAAGAATGAAATTAGAACACTCCCTAACACCATACACAAAAATAAACTCAAAATGGATTAAAGACCTAAATGTAAGGCCAGACACTATCAAACTCTTAGAGGAAAACATAGGCAGAACACTCTATGACATAAATCACAGCAAGATCCTTTTTCACTCACCTCCTAGAGAAATGGAAATAAAAACAAAAATAAACAAATGGGACCTAATGAAACTTCAAAGCTTTTGCACAGCAAAGGGAACCATAAACAAGACGAAAAGACAACCCTCAGAATGGGAGAAAATATTTGCAAATGAAGCAACGGACAAAGGATTAATCTCCAAAATTTATAAGCAGCTCATGCAGCTCAATATCAAAAAACAAACAACCCAATCCAAAAATGGGCAGAAGACCTAAATAGACATTTCTCCAAAGAAGATATACAGATTGCCAACAAACACATGAAAGGATGCTCAACATCACTAATCATTAGAGAAATGCAAAACAAAACTACAATGAGGTATCACTTCACACCAGTCAGGATGGCCATCATCAAAAAATCTACAAACAGTAAATGCTGGAGAGGGTGTGGAGAAAAGGGAACACTCTTGCACTGTTGGTGGGAATGTAAATTGATACAGCCACTATGGAGAACAGTACGGAGGTTCCTTAAAAAACTAAAAATAGAACTACCCTATGACCCAGCAATTCCACTACTGGGCATATACCCTGAGAAAACCATAATTCAAAAAGAGTCATGTACCACAACGTTCACTGTAGCTCTATTTACAGTAGACAGGACCTGGAAGCAACCTAAGTGTCCATCATCGGATGAATGGATAAAGAAGATGTGGCACATATATACAATGGAATATTACTCAGCCACAACAAGAAACAAAACTGAGTTATTTGTAGTGAGGGGGTTGGACCTAGAGTCTGTCATTCAGAGTGAAGTAAGTCAGAAAGAGAAAAACAAATACCATATGCTAACACATATATATGGAATCTAAAACAAACATACAAAAAGGTTCTGAAGAACATAGGGGCAGGACAGGATTAAAGACGCAGACGTAGAGAATGGACTTGAGGACACGGGGAGGGAGAAGGGTAAGCTGGGACGAAGTGAGAGAGTGGCATGGACTTATATACACTACCAAATGTAAAACAGATACCTAGTGGGAAGCAGCTGCATAGCACAGGGAGATCAGCTTGGTGCTTTCTAACCACCTAGAGGGGTGGGATAGGGAGGATGGGAGGGAGACGCAAGAGGGAGGAGATATGGGGATATATGTATATGTATAGCTGATTCACTATGTTATAAAGCAGAAACTAACACACAATTGTAAAGCAATTATACTTCAATAAAGATGTGATTGGGGTGGCCGGCAGTCTGGAGACCCAGGGAGGAGTTTGTGTGGCAAACTTGAATCTGCAAGGCAGTCCGGAAGTAGAATTCTTTCTTCCTCAGGGAACCTCAGTCCTTTCTGTAAGCCTTCAACTGACTGGATGCAACCCACCCACATTATGGAGGATAATCACATTACTCAAAATCTATAGATTTACATGTTAATCTCATCTTAAAAAAAAAATACCTTCACAGCAACAGTTAGACTGGTGTTTGACCAGAAACTGGGTACTATGGGCTAGCCAAGATGACACAGAAAATGAACTATCACTCCCAGTTTCTCATCTGAGAAAAAAAAAAAAAGTGAAAGGTCACAAGACAGCTCTGGTTGTGGCTCTTACATGAGATACTCCCTGTAAAATGCTAATTCGCTCACTGGAGGATGATAATTGAAAGGGCTCATATATATATACATGCTAGTTACCATTACCATTATGCCTACTGCCACCAGCAGTAGTGTTTCTACTACATAGTAACTGCAATAGTTTCACCTATTTTAGCCACCATCAATGCAAGTACACACGGCTAAATTAGTACTTCCTATGGGAACGTTCTTGATTTACACAGGCATAATTCATACAAGGAAAACCACCAACTGATCTCATCAAACATCATCAGGCCAGTGGAGAAGGAAGCACAGGCCAAATAAACTCATGAAAAGACTAACTGGCTCTAGAGAGCTCTGATGCACTGTCCCCCCACAGACATGGCATTAACCTGTGTTCACACCACACATCCTGAATCTGATGCCTGGGTTTGGAAGCATCTTTACCAAGAACATTACCCCATAAACCAAAGTTGGCTACAAAACAGAATCCCAAAATGAGTACCTAGGGCATAGGGAGGGGCAAGGAATATAATGGCAGACCCTCAGAAAAGTCTACCTTTTCCTCCACATGAAAAAAAACACATGTAGAATCTTGACACAGAATATCATAAATTTAAGACCCTCTCCTATCCCCAGAGCTCAGATAATAATATCTAATATAGGGACAGGATATATAAATAATCTTCTGGTCTCCTGAACAAGGAAGGGGTGCATGTTTCTTAAATTAATCACCTAAGAATCATACAATAACCACAGCTTTTCTTTTTTCATCTTTGACATGTACCATTTCCTTCGATTCAGTTACTGAGCTTATCTGTATCTTTGATAGCAGTCATCATCACAATTAGCTATATTTACTCTTAGATCCAGTTAAACCCTCAGCAATACTGTCCAATTTAAGTTCTTTTTTCCTACTTAGAGGAAAAGAGGCTAATAAGAATTGTCATTGTTATAATCTATTATCATAGACTATAATTGCTATAATCATTGTAACCTATTTAAGGGTAGAATGATATGATCACAAAATAAATTTGCAGGAAGTTTTAAAAGTTAGATGATTTTTAAAAGGAATTTTAATATGGATATTTAAAAATGTAAATCCTGAGAATAAGGGCCAAAACTCAATCACACCAAGGTGTGAGATCCAATTGTGAATCTGTCCAAAATAAAAAAAAATTTAAAAAAATTGCTACAAGTTCCAAAGAACCTCTTATCAAGACTACACAGTAAGTTCTCACCTTGAGGCATCCCTGTGGCAATGATCAATTTTTTTAAACCATCCACAAACTATCAAAATGATAGATAGAAAGCCAAGTTCAAAACTCAGATAACCATGTCACGGGCAAGAAATGACCATGAAGATGAATGGATAAAGAAGATGTGGTGTGTATATATATGTATATGCATATGTATATGCATATGTATATATATATATATATATATATATAAAAATACAATGGAATATTACTTAGTCATAAAAAAGAATGAAATAATGCCATTGGCAGCAACATGGATGGACCTAGAGATTATCATACTAAGTGAAGTAAATCAAACACAGAAAGCCAAATATCATATGATATCACTTACATATGAAATCTATAAAAATGATACAAATGAACTTATTTACAAAACAGAAACAGACTCACAGACATAGAAAACAAAATTATGGTTACCAAAGGGGAAGGGTGGAGTGATAAATTAGCAATTTGGGGTTAAAAGATACAGACTATTATATATAAAATAGATAAACAAGGACCTACTGTATAGCACAGAGAACTATACTCAATATTTTGTAATAACCTATATGGGGAAAGAATCTGCAAAAGAATATATATATGTATAACTGAATCATTCTGCTGTACACCTGAAACTAACACAACATTGTAAGTCAACTATACTTCAATTAAAAAAATAAATAAAAAAAAAGAAAGAAATGACTGTGAAATAAGCTAGGGGCAGGGTAGAAGCCAGAGACCTGAGGCAGAAGCAAGGGGAGTTTCACTCCTGCAGAGTAATGGGAAAGAGAACCCCCGAGGCTGGAACTGTGGCTTGAGGAAGGACTACCCAGAAGAAAACTGCTAACGGATGACCTAAGACAACAGCATGACTGGATGCTGCCATGACAGGGAGGCAGGAGAACACAAACACAGCCTCGGCAGCTCAACAGAGCTACCCACTGGCTCAGCTTAACATCTATTCCACTGCAGGACAGATGATCTGAAGTTATATTACCTATTTCATCAAATCTACGATGACATCAATTGTAAGGCATAATATTATTTTACATACTACTAAGAAAAAAAATGCTGCCAACTAAATCATGATTCACCATGAATTATAGATGCATCCCAATCTGAAAGATTTTAAAACGTGAAAACAATGTGAGCTTTGAAACTAATGAAATATACTCTATGACTGGGTTCTAGACCTCATGCTGGAGGAGCCAAGAAGAGAGGGCTGGTCCTCAGTGAGAAGAGACAACTTTTTAGAAAATGCAAGGTTAGGTATAAGGGTTTCATACAAAGGGCAACAGAGGAAAATAAAACAATGAAGAAAGAGGAGGAGGGGGAGGGGGAAGAGGGGGAAGAGAGGAAACAGCAGTAGCAGCAGCCATTGCCACCGCCTACTCAAAGTGAGCCTACAGGGCTTCCCTGGTGGCGCAGTGGTTGAGAGTCCGCCTGCCGATGCAGGGGACGCGGGTTCGTGCCCCGGTCCGGGAGGATCCCACATGCCGCGGAGCGGCTGGGCCCGTGAGCCATGGCCGCTGAGCCTGCGCGTCCGGAGCCTGTGCTCCGCAACGGGAGAGGCCACAACAGTAAGAGGCCCATGTACCGCAAAAAAAAAAAAAAAAAAAAAAAAAAGTGAGCCTACAAATCAAAAATCCCAAAATATATACAGAATTTTAATGTTTAGAAAGGTGAGCAACAAAATCAATAAGTAAAATAATTTTCTGGAAAATTCTAGTAGACTTAGAAATATGTATGTTTGAGAGCTTTAAAGAGATACAGGAAAATAGTTTTCATTTAAAATATGAACAAATTAAAAAAAAAACTATGAACAAATTATAATACAGAAAGAGAGACAAAAAAAAAAAAAGGGAAACAGATATGAAAAATACCAAAAGAACAAGTAAGAAATTTTGGAACATCTTTTGAAAAATTTTTAGACAGCATCAAGTCTAGACTAAAGTAAGTTGAGAAAATTTTTTTTTTTTAGTAAGCTGGTAAATAGTGGTGGGGAACTTCCCTAGAACAGAGCAAAGAGAAAGAGAAACAGAGGAATACATGTATATGAGAGAACACACATGTCACGAAAGACAAATTGAAAGTCTGCACTAAGGCTAGAATAAGGGTTCCAGGCAAGGAAAGTGGAGGTAATGGTGAAAAACAATATTTAAAGAGAGTATGGTGAAGAATGTTCCACAATTGAGGATGTGATTCCTCAGATGAAAACACCTTTGGGCACAAAGCAAAAAATGAGTCCACACCTAGACATACTATAGTGAAATCACAAACACTAGAGAGTAAAAGAAAGTTGTGAAGCTTAAAAGTTACCATAAAGTCTTACAGAAGATTTCTAATCAGCAGGCAACGGAAGAGTAATACCTTCAAAATGCTCAGGGAAAAACACTGTTGACCTAAAAATTTACACCCATGTAAACTACCATCCAAGATTCAATGCAAAGTAAAGACATTTTTGACATCAAACAACTAACACAATGTATCACCCACAGACCCCCACAATCTCTCATAAAAGGATGTCCATCAACTGAAGGAAAGGCATGGGATACCGGAAGCAATAATCAATCAGTCTAGATACTGATTTTTTTTTTTTTTTTTTTTTTTGCGGTATGCGGGGGCCCTCTCACTGTTGTGGCCTCTCCCGTTGCAGAGCACAGGCTCCAGACGCGCAGGCTCAGCGGCCATGGCTCACGGGCCCAGCCGCTCCGCGGCATGTGGGATCTTCCTGGACCGGGGCACGAACCCATGTCCCCTGCATTGGCAGGCGGACTCTCAACCACTGCGCCACCAGGGAAGCCCCTAGATACTGATTTTTATAAAAGAAACACCCACATACATTTCCACAAAAACTTAACCTCTGATTGAAAAAAATAAATATCGATAACCAATTTATTTTGTATTAAGAAAACATTGTGGAAGTTCCTCAATGTTTCAATAAAATGTACTAAGTTATGGTGGAATATGCAGAAAGGACAGAAATATTGAATGACCATAGAATTTGTTAGAAAATTTGAGAATGAAATATGTGTGGAAGACACTATAGATGGTCTGACCTCAAACCCCATTCTCAGTTTCTCTCTAGCCTCCTTCCAGTTATGGGAGGCTCATGGCACACCAGAGGCTGATGCCCAAAGTGCAGCAGGCAGCTCACAGCCATGAAGCAGCAAGAATGAGGAAAAGCCCATGAGTGGGATGTGCTGATGATGATAGACCAGAGTTATGGATGATGGACCAGAGCTGGGTCCCTGATGGCAAGTCCACCTCCAAGTTGTTCGCTGTGTAAGAAAAATAACGCCTGCTTGTTTGTGCTTATATAATTGGTTTTCTCTTACTTGTAGCTGGATATTATTTTAACTAGATAATGAAAAGAATTTAGAATAAGTTCTATAAGAACGGAATTACTGTATATTTATTCCAAACCACAAGAGAGACTTCAAGTGGGAAGGAAACATAAAAAGTTTTGATTAATTCAGCAGAAGGCAGGAAAGGGGAAGATACACAGAAAATAAATGGTAAGCAAAATATACTGTAGTTGAAATACATCTAAATATATCAATATTTTCAATAAATGTAACCAATGCAGAGGTACAGATTATTACACTGAGCAAACAAAACAAACCAACCAGACATTGATGCTTACAAAAAAGAAGATGCAAAGAAAGAGCTGGAAAAGCAAATGTCTGGCATTTAACCCAAATAAAAACTGGTTAAAAAAAAATACCAAATAAAATATTATCTTAGGAAAAAACCATCAATATCACTAAAGATGAATACTTGATAATAAAAACTGAAAAAATATGTGAGGATAATAGAAAATCATGAATTTGTTTATACTTAACAGCACAGTTTCAAAATGTATAAAACAAAAATTGACAAAATTATAAGGAGAAAATGACAAGTCTATTAACCACAGTGAGAGATACTATCAGAAGCTGAGGAATCAGGCAGAATACTTGAGCAATAAAATTAATAAACTTGATCTGCTATTTAAATAGAATCCTGCATTTAATAAATGCAGAATGTGAATTCTTTTCAATTACACATGGAACATTTACAAAAACTGACCAAGTGCCAGGTCAAAAAGGAAATCTCAAATTTCCAACAAATTTCTATCGTTCAGACTATATCCTCTAACCCATAATGTAGGCAAATTAGAAAATGACAACAGAAAATGTTCTTTAAAAGTAGTTATTTGCAAAATTTAAGATGTAATCCTAAATAAACCAGGAATTTAAAAAGAAATAACAATGAAAATCACAAAATATTTAGAAATTAACAACAATGAAAGTACTACATATCAAAATGTATAATAGGCAGTTAAAGTGATACATAGATGTAATTTTACAGCCGTTTTTGAATTTTCTAAAACACAAGAAGGAATTAAAATAAATTCAATTTAAAACAGAACAAACCTAAGAAAGGGGGCAACAGGAGATGGGGGAAAAAGTGAGAAAGAGATAAAGTAGAAATTAAACAGAAGTGGCTTCCCTGGTGGCGCAGTGGTTGAGAATCCACCTGACAATGCAGGGGACAGGGGTTTGAGCCCTGGTCTGGGAAGATACACATGCCGCGGAGCAACTAAGCCCATGCACCACAACTATTGAGCCTGCGCTCTATAACCCGTGAGCCACAACCACTGAGCCCGCATGCTGCTACTACTGAAGCCCGTGCGCCTAGAGCCCATGCTCTGCAACAAGAGCAGCCACCGCAATGAGAAGGCCACGCACAACAATGAAGAGTAGCCCTGCTCGCCGCAATTAGAGAAAGCCCGCGCACAGCAACAAAGACCCAATGCAGCCAAAAAATAAACAAATAAATTTAAAAGAAAAAATAATTAAATAAAAAATAGCAAATATTAACAAAACCAAATTCTGGTTCACTAGTAAAACTAAGCAGGCAAACTTCTTGCACAAATAAATAATATTGGATAAAAAGGATGACATAATCTTAAGAGTAGGGTTTTTTAAAAAATAAAAAGAGAAAACTATAACAGCTCTGTATCAATATATCTGAAAACATGGATGAAATGGCTGTTTCTCTAACAAATATTAATTACTAAAACAAACCTAAAAGAAATATTAAAATGTGTACAAATCAGTAAGTATTAAAGAAAATGAACCAATTATAAAAAGGCTATATTCCCATTCTCCACCCCAAAAACTCAGGTCCAGGCAGTTTCAGAAGAGAGTTTTACCAAGTCTTCAAGAAATAGATAATCTCAATTTTATGCAAATTATAACAAATATTTTTCTAAAACGTGATCTACTCAATTCACTTAGTGAGATTAGTAAAAAAAAAAAAAGTCATAAAAAAAGAAAAAGAAAATTAAAGATAAAGCTCATTTATTAAAATAGTTTCAGTGATCCTAAAGTATAATACTGGCAAATCAAAGCAGAGTTTGTCCCAGGAATAATAATATTGACAAAATCAGAACATATATGCTATATACATATACTATACTGTATACTATATACCTATATACATATACTAATATAATATACCATATAAAAAGATTCAAGGAAAAAATATTCAATAAATGCTTTTTTTAAAATGTTCAATAAAATTCTAACACTGATTCCTGACACAATGTGGTCACAAACCAAACCCGTAGGAAACTTGTTTTATAAGAAAAGCAGTATCTATCTAAGCCTAAAGCAAGCACTGTTCTTAATAGTGAGACTTTAAAATTCTTTCCATTAAAATCAGGCACAAGACAAGTATACACTACATTTTCACTGTACTCGGGGCCCTACCCAACGCAATGATTTAAGAAATAGAAAAGGGACATATAAGAAGTGAATGAGGGCTTCCCTGGTGGCGCAGTGGTTGGGAGTCTGCCTGCCGGTGCAGGGGACGCGGGTTCGTGCCCCGGTCCAGGAGGATCCCACATGCCGCGGAGCGGCTGGGCCCGTGAGCCATGGCTGCTGGGCCTGCGCGTCCGGAGCCTGTGCTCCGCAACGGGAGAGGCCACAACAGTGAGTGGCCCACATACTGAAAAAAAAAAAAAAAGACAAAACTGACCTTATTTGTGGATAATGACTGTTTACATGAAAATATTACAAGAATCTTACAGACACTATTAAATATAAAACTATCTTAAATAAACTACTAAAATAAGAGAGTTCAGTACATTTGGTGGTTTCAACATCAATCTATAAAAGTAAATAATTCTCCTAAACCCTGTGATAATCTATTTCAAAACATAAGAGAATAAAAGATTCTATTTACAGTAGCAACAAAAACAAAATGCCTAGAAATAAACCTAATAAAGATCCTGCTTAAGGCCTTTAAGGGCTTTGTTCAAAGACTGAGAATTATAAAGATAACTGATAACTGCTCTCCAACTGATTTATAAACTCAACATCACTTGAATCAAAATCCCAAAATTTTAAGGAAGATCAAAGGTCCCAGAGTAGCCAAGACAATTTTGAAAATGAAAAAGGTAGAAGGATGTGTTCTGCCAGAAGACTTACAATACTACAGCAATCAGAACAGTTGGCATTGGCAAAGGAAGAGACAAACGATAAAGACATAGGTCAAAAATACATCTGTGTTTATTTGGAATCATACTATATGACAAAAGAGCATTACAGATTTGTGAGAAAAGGATAAGTTGGTCTGGGATGACTGGTTATCCACTAGGAATAATATAAAAGTAGATACCTACCAGATGCCACTAAATACCAGGTGGATTAAAGACATAAATACAAAAACCAAAACCCTGAAATTTTTGAAAAACACATTTGGGTTGGTGTCTGGTCAGGCAACTCTAAGTGGCTGTTCCCTTGCTCTCTGTACAGCCCCCCTGCTCAACCAGTGCCAGCTACACCTAAACCCTGCTCACTATACTAACCTTCCTACATACTTGCCCCAGGCCCCAACTGGTGAGCGTTCTTATCAAAGGGGCCGTGACGGGTGAGCCCCTCTGCTAGTTTCCCTGGTGATCCAACACCCCGCCACACACCCGTGAAGACTGCCGCCATGTCCTGTCAACCATCTGCACGCACACGGTGGGGTGTCACTCTAGGACTCTGCTTCAGACACGTAAGCTCCCCCCTATCCATTAAACCACTGATGTCTCTGTTGCTGCCTCTGGGCTCTTTCTTTGGTCTTGAAGCTAGGTAAGTACAGGCCTTGCAGGCCAACAGTTGGAAAGAAAGATATTGCTCTAAGAAATGCACCCAGGGGTGGAAAAATCAGTCTAAAAACTTGCACAAACCATAAAAAGAAAAAGAAAACCATAAAAAGAAAAATCAGTCTAAAAAATTGCACAAACCAAACAATTGCACAAACCATAAATCTGGCTGTATTAGAATTAAAAAGGTCTGTTCAACCAGACACCAGAGACAAAAAGCCAAGTCACAGATTAGTATCTATAACACATATAAATGACAAAAGATCAGTATATAAAGATTATATTAAAAGATAAATACAAACAATCCTGCAGAAAAATGAGTAAAGGATATAAACTAGCTATCTACACAAGAAAAAAAAACAAACCGTGAGATATTACTTCACACCCGTAAGATTCGTAAAAGTAAAATTTCTGGCAATATCAAGAATCCCACTGCTGATGGGAGGGAAAACTCACACTTGGGTGTGGAGAGCAATTTGCAGAGTCTAGTGAAGGATGAGCATTCCTCTGCAGCCCAGCAATTCCGCCCCTGGGTGCACTTCTTAGAGCAATTAGCACCTGTGTACAGTCCCCCCATCCCCACCAAACACACAAGGATGTTTATCGCAAACTCTTAGGAATAGCACAAAATTGGGAAAAACTGAAATGTTCAATGGAGAAATGAGTAAGTAAATGGCATATAGTTAAGAAAGAGAAAAATACAGAGTAGATCCAACGCTACAGGTCATGTCCCAACATGGCTGGATCACCAAAATAAGAACGAATGGTAGAACCAACTGCATGAAGCTACACACAGCAGGACACCATTGATATTAAGTCTGAAAACGTGCAAATCCATCATACTATATGTTGTTTATGGACACATTCACTTGTAAAAAAGGCATAAAAACATATATAGAAATAAATACCAATTCCAGAATGTTATTATTTCTGTGTGAGTGAAAAGTTACAGGTTAAGAAGAGGTACACAGGGGGATTCAAAAGTGTCTAAGTTATTTTTTACCTGATGATACTCACACTGTACTAGCTATTACACTGGATGACAAGTTTACGGATTTTTGTTAAATTAGTGCTTCATCATTTACACATACAGGCATACCTTGGAGATCTTGTGGGTTTGGTTCCAGACGACCTCAATAAAATGAGTCACATGAATTTTTTGGTTTCCCAGAGCATGTAAAAGGTATGTTTACACTATACTGTAGTCAATAAAGTGTGCAATAGCATTGTCTAAAAAACAATGTACATACCTTAATTGAAAAACACTAACCATCATCCGAGTCTTCAGTAAGTTGTAATCTTTTTGCAGCAGTAGCATCAAAGATCACTGATCACCATAACAAATATAATAATAATGAAAAGTTTGAAATACTGTGAAAATTACCAAAATGTGACACAGAAATATGAAGTGAGCAAACGCTGTTAGAAAAAGGGCACCTACAGACTTGCCCAACACATGATTGCCACAAACCTTCAATTTGTAAAAAACGTAGTATCTGCAAAGTGCAATAAAATAAAGTATGGCTGTATTCTTTTGTGTGTATCAAATGATCACATAATACAAAAGTTTAAAGATTCAATAGAAGAAACTACCTATGAATGAAACTGAGAAAAAAATAAACCTTCAGATCTAAAAGATACATCAAGTTTTGGGGAAAACTGATACAGCATCACTGCTTAAAAGCTGTTTAGGTTACAGAACTCAGGAATTCTTCAGCGGTACACTCAGAAAAATTCAGTCCCAAGGGTTTCTCCACATCATCAGTTATTGGAGAAGACAATGGTACGAAGTCCAAAAGCTCTGAGGGAAAGAAAGTTAAACACAAGAACATACACCCATCTAAGTCGCTGGGCCAGAATGCACCCAACAGGAAGGCATATGTCAAAAAGAAAAAAAACAAAAACCCTCGGGGAAGATAGTATCCAGGAACCCTACTTGAAGACTCTTTAGCATTAAGAACCCTAGCCCACTGAGAGGTAAACTGAGGAGAAGGCACTAGTGTTAAGCATGAAACCCCTTTACACAAAGCACCAAGAACAATGTCGTAAGGATTACGGGGATAAACATGAACAATCTTAGCTGCATAAAGTAATAATATAAAAATAGGGAAGCTGAGGGAGAAATAGGGGGAAATGAAAAAGTATTAATTCCTTCATTATCTGAAAAAGAAGGTGGCAGATACTGTCTATGTTTGGCAAAATGTTATGAAATATTTGAATTGGAGAATGAGGACAAAGGTGTCCCTTCTGTCATTGTTCATTTTATTAAATGTTTCGAATACAAATAAACTGTTTTTAAGAAGCCATTAAATCTACAAATGACTAAGGCAAGAAGACAGTAATCAAGTACCAGAGTTTGTAACAGTTTGCTTTATTAAGAAGTGGAGCCAACTGAGAGCCATGTGACGAAACCGTTCTCTTTCACTCGCTTCCCACTGCACCATCCTGCATGGGAAAGAGAGGGGTGGAATTACAAGTAGCTTGCTTGGAATTCTGCACAACCCTGGGTACACCCCTCTGAGTGTGTGAGGCATGTGAAAGCCATCTGTGTGGCAGCAGAAAGCAACAAGTTGAGAACCACTGAATCAGAGCATTCAAATCAAATAATGAATGCAAACTGGACTCTTACCAGGAGAAGCTATGTTCACAGGGAGAAGGGAAATTGACAGAGACACTTTAAAATAAACGACCGAACAGCAATGAAAAAAAATAATCTAAGTCACTACTTGGTCAATAATGTTAAACTGCAGAAAACCCATCAAATCTTTTCAACCTCCGTTAACTAGCAGCAACACTGATCGGTTGGGGTCTCAAGTCCTTTCTTTTTTTCTGGGTCCTTTGGAAAAGGCACAAAGGAAGAAATAAAATGCCAAAACACTAGGTTGCCAGAAAAAAAGGCACTGGAAATAAAGAGCTGAAAAATTCACAAAATGAGTGACTGGTCACAACAATGTGATGTCAGAAGAATCTTTGAGAATGTGAATCTTAACCTAAAAACGGCAGGTTTATTTATTTTTAATCCACATTTGACACCATAAGAAGAAAATGTTACAGGAAACCACATGGACAACTTAGCTGAACATCTCCTTTGCTACCACTGCTCTGTTGAAGCCAGAGCAGAGGCTTAGAATCAGCATGAAGAGAAAGCCGAAGAGAGAGCCAGGAACAGATTCAGAAGTGGAACATTTTAATTATTATATTTTATTCAGTATCAAAATGAAATTATAAATAGTCATAAATAATTTGTGCATAGAACTTTACAAATAGTTTTAATCTTTTAAAAAAGAAAGTTTCATTACTTTAAATATTAAAAATAACCCATTTTAAAACACAAGTTTTTAGGTTCACATGGCAGAGTTGTTTCCTGAGGCCTCTCAGGTGATAATATTTTTCTAAGGTGTGTCATTCTTTATAACCCATACAGGTGATTCATTGGAGCCTCTTTAGAATATATACTAACACTAAGGACATTTTTAGGCCCTTCCCTGTGTTTTAACCTATGAAAGATAAATAGGTGGAGTAGAATTAAATGAAGAAGAAAATTTAAATCAGACTGGATTTCCAAGAGTGAGACATAATGCATGAAAAACACGGCATGCATGTGTTAAAATACTTCAGAAGACAGCACAGTAATTCTTGAAGAACCAGATAAGCTTCATTAAACATGTGAATAAAATCATTACCTTTAATTTGCTGAATATAGTGAAACTGTCCTTATTAACCATGTCTCTATCCCTTTCACTAAGGAGTACAAAGAAAATAGAGCCATTAAGGCCCATCCAGCCATACCTCACCAGGACTACTCCCATTCTCTTTTAAAACTCTCTCCCTAGGCCTAACCTGACCCCTTGGTCTTTCTGTCCCGGCAGACTGAGGACAGGGAATATTCTAGCAGAGGAAGAAGATATAAAAGGGTTCTGAGGAAAATAGGAAGACCATGAGAGAGCCTCAGACAGGAGGGCAAGTGGTATCAACCATTTATTTCATTTATCGTGTCCTTTCTATACTTTGAACCTAATACACAATGATCTTTTTTTTTTTTAGAATAGGAAGATAATTTTATATTACTTATCTTTCCTTAAAAAGTTTAAGGCACATTTTTAAAAAATTATCCACTGTAATATAGGGACTAAGGAAAAGAAAGAGAAAAAAAAATCTAAGGAGAAGGTCCAAAGCTAACATTATTTCAAACATATCTTGTAGGTTTTGGCTGCCGACTATATCAGGAAAGGTATTTATTGGTGAAGAGGCGGGTGACTGTTTCCTCACTGTTTCCCTCTAGGACAGCACCAAATACAATGTCTTGATTTTGCTGCATCAGTGGACCCAACTGCAACCTATTGACAAGTCAAGAAAGAAGACCTTCACTTACAGCAAAGTTTGGTGTGAAGAACACCCCGCAGTGCAGACGGTACTGCTTGCACTACTGTTTACTGAGGTGAGGCATTTAGCAAATAAAGGAGTGGCCGGTATCTATGTGGTAGGTTCCTTTGGGAAAACTAGAATAAGCCTGTGGGTGTCTAAAAGAAGTCAATCCTCAAATCTAAGGAAGAAAAGTTAATGAACTGACATTCAACATATGCTAACCCCCAGCCAGTCAACAATAGTTAAATGCTTTTAAGTGGTATGTTCTTTGGTTATATATTCTATACAGACTAGACATGCTGTCATTTGTCTAGCGTGTTAACTTGGAAGGGACAGCCTTACCCAATATCTCGCTTAAAGGGAAGTATCACCAATGACTCCTGAATGAAAAGAACAAAACTGGGAACTGAAAAAACTACATATTCTTTGCATATTTTAGCTACAATAGGAAACACAACAACAGAAATTGAGTGCACTTTTTGAAGAACTAATCACCAAGTGTCAGAACAGGAAGGTCCTGAGATCATGTACTCCTGGGCTGTTATTTCATAAATGAGGAAGCAGAAGTCCAGGACATTGAGAGGCTTACTCACAGTTCTGTGCCTTCTAGGGGATCAGGGCTGTATTCGTTTCCTGGGGCTGCCGTAGCAAAGCACCAAAAACTGGGTGGCTTAAAACAACAGGAAAGTATTGTCTCACAGTTCTTGGCCTAGAAGTCTGAAATGAAGGTGTCATAGGGTGGGTTCCTCTGCGGGGGCTGTGATGAGAAGCTGTTCCAGGCCTCACTCCAGGCTTCTGGTGGCTGCAGGCTTTCCTGGGCTTGCAGACGGTGTTCTCCCAGTGTCTTCACATGGCCTTCCCTCTGCATGTGACTGCGTCCAAATTTCCCCTTCTTATAAAAGCACCAGTAACATACAGGATTAGGGCCCACCCTCCTGACATCATTTAAACTTGATTACCTCTTTACTGACCCTGTTTCCAGGGCTTAAAACTTCAACATATCTTTTTTGGGGGGGACACAATTCAACTCATAACAAGGACTAAGAGGGAACTCAGCTCACGAGCTCAGCTGAACCCCAGTCTTCCAATTCCAGGCCAGCAGCCTTTCTTACTTCCTTATTCACAAGATTCTCTCTGCTACTAGCACAGGCTGTGGGGTCCAAAGATGACAGGCGCTACTTACAGGGTCACCCACAATATGCTAATATTTTGCAAAACCCTATGAAACCTTCAAAACCAGCAAAGAGAAAACATCTTCCCATTTGGTCACTCAATGTTCACCATATATTTTAACTTCCTCCCTCACAAAGATGCCTGAAATATTTCTGCAGCTGGCTGGCTCTCATCTCTAAAATGTCTACTGCTCAGAGGAGATGAGTGTGTGCAACATGCCTATGCAAGAAGACAAGCTAAATCCACTCTCCCATTTTGTCCAAGACCACCCTTCTCACACATCTCAGCCTGCCCAGAGCAGGAAAGTCGTGTAGACCTCCTTTGGTGAGAAGAAACCTTGAGAGCCTTGGATTTCCAATAGGACTCAGTTTCTTTCTGCCACCCAAGTTATCCAGTGATGAGTGGCTGGCTAACCCAGTAGGGTCAGAGGCCAGGAGGCCAGGCTCACCCTTCAGCCTGGTGCCTGGTGGTGGCATTTCATAGCAGCCTCTGTTCAAACTATTCAATCATCACTCACCCTGCTGCCTAAGTATTCTTGAGTCTGAAGATAACTGTCATATTGTCTCACTATTTTCCATTATAAATTAATGACATCTGTAACACTGAGTCATAAAAAAGTCTATCCAAAGAACTGTATTAAAAATTGCATGGAACTGATTTCCCTAAGTGGTCTCCTGACAAACACACACCCGCCCTTCTCCATTAAGGCCTTTAGAATCCTGATCTACAGCTGGCCTTGGAAAATTTGGAATTATGTTTTACTGCACAAGATCTAACAAGTTATTACAGTTCCCAAAAATGTCTGAGTAAATAAGAGCAGAGCAGGATTAGACTGGATGCCGGGTTTCCTTCTTGCTGTTGTTTTTGTTTTTAACCCACAAAGAGCTACTGCCTTGAGGAATAAATAGTTTTCTACAGTACAGGACAGAGAGTCCCAGAGCTGGAAGGGCACGGGGGCTGCTCTAATCTAAAAATTCTGTTTACTAAGTAGGAACTAAGGCCCAGGCTAAGTGGATCAAAATCAATGATCAAGTGAACTAAAGCAACACTTAATTGTACCCTTCATTTGATAATTCAAAAGAAACAAGGTTTGAGTATAGAGATTCAGGCATTACTTTGTTCCAATAGGAGAAATATTTTTCAGACTAGGATCTTTTCAAAGGGCAATTTTTAAACCTTCCAAGAAATGCTAGGTTTGAATGCTTAGTGTAACTAACTTGATTCTAAGCAATACTTAAAGGACTATTATGTTAGAGTTTAACATTTTGTAAATAGGGACATAGAGCTGCCCTGGTTACATTGTCTGCCTGATCATTTACCCCAGGAAAGATGTTACAATACTGAGTTATTTTATAACACCTGATTGCCCTTTCCTACCAACATTCTATCAGCAAATTCATCCAAGCCTATACCTGAAATGCTCATGTCCATAAACATCAGCCCTCGGTCTCATTTCTCCTCTGCATGTAGGGATCAAAAATGTTACCAGGACGTTGTAAGGATTAAAAGAAGACTTGGGAAGGCATCTGGCTCACACAAGGGCCACACCTCTCTCCTTCCTGGCTCCCAAGCAGAAAGCAGCACCCGCCCCCTCTCCAACCCCAGCAGCACCACACTGCTGCCTTTCTAATGGGCTAAACCACCTGTGCATGCAATCACTCCATGTGAACCCTCCACGGAGCACCTGGCGTCCTGCATATGGCACACCCTCAGTGAATTTCTGCCCTCAGTGAAATGTTTTAGATAAGACATTTTTATTCTTATTTGCAAGACAGTGTTAGAATTCCTATCTGATAAAATTAAAAAAACAAAAGTGAAGAGTTGATTATTTTGCTCAAGCTGCGGGGGGGGGGGGGGTGGGGGGGGGGGGAAGAAAATGCAACAACCAAGTACACAAACCTTCTTAAATATATAAGCATCTTGCATATAAGAGATATTAAAACCAGCCAAATTACCCGGTTGGTCAATCAATAACTGTTAACAGTGAGTTTCTAAGTTTTAATCTAAACACTTCTTGGCTTAAGAACCCAGCAATTCCCTTATGCCCAACAAAACAAACCCAATCTCTCTTCAGGGCTTTAAAGCCCCTGGGCAGTCACAGCCACTCTGTCCATCCAACTCAATTTTCCAGTTCTTCCCTCTACAACCAGAGTCAATTCTTTCTTTTCAAGGTCTCCCACAAAAGTCATCTTCATTTCTACCCTGGAGCCTGTCTGTGTGCAGCATTCAAATATATTCTTTGTCAGGTGTACACACCTGGGTACCACTAACTGCACAGGCTTTTCTGAGCAGTCCTACCATCATCCTCCTCTTCCTCAGGCCCTATGTGGATACTTGGGAATGATATGGGGCCGTTTCATACGTGCTTGGCTTAGTCTCCTAACTAGAATATACTTTTCTGGAGGATAAGGACTACATCCTAGTTACTCTTTCATTTACTAATGCATTCAATATTCACGGAGCACCTGTAATATACAAAGAGTCGCAGATATAAAAAGGAATTCGTAAGACACAGCCCTTCCCCTAAGAAACTCACAATTTCAGTACATCTCAAAGTAACACGCACACAGGAGTCTTTGCCCATCTGTTTACTGGAAGGCTGACTGATGGGAAGCTTGCCATATTTCCTTGTGTATCTTCCTAATTGATCACCAGAGTAAGGAGCCCCCAGTAAATACTCCTTAGCTATGTTAATGATGCTCCTGCTGAAGGAAGTGGGGGTTATCTTTTAATTCCTTCAGCCACACTATATCTATCTTTGTAATCTAAAGACCATCAAGATTTGGCTCTAGGGCTTCCCTGGTGGCGCAGTGGTTGAGAGTCCGCCTGCCGATGCAGGGGATGCGGGTTCGTGCCCTGGTCTGGGAGGATCCCACATGCCGCGGAGCGGCTAGGCCCGTGAGCCATGGCTGCTGAGCCTGTGCATCCGGAGCCCGTGCTCCGCAACAGGAGAGGCCACAACAGTGAGAGGCCCGTGTACCGCAAAAAATAAAAAAAAAAAGATTTGGCTCTACTAGACTCTATGTTTTACTATTAGAATTAAATAAATAAAAGGCTATCTCATCTCAGAATCCTTTTAGGAAAGCATTACTTTTCTTTTTTCCTTTTCCCTAGTGGTTTCTTTCACAGTCAGAAAGTAATTAAAATCTAATTTGCATTTTCAGGTAGGACTTCTTCATTTACATATCATCCAATCAATAGTAGCAATAGCATGTTTAATTTGCATATCTTAAAATTTACCTGTTTTAAGTTTCCCCTTTGATGAGTTTCACTGAATTTATAGAGTTGTGCAACTGTCATCATAATTTAGAGTAATTCTATCACCCTGCCAAAGTTCCCCAGCTCATTTACTTACTCCAGCAAATATACTTTTCTTTCCTTCTATGAAGTATGGGAAATGACCATTTGGGAAGCAAAAGTTAACAGGACATCCCAGGAGACGAGGATCCAGCCCTGCCCAACCCCTCCCCATCCAAGGGTGAACTCTAACACAGGATCATTAACACAACCTCAGAAAAGAGTAGGAATCCAGGTATTCTGGTGTTTAAACTCCTCACCTCAACTGTTTCCTTCCTCCGGAGACCATTCTTATGAGCTACATGAAAGCAGACTGGCCAAAATACCTAGTTCTCAAACTATAGCTTGAAGGGAAATCAAAGTGGCTTCAGTTACAAAGGGGAGAATACAAAATAGTCACTCACACCACAATGAAGCAAACAGAATGTCTGAGCACAGCCACCCAAGTCCAAGGTTGAAATAAATGGCATGGCTTTAAGTGTGTTTCCATCAAAAACACAATATAAAAGGAGAACAAAAGGTACATGGCCAACCTAAAAGAAAACACAATGTGATTGCAGCAACATGGAGGGACCTAGAGATTGTCATACTGGGTGAAGTAAGTCAGAAAGAGAACGACAAATATCGTATGATATCACTTATATGTGGAATCTAAAAAAATGGTACAAACGAACTTATCTACAAAACAGAAATAGAGTCACAGATGTAGAAAACAATCTCATGGTTACCAGGGGGAAAAGAGGGAGGGAGGGATAAACTGGGAGATTGGGATTGACATATACACACTACTATATATAAAACAGATAACTAATAAGGACCTACTGTATAGCACAGGGAACTCTACTCAATACTCTGTAATGACTAAGAGCAAAGAGAGAATGGACTTGAGGATATGCGGAGGGGGAAGGGTAAGCTGTGACAAAGGGAGAGAGAGGCATGGACATATATACACTACCAAACGTAAGGTAGATAGCTAGTGGGAAGCAGCCGCATAGCACAGGGAGATCAGCTCGGTGCTTTGTGACAGCCTGGAGGGGTGGGATAGGGAGGGTGGGAGGGAGGGAGACGCAAGAGGGAAGAGATATGGGAACATGTGTATATGTATGGCTGATTCGCTTTGTTATGGAGCAGAAACTAACACACCATTGTAAAGCAATTATACTCCAATAAAGATGTAAAAAAAAAAAAAGAGCAAAGAATCTAAAAAACAATGGATATATGTATATAATTGAATCACTTTGCTGTATACCTGAAACTAACACAATATTGTAAATCAATTATACTCCAATAAAAATTGAAAAAAAAAAAAACCACAATGTGAGAAATAGGAGTTAGGAGTTAAACTCATTAACTCAAGAGCCCAAAGACAGATACAATATAATAAAAAATGAAAAAGAGGGTATGGTAGGCCGCATCTAAGATGACCTCCTATGATCCTCACCTCTTGGTTTTCATGCTCCTGTACAATATGATCCCCTCCCCTGGAGTGTGGGCTAGGCTTAACGATTTGCTTCTAGCAAACAGAATGTGGCAGAGGTGATGATGTGATGTCACTTTGAGGTAAGGTCTCAAAGTCTGTGGCTTCCATCTTGGGCACCCTCTCTTGCTCTCTCTGAGGAAAGCCAGCTGCCATGTTGTGAGTGGCCTTATGGAGAAGCCCATGTGTTGAGAAACAGATGTCTCTAATCAACAGCCAGTAAGTACCAGAGACCCCCTGCCAATATCACATGAGGGAACCTAGAAGTAAATCCTCCACCAATTGAGCCTTGAGAACACTGTTGCCCCAGCTGACATCTTGACTGAATCCTTGTGAGAGATCCTGAGGAAGAGTCACCCAGCTAAGCTATGCCTATATTCCTGTTCCACAGAAACCATGAGCCAGCAAATGTTTGCTGTTGTTTTAATCTCTAAATTTGGGGGTAATTTGGTGAACATTAATAGATAATTAACATGGGGAAAGTAAGAAAACAAATTGAGAATAAAAATCAGTATCATTATGGAATTAATAAATAAGTGAAAGTAATATCATCAAGAAATTGACAACCTGAAAATTGATTTACTGACAGTAAAAAGGTTTGGATAATCATGGTGATACGGTTTGTTATTATTATTTTTTTATTTAAGTGTAGTTAATTTACAATGTTGTGTTAGTTTCCAGTATACGGCAAAGTGATTCAGCTAAATATATATATTATTTTTCACATTCCTTTCCATTACAGCTTATTACAAGACATTGAATATAGTTCCCTGTGCTATACAGTTAAGACCTTGTTGTTTATGGTGACACGGTTTGGATAGTCAGAATGAAAAATAAAAGAAACAAGGAAATTAAAACAATTAGAGAAAAGCTAATAAAAATGGAAAGCAAATAAAAATAACTTAATAGGAAGACATATCCTTGAAGAAGACAACTTAAGAACTGGAATAGATGAGGGATCACAAGATATGAGACAATGTAAGGATCTCTCTGGAATGAAGAATGAACAAACTTTGCAAATCAAAAAAGCACATGTTCCAGAAAAAGAAAAAAAAAAATGCTGCAAGAATACTCCACACTGAGAGAGATTTATAAAATCTTTCAGGTACCCAAGAACAAAAACCAAGTCATCTACATAGCAGGGGAAATGCTGGGCTGGCTTTACATTTCTCGAAAGCAATATTGAACGTCAGAAGACACTGGTGAAATTTTTGTTACAAAATGCTGAGGGAAAGTATAAGCCAAGCTATCACTCAAATACAAAGGCAAAGAAGAGACATTCTCAAACGTGAAAGAATCCAGGAAGTAAAACACCAATAACTGCTTCTTGAAAGTCAGTCTTGTCCAATAGAACCTTCTGTGGTACCTGCACTATCCCCCTAGCCACCTCTGGTTACTGAGCACTGAAAATGTAACTATTGAGACTGAAAAATGAAATTTTTAATTTTCTGTAAGTTTAAATAGCCACATGCAGCTAGTGGTCCCCATACTGAACATGAACTGCACAGGACAAGAATGTGAATAATATAAAATGGGAACACACATTAACAACACAACAAAACTTGGGAGGTGAGAAGACAGGAGAGAGGAAGAAGGAAGAGCTGCTGTCCCCTCTCTCACAGCCAGGGGTCAATCAATTCTGTCTAAAACCGAAACAAACCAAAAACAAAAAAACCTTACTTCAACCTCTTTCATTTTGAAGCTATTTTATTCTTAAATCTTTCAGGAAATAAAATCTACATAAGGAAAAAGAACTGAGGTTCAACAATTCCTTAAGTTTCAATTCAGATTCCTTTTCTATTACTAAAGTAAAATTACATTTTATGTTTTTAATGAAAATAACAGCTATAATATCCAATATTTAACAAAAGTGCTTCTATCTTTTGCTGTAATCATTCTATCTGTACATATATATCCCACGGTGTCCATCTGGAATGATGTTCACCTAAATGCTAACAAGAGGTGTTTTCATAAGAGATTTAGAGTGATTTTTTTCTACCTTTGAATTCTTCAGAATGCAAATAGATCATTTTTAATAGAACAAGTTTTTCTACAAGTCTATTTGCCTGTTTTTAAATAAGAGCCTAGGAGCTAATACTGCAAGATGTTAACAGCAATAGAAACATGGAATTTGAGTGGCAGGAATATGGAAATTTTTCCTCTTCATACATTTCAGATTTTTTTTTAATTTCTCAAAGGAAAAGAAGAAGTATACAAAGAGTCTAGAAGTTATATGGCATCGATCCTCATTCTGCATCTATATACACTAACTACCCAGATTGTCTTCAACTTTCCTAGAGGCAGGTTCGCCATCTGGGATGTAGCCACAGTCACTGCTGGCCTCCAGATGGAAACCAATGATCCCACCCACTTCTCAAGGTCTCCCTAACTTCTCCCCCAAAACCAGGCCACGACCTGGGCAGAGGCCTTAGTCGGGGGAGGACTGGCCAACCTGTCCCTGAATTCCAGCTTTTGGGCAGTTTTCTCTTGCTTCTACCTGACCATGGAGGTAACATGCCTTTTTCTTGAGGTCTGGCCCTCTCCTTCTCTCTTTTCCACTTTGAACACTCTCTCACTCCACCTACTTCGTAAGCCAAAGGGGTTCAAGATTCTCTCCCATGAGAGGGCCACCTACCCCCAGGAGGGCTTGGCAAAGGTGGCCTGATTTATTAAGGTCTACAAATGAGAAAAGGGCCCAAAACTGACCTTTGACCAACAGTCTTCAACGCATCTTTTTCCCTAAAAGACTTTTTTTTTGAGAGGGAGAAGCAATAAAGCAATAAAGAAAGAAGCAATAAAGAAACAGAATCCGGGGCTCCAAGGTCCCCTATTTAATAATTACACTTGCCCTGCCGACTTCCCAAGACAACGTATTTTAATATGGTTAGTAAAAGTAATGTCTTAAGAAAACTTTAAAAATTATAAACCACTATAACATAGGTAGTTGTATTATTACCAGACAAGGGGGAGTCTAAGCCAAAGTTTTTACAAGACTGTAGCTAACAGTTTCCACCTTCTTCTTCAAAGCATATGACTTCCACTAAGCGACCCCAAGCTTGAAACCTACCTTGACCATTTTCCAGCTCTGACCTGTGCAAATTACTCGACCTCGCTTCCCTCACATCTGTGACCCGTCAACAGTAAGGTGTCATTGATGGTGTTGTGAGCATTAAATAGGATAATATGTGAAAAATACCCTGTTCAGTAAATGTTAGCTCCCTTCCTTTGCTGTCACAAAAGTCTTCCAGAGAGAGCCTGTTACAAGAAACACCACAACCCACTTGAACTGTACATCCTAAGTGGCTTGAAATGAAATACTTGAAGAGGATAAGGGGGAGCCTACATAATCTTTCAACTGGTCTGCTTCCCAGCTGGCATCTTTAATCTGATTGCTAAGAGCTAAATTTAGTGAATGTTTACTAATTGCCAGGCACTGGATTAGACACTTTCTCTGTGACAACGCTATGAAGGCTGACGTTTATTATTCCCACACTGGACAGGAAGAATCAGGATCCCACTGGTAGGAAAAGCAGTGGGGTCCATCTGACTATTGTGCAATGACACCCCAACAAGAATTCCCTTCACAGTAAACTCAGAAATCTAAGGAATACTGGTATCTTCAGAACTGAGGTCACCGAAATCAGCAGTTTTGGTGGCTGCTTTGGTCATGGGAAAACCCATGCTAATGCCCCAGTAAGATCTCTTATTATACTTCTCATACTATTTCTTAGCATTTAAACAGAAGACTGAAGGTAGAGCTAATGATCTTTTGGTTTTGCGGAGGAGAATTACTAACAGTGCTGAAATTTGGAAAATTCAGCTTAAACACATGAGTGTTGGAGTCACATGGTACCACTTGCTTTTCTTAAATCAGCCTTCAGCTTAAATATTACTTAATTTAAAACGGTCTGCGATGTTGAAGATGGGTTCAGTGTTCATTATACTCCTTCCCTTTTAATAGTTTTAAAATTTTCCAGAAGAAGTTTTTAGAGTCTAGAGATATACACACCCCTCCCAAAATCCCTGCAGGGAGAGGTTGATTCATGTAAATCTTACAGAAGATACCCTTCTCTGGATAATTTTAACTTTTTCTAAAAATAAACAGTCTAATCACCAACCCAGTAAGGGGGCAGCAGCCCAGGAATGCACTGTCATGGCAGATGGGGGATCAGTCATTGTGGGAAGTGAAACAGACCCAAGAAGCACTGGAACTGATGCAGCGCCATTTGATTCCACCAGGCCGTCTTTAAAACAGGAAGCATTTCATCAGCTGTTGGGAGACTGCACAGTGGTAGCAGCACTACTTGGTGACAATTAAAAATACTAAAGCTAGGGCTTCCCTGGTGGTGCAGTAGTTGGGAGTCCGCCTGCCGATGCAGGGGACACGGGTTCGTGCCCCTGTCCGGGAAGATCCCACATGCCGCGGAGCGGCTGGGCCCGTGAGCCATGGCCGCTGAGCCTGCACGTCCGGAGCCTGTACTCCGCAGTGGGAGAGGCCACAACAGTGAAAGGCCCGCGTACTGCAAAAAAAAAAAAAAAAAAAAAAAAAAAAAAAAAAACTAAAGCTACAATGCAGTTTCTGTAGTCTTGCACACTGGGGGAAGTACAATGGAATGCTGAGTCAGAAGCAAATGTACAGACTCATAGCTGACTAGGGGTTCCGTGGAATGCATTCAGTGCTTCAGAGCTTCAGAACTCAAGATTTAAGGCCAGATGCATACTACTGAGGGTCCCAACTCAGAATGTCATCTGTAGAGTAGATATGCAAAAATTTTAGCAGAATGATATCCTCTTTGATACTTTTCTTGATTGTTGCAATATTTCGATTTAATTGTCATAATGTACACTGAGGATGTGAACGACCTCAAAATGCCTCAACACGCGCACCAGCAATAAAGCAAGTTGCAAAATGAAGTAAAGCAGTAATTATGATCGTCCTCATCCCCGGTAACCAAGAGAACCTTCTCAAGGGCCAGATTATTCCAGCTACCTCCTGAATGCCCCAGAGACCTCTCTACACACTTTGAGTACTCATTATGTTCTGTAAGAAGGCCTTCTATGGAAGTGCAAGGAGAAACTTTATAGTAAAGTCTCTAAACCTTAAAATGCTGCCATATAACTTTGGGGGTAGTCTGTGCCTTTAATCCTGACAACTGCCACGCCCAAGAATAGGCAGGAGCACGGACAGCCATGCATGCACTAAGTGACCCTGCCCCTGCGCCACAGTCATTGGAGCAAAGGTGGATGCCTACGCAAATTCAGCTCCAGAAGGTTGCTTACTGGGGTGGAATGCAGAGGAGTCTTATAAAAGATGTCACTTGGCAGGTGAGGCGCCATCATGATCTGTAACATGCACAGGAGAGCAGAGGGAGAGTAACAAGGAGAAGCAGAGAACAAGGTCCCACTTCTCAGAGAGAGGCCCACAGGGAGCTGCCCTGGGTAGTCTGAAGCCGTCTCCAGACCTTCCCAAAGCTCAGCCACAAAGTCCGAAGCCGGGGTTCTCTGAGACACTCTGCTCCCCTATCATGAGGTACCCTTTTCAGTTCCCATAGTTTCCACAGGTCTGTTTCTTCCTCCAAAGAGCCTGGATTACCACCAGCCTGATACAGTCCTTACTCTCTAAATAAGGCACTAAGTTCTCTTGGGCAATTTTTCAGATCCTCACCTTGTGCCCCCCAAGGATTCTCATCTTGTCTATGAAGGAGCTGGACTACATCTGTGTTTTTCAATGTGTTTTATGTCATCTCCCCCTCCTTCCCCCCCGCCCCCAGTTAAATTCTATGCAGGACCCAATACATCAGACCCATGGCAGCTGAGCCACTCGGGCTGGAGGAGGGACAGGGATCTGGCTCAGGCCCCGTGGAAGGCAGCGCTCCCAGGAACACTGTCGGAAACCCTGAGCACAATGTTCTCTGGGGCCCCTGGCTCTGCCTGGGATCTCATCCTCCAGGGAAGAGCAGCTTCACATGAGCCGCCCCACATGCTGGCCCAAAGGAGGAGAGAGACGAGAGGGTGAGGACCGACACTTAAGCTGAGACCAGGAAGCGCGGGCAAGACCAGCCGTCGAGCAATGGCCATGACCTGAACCCAAGGCTTCCTCTGGGAGAGCAAACTCCTGGATGCAGGTGCCAGAGGGAGGCTGAGGTAAGCTGCAGTCCACAGCTCAGTGGTCAGACAGTGACACCCCAGAGAGCACCCATGCCTCTAATCAGCAGGCTGCAAAGACCAATAAACTGCTTTTCACTTTGGGATCTGGCTTATACACAGTGGTTAAGGGGAGAAAGAGGAAGTGACCAAGGCAGCAGGCTGAGCTGTAGAGGATCAGGGTCTCCACCACTCAAGACCCCTCAACCCAGGACCCACTCGGTCCTGTTGGCCTTCCGTTTGGGGTTAACCATGATCCTTATCTGACCACAAACGAAAGAAAAAAAAAAAAAGAAAAGGAAAAAAACTCCACATAGAGACTTTTAAGGACACATACCTAAATGAAGAAAAAAAGGGGGTCTAGAGAGAGAACAGCTTTTAAAAACAAATTCCAGAGTTGAGACATTGCCCGGGGACTCATTCAGTGGCATTAATGACTCCCACAAACACATGATCTCTCAACATCCCTTTAGACTGAAGACTATCTTCTTCAGAATTATGAAGTACCTTCAGACATTGCTTAAACAAGTCTTCATTTACTTGACGACACGAAGTGTTGTTAGACCAACAGATCATTCACAAAATTTTTACAAGGATGAAATAAGAACTCTAGTAGCTTTTAAAAAAAATTGCAAAATAAGCTACTTCATGAAATACGCTGGAGGAAAAAAGTTAAAAAAAAGTTAATCACAATAATTAATATTTGTTATGATGATGATGATTGAGATAATGCCTAATGTTTATTAAAATGGCTACCTTTGTTAAGCACTTAATATGCATTTAACCCTCACAATAACACTAATATAAAAATAGTGCAATTAGCACAGGCTATGCTTATGCTGCTGGTCCAGAGAACACACTTTGAGAGCCAGTGCTTTACAGACTACAGGGTCTGTCTTTTCTCTTCCTCCCCTTTGTCTCTGAGCTTCATCTTGGACCCAGGTAGGACGGTAGTAGAAGCACGTGTCCCAGTCTCACACACCAGTGTGCTGGTCCACAGGCCAGGCACCACCACAGTCCAAACAGCCAGACTGAATGCTGGCCACCCCACATGGCTTTTTCTTTCTTCCAAACAAAAGATACCAGAAATGCCAAATAAGTCAGCTGTTCACAGACCAAAATATATTTTCAAAATACTTATTTTTAAGGAGCAACAATGTTCTAGGAATAATTTATAATACCAAAATGGATAAACAAAATGAACAGTCTTATTTGAACTAGAAAAATATCCTTGCACTGGCAAAACGTGATTAAATACTTCATCAACCTTATCAGAATTAAGCAAAATGAATGGCAATTAATGTCTTCAACTACTACTGGCTTTGAAAAGGCCCATATCAGGTAACAAGGCAGTGAAAAGGGAAAAATGCTAACACTTTCTAAGTGGTGACTCTGCTGAGACGGACGATTATCCCAGAAAGGAGTTTATATTAACACCACTTAATTAACCCTATTTCCTATTTAACAAGTGGGTACTTAAATCACTTTCCAGAGTGCAGGTCAATGGTGATGCCCTGGTTCAAACACAGGCCTTTCTGCCTCCAACGCCCAAATTCTTTCCACTATATCATACACAAAAAATTCCTCCAATAAATGTTTAGGGAATTATCAAAATGTAGGACTAGACAGTTCATTAGAGATGTGCTAATTCAACACCTCATTTAATAGATACTAATAGATAAGATTTAAGAGATAGGAACATATGTGGTAAACAATCCCCAGAGATGGCCACCAACAATTCCTCCCCTCCTTCACATAAGTACACTGCTCATCCCATCAAGATGAGGAGCTGGGCTTCCCTGGTGGCGCAGTGGTTAAAAATCTGCCTGCCAATGCAGGGGACACGGGTTCAAGCCCTGGTCCGGGAAGACCTCACATACTGCGGAGTAACTAAGCCCATGCGCCACAACTACAGAGCCTGTACTCTAGAGCCCATGAGCCGCAACTACTGAAGCCCGTGCGCCTAGAGTCCATGCTCTGCAACAAGAGAAGCCACCACAATGAGAAGCCCGTGCACTGCAACGAAGAGTAACCCCTGCTCACCGCAACTAGAGGAAGCCCGCACGCAGCAGTGAAGACCCAACACGGCCAAAAAATAAATAAATAAATTTATTTTTTAAAAAAAAGAAAGAAAGAAGAGGAATCTATTTCTTCTCTCCTGACCTTGTGATTTGCTGACCAATAGAATATGGTGTCGGAGTCTGCCAGCTCCAGATTCAGCCCTTAGGAAGCCTAGCATCTTCCAGTGTCATGCTCTCTGGGAAGCCAGCACCATGCTGTAAGGGAGCTCAAGCTAGACAACTAAATGAAAGATGCCTTGTGAAGAGAGAGATGCATCGTGGAGGAGGACTGAACATGGATGGGAGTGAAACCCTCTTGAGCTTACCAGCCCAGTGGGTATCTGAATGCATCCAAATGAGTGACCCAGTCAACGCCATGTAAAGCAGAAAAGCTGCCACTAAGATTTTCTGACCCATGGAATTATGAAAAGTTTCGGGCTAGCTGGTTACACAGCTAACTGCTGGTTACATAGCTAACTGAAACATGAGGTTAACTGACCTGCCCATAGTCAAGAATCAATACTAAGGACTGAAATCTAAGCCCCCGGAATTCTAGCCCTGGCCACCTGCCACTGTAGCCCACCAGGTAAACTGACACACGAACGGAGCACCCCAAAGACCGAGTGACCTTTGGGCTTTGCCACAATATCCCATAAAGAAACAGATCTGAACAAAATGACTGTACTCATTTGTTCACACCTCAGCTCTGCAGGACCGTCTGTGTTCCCCTCACCTATGGCTGCTTACATTTTGACACATTAATTTCTCATTACAAACCCCCTGAGGATAGGCACAGGCAATCATCACCCTTGTCTGTGTCTCTAGTGCCTAACCCAGGGCCTTGCACGCCAGGGATAAACGAAGATTTGCTGACACCTCACATATGAAAAGAATTAGACTAGTCCTCATGCCAAAGAATTATGAGACAAAGAACAAACAAGACACTCAGGCCAAGTCCCTCTAACACTATACAGAATGTCACTGTAAAATATTAAATAATTACTGACGGCCCATGACATGCATAAAGTGGTCTTTTCCCAAACACTTTGACAGCACTGTCTTTTATTATTACTCTGATACCCACAAGAAACTCTGTCAAACAGATAGGAATAATAGCACTACCCCACAGCTGAAGAAATGGATGCTCAGAGGGGTAACACAATTCACCCAGTCATCCACATTTCACAAGTGAAGCCACAACATGGTATCAGGAACCCTGATCAAAAGTCTGATGCTAATTTCATCTTCTACAATCCCTTCCTCAAAAACCTGAGGATCTAAATTTCAAGAAGTACTATAAAAGAACCTAGAGTCATATGAATAGAATATCGAGAATCACAGAAACTTAGGACAAGACATGATCTCAGTACTGATCCATAAGAGACAGTGAATTTTTCAGGTCATGAAAAGTGGGATGCCAGACCTGGCGCATGCCTTGCCAGAATCTATATGACGCTACATCTTTGTGAAACAAACAGCATAACATTCTTCCTCATCTCAGCTCACACTTGCAAAACACAGCACGTGCCTGTCTGCTGTGTATGGTCACTACTGCAAACTCATTCTTTACTTGGTGTTTCTAGTAGTCTTAAAATCAGAATGTTATTGTCACATGCTACGCACATGCATCAAAGTGACCTATGCAATGGCCTTGTTTCCTATATTACTTAATCCTGGGTATTACAAGAGGTTACTACCAGAGACACATCGAAAAGGCCAACAAGAATAAATGAACACTGGGCTTTCCTGGTGGCGCAGTGGTTGAGAGTCCGCCTGCCGATGCAGGGGACACAGGTTCGTGCCCCGGTCCGGGAAGATCCCACGTGCCGCGGAGCGGCCGGGCCCGTGAGCCATGGCCGCTGAGCCTGCGCGTCCGGAGCCTGTGCTCCGCAATGGGAGAGGCTGCAACAGTGAGAGGCCCGTGTACCGCAAAAAAAAAAAAAAAAAAAAAAAAAAAAGAATAAATGAACACTGTGCATCCTTACAACATTTGGCTAATGACTGGACTGTTGCACGTGTGGGCTGTTCAGTGAAATATCATTTCCATTCCCAGGGATTCTGGGATGCAAGGACCCTCTGTTAATCACCACCCTACATCTCACTTCCTCAACCGCACATCCCTAAAACTCACAGTAACAATAACAGTTAGGAAAGGTGAGTAGGAAGTACAGTAACTGTTAAAAACACTGTGACTTCAAGGACTTTGTCCCAGTCGAACCCTCCAGCCTTTACTGCTAGGACCATGGCTGGGCTGGGGCCCCAAAGCCGTGCAAGGACCAAAGGGACCCTCACTCTCAGCCCCTCGCTTCCGCTTCTGGAATCTGGAAGTGAAGCACGCCAGAGGCAATCTTGTGTCACTGACAATGCTTTCTCTGAGGCCACTGCGGATAGTTTGGGCTGTTCTGTTTTCTACCGCTGTGGTTAACGGTGGTGTTTCCCGGCGAGGAGAACTATAAGGCAGAGCAATCTAAACATCCACAGGCTAACAGGCTATGGGTGAGGGCATACACACAACTCCCAGGCAAGCAAACACAGGCATTTAGCACGTCACGATGACCTAGGAATGAGCCAGCGATTTTAAAAGCACTCTGGCTGCTGTGCTTCCTTGGATCACGACATCTGCAGAGAGGTACTTTACAAAACACAGAACAATTATGCCCTCTACAGCCCTCAAAGAGAATCCAAGGAACGTACTGAGTTCTTGTATCTGTGAAAAAGCCTGAATCTACTTTCCTACGAAGAATTATTTTTGACACCAGAAGAAGTTAATAACATACACATGTGCTTTGTATGTATGTTGGAAAAAATTAGCATATCATGGTCTAACACTAAGGTGTTACTTAAAATATGATGATGTCCAAAGAATTAACATCATTGTACTGGAATAATTTACTTTCCTGAAGGCCAAACAGAAGCAAACTCTATACATTGTCATTTTGGCAATTTTCAAAAGAATTACTTAAAATATTTTCAAAGTGAAACTGTGGACTCCTTAAAGGAGAAACAGGTTGAGATGCAATTTTTTTTTTAACAAAAGAAATAAACCACAAATTGAAGATTACAACATTCTCTGTCTGGGACTGAAAAAAGACCAGTAAGAAATAACTCTAAGCTTGAGTGACTTTCCTGTTTCCCATAAGCCACGAGGAAAGACATTTCTCATCTTTCTAATAGGGAAAGTGAGGGATACCAGGCACGTCGGAAATACTCCGGATTACTCAAGGTAGATACATAACAAGCAGACCACAGGTCCTTCTTCTTGGGAAATGTGGCTGGGAACAGTATGTTGTAAGAGCATGGGTAGATATAGATATAAATAATTGGAGAATATATATAACACGGACAACAGAAGCTGTGCATAGCAGTCAAAGGAACAAAGTGAGAGGGTAATCGATGCAGGAAAAGTTTAGATGTTGTGTGAAAATAAAAGAGCGTCTTTGATCAAGCCTGGAAAAAGCTGATGAGCATAGACTACAGAGAAAAGGTGAGAGGGAAAAGGAAGAAAGAAAACCACAGGCCAGATCACTGCAGAAAATGCAAATGCATCGGTTTCATAGGAATAGGTGGGCCATGTTCCCAAGTTCCAAGATGAAAATATGGGTCAAAGTTAAAGAGGAAGGGGGAGAATAGTTATCAGAGTGCCTTGAATTGAGCTGGAGAGTTTAGATTAGGTCTGATTAAACAAAAGGAATTACTCTGATCGCTTAAGCAAGGAAGTGACAGGGTGCAAACGGTGTTAAGAAAACATTATCCTGGCACTTGTCTGGATGCACTGGAATGGCAGGACAAGAAAGGCATAGAGGTCATCCAGAGATCAGTGCAGAAACGTTAACGACAAGGATAATAAAGGCTTGAATTTATAAGAAAAGGAGAGAGAAGATGCAAGTCCAGTACACTGTGTTGAGAATGGATGCAGGAAAGACAGGGAAACAGCATAATTTGGCGAGCCCAGGATGTGAGGGTAGAGCCAGGGACATTCAAAGCAAAAGCCAATTTAGAAGAAAATGTGATAAACTGAATTCTTAGTGCAAAGTTTTAGGGATCAGTTTAGGCAGAGACTTCAGGGAGGCAGGTGGAGAGTTGAAACTGAAAAGAGGGTGAGAAGCCAGGGCTGTATTTAAACACTTTCTAATCGTTCCCAAAAAGAATAGATGTGCTAATACACATGGGGAAGGACTGGGGAAGAAGCCCAGAAAACTGGGTGTCTGGCCAGGGAAGCAGAGAGAACACTTGGAAAAGGAAGTTTCATTTCAAGTCCAACAAGAACGTTGTTTCAAAGTCATCAACACTCAGAACAAATGCTCTCACTGGAGTGAGAAGGTCCCTGAAAACTTTAAGCCTGATGCAGCATTTAATTGGGTGACGGCCGGTACACTTTTATGAATTGTATTCCAAATCTACCAAGTACTCAGCACACATTTAGTTGAAGAGTTCCCAGCGTGAGCAACGTAACAGAACAGATACTGTGCAGTAGGGAAGGAAGAGCAGCCGACTGTAGTTGGTGTGCGTGTCATCACCACTGGGAAAACTCGTAGGGATCCTGTGTGATTTTAAAACTTCAAGCTCGCCCAACAAATAGACAAAATTAAGAAGCAACTGGAAGATGAAGAGTTTAAGTTCTGGGGGAAGAAATACAGAGCTACTTCTTTCACCGTGGAAAGTTTCACAAAGACAAATGCCTTTGTAAAAACATTCTCAGGGTTAAAGGTTGCACACCCGTCCTTCAGATTTATTTCTACTAAAGAATGTAACCATTTAAAACTTTTGTGATTTATTGTGTTAGGACACTTCAGTTTTAGTCTTTCTCAAAATTTAATAGAGTCATTAACTAGAACTCGACTGATATGAAAATATTTGCATAAATCTTTTTTTCAATACACAAAATCAGTGCATCTATTTCCAAATGAGTGCTGATGACAAACTGCTACATTCCCCTTTAGGTAAATGAAAAACCTAAGGCACAGAATTTAAGTTATTCACTGAGGCAAACCAGCAAGACAAAAGCCCATTTGCTATTCAACTTTCTCTCTCTAGAAGTTCAAAGAGTTGCTCTTCACTTTTTATAAAGGGGAAATTACTGTCAATTCTTGGGCATATTTCTTTTTGCGGTTGTTCTAAGGAATGCTGAGACTAAGGTTAACTGAAATTCAGAGAAGATAAAACTATAATTGCTACAAAGGAATGGAACGAAAAACAGATAGTAGAGATGCGGGGAGATTTTTTTTAAATGTAAAATCTCTCCTCTCTTTGTTAACATTAATAAAATCTTAAATCTGTTACTTCAGATTTAGGGAATAACTCAGTCGTCATACCCCAAAAGTCCAGCACACCACACTCCCCCCAACCCCAGAATAAAAAGTGGACAACTATCAACAGCTAAAGTAAAAGCTTCAAGTCTCCTGGAGTGGGTAGGAAGGAGGAGGAGAAGGTCATTACACACTCCCTGTGGAAGAAGACAAAGCCAGATCCACATTCCAGGGAAATCTGGCTGGTCTGAGTTTTTCCTTAAGTACCGATTGGCCTGTCACTAAGCCAGGCTCTGTAATCTTCCTGCTAGGGAAGCCATGAATCCCTTCTAATTAATCAAGCCCTCCCAACAAAAATTTTCCCACCCACAATAAAGTGGGCTGTGGGAAGGGAAAGCAGCAGAGCAAGCTTTGTAGCCGAAAGAATTCTAGACTTTGGTGTAATACCTAACTAATCCAAGAAAACAGATGCAGGAAGCAGAGGAAATGATCTACAAACAAAGACAGACAATGAAGTAGGAACACAGTACTGCTCTGCTGGAACCCAAGTCGAAAATTTTAAATCATAAGATTGTAACTATAATTGCATGGGAGTGAGACCTGGCAACACTTTTAAAACACCTGTGAAGCGGGGAATGGATCCATAAACTTTTCAGAAGTAGATACCATGAATACTGATTTGATAGCTTCAACAATAATTTATTATTTAAATTTATTTTCTTCTTACTAAACTTTAATACATTATATATCCATGTCTATTTCTTGCTTCTACTTGCAAAGGAAATGGAGTTGCCTTGACCTTCCTAATTTACCGTGCCCTTGCAGCCGGTTTAACCCAAGGTAAACTTCATTGAAAGCTTACTCTGACAAGGTGCAAGGAAGCAAGAGTACAGAAGGATGCACTGATTCAGACCCATGCTGTCCAATTCAGCTGCTACTACTACTACTACCTATGTGTGCCTCTAAGCAGTTGAAACATGGCCAGTAGGAATTGAGATGTGCTTTAAGAGATATATTTATATACTTAAATCTGCTTATGTAATATATAAATATTTCAGACTTTGCACACAATAAGGTCTTTGTTGCAACTATTCAACTCTGCCATTGTAGCGTAAAAGCAGCCAGGCACAATATATAAACAAATGGGAGTGTCTGTGTTCCAATAAAACTTTATTTACAGAAACAAGCAGCTCATCTGTGGGGTGTAACTTTCTGACCCCTTGTTCCCTAAAGAACTTATAATTATGGAAGTTCTAAAACACTGGGGTGGGTGCAGAGCTAGAATTAGGATCACGGAGGAGCCTGCTGCCACTACTACTTTAAGCTGAGAAAGCCTTCACTGGAGTTTAGGACACATCCTCCTGCCCTGGGCTGCAGTGGCCCAGAAGTCAAGAGACCCTGAAAGCTGGGGTTCCAAGGACTTATCTCATACACCACTGCCATTTCCTGAAATTCTGGCCTAGGAGGCAGTTATAAGAAAGAGGTGAAGGCCAGGGTCACAGCAGTGTTTTGTTTTCTTTTGTTTTGTTTTGTTTCGCTTTGTTTTTAAAAAGCCCTCTTCTATGCAGGAAGGTCAGAAGACCTTTCTTCATTTGAGTAAGAATAACTTGTTTGCAGGGATAATTAATATCATTCCAAGGAAAGTCTCAGAATAAACAACTGAGATGCAAGTGGCAAATTGTTGGTATTCACCTGCTTTTCTGTTAGCTTGGAAACCGTGCTCTATCCAAGTATTTTTCAACCCAGATGGTCAAAAGTAAATGCATCTATATGAAAATTTGCATAAGTTAATTCCTTTTAACTTTTATTCATGTGATTTTTTTTATCATAGTAATCCATATACACAGATTAAAATGACCTATCAAAAACAGTCCTCTTCTTCCCCATCCTGGTTCCACCCTCAACCCAACTTTCACTCACCAGGAGACACCACACAGAACTTCATCTATGTCATCTGGTATTTACTAAATCGTTCTAAATATTTTGTTTATACTGTAATCTTTTATTTCAGATTTAAACACTATCCATGGAAAATGAAAACATAATGTTTGCAACCCACCCGCTCACACATCTCCTTCCCCAGGCTTCCAAAATTTGAAGATCTCAACATATGAAGTGTTCAAAGCTGAGCCATGTAGTTATACCATGCTTACTTTTCTATCTTGCATAATCTTTTGTTTGCTTAGAATTAAGGAATAGTTTCCCATATTCCTACCACTAAATCATTCCCACACTCTGACCTACAGAAACTCCTCTCAATACATTTAAGTACATGTGGTATTTTATTCATTTCCTTTTTTGTTGGAGACATCTTTCATAGAACCATCTGTCCTGTTCCAATTGGACTGGTTACTCTCTAAGCATTATACACAACTGATCATCATGGGATTTGCTTAGGCCCTCACCTGCTGGATTCCCTATTTCCTGGATCCCAATCTCACCCTTCCTCTGCTCACCGTCCCATCTGGGAAAAATCATATCCTTCCTAAAATAGGGTACATTAGAAGAAAATCTCTTTTAGCCTTTGCAAGTCTGAAAATGCCTCTATTCCACCTTAACATGTGATTGAAAGTTGAGCTGTGAAAAGCATTCAGGGCTGGAAACTGAGGCAGGAGGTAGATGGGCCACAAGCCCCTCCCCCCACCCCCCAGGGTAAGCAATTGGAGATTTGTTCCCTGTGAACCGATACTCCAAGATGAGAATAGCAGGACAATTGAGAGAAGAGGCTGGGCCCTGCCCAGATAGAAGATAAGAGACCACATATTTCTCATTCTCCAAGTCAAGGAAACTTGCTCGACTAGAAAGCTCCTTGGAGGTCAAAAAAGGAGGGGGGAGCCACCCCACAGTAAGAGGCCAACTACCCATAGGCCTCTTCGGTGGAATCCATCTTGGCTGAGAGATGCGCGCGCACACATGGGAGGATCCTGAGATGTTCCAAATACGGACTCAGAACCAGGCAAAGCAAAGTGACAGACCAAAGGAAACCTGGAAGAAATGCCCCATAAAAGTGATTCAAACTACCACGAGGGCGCGACTCTCTCTGAGTCCGCCCGCCCGTGTGTCTATCCACACATCCTCTACTCTTTTATTTTTTCTCCTAATAAACACTTTACTTGTTTCACTACTTTCCGTCTTTGTAGGAACTCTTCTGCAAAGCCAAAGGGCCAGGGCCTTGTCACTGACCACTGGTCTAGTGGCTAGGTTTCTGTGCTTCACTGCCGCAACCCGACCTCAATCTCTGGCCGGGGAACCAAAACCCTGCTTCAAGCTGCTGCAGGCCGAGGCCACCCAAGATCAGAAACTATTATCCTCAGAATATCTAAGGAATTGTTCCCCTGTCCACAACTATAGCTGCTGAGAAGGTGGTTCTGAATCTGATCCTCTGTATGTGATCTGATTTTCTTCTAGGATCTTCTCTGAATTTCCGGTGTTATGAAATTTTAGGATGATGCACCTTAGTACAACTTGTTTTCCTTGCCTTTTTTAGGTGCACTCTCACAGAAACTTTCAAATAGTAACTTTGTGCCATCATTTCTAGTAATTTTATCGTATTACTTCTTTCATAATTTTCCTCTCCACCATCTTCTTTGTTTTCCTTTCTAGAACTTTTTCATATCAATTTCATATCAATTTGTTTTTCAAAATCAATTTTTCATATCAATACTGTACACCTCAAATTTTCTTGTATTATCTTCCCACTTTTTTAACTATTATCTTTTTGCTCTACTTTCTGGGCAGTATTCCTTATCCATCTTCCCATACTTTACTAAATTTTTATTTCTATCATATTTTTAATTTACAAGAGCTCTTACCTATTTTCAGGAATTTCCCTTATTCATAAAATCCTGAACGTGTCACATGGTTATAATAGTTTCCTTTTTTGCTTTGAGGATACTAATTATAATGTTTTTAAAAGTCTTTTCTTGCTTACTAGAATCTCTCTGATCCTCCAGTTTTGCTCATTTGCTTTTCTCTCTCTTTTTCAGTTCTCTGGTTTTCTGTTTCTCAAGTTTTCCTTAAATCTCTGGTGGTATCTTTTGTCCATTCATAATTAAGAACAGACAATAAATCTCTGACTGGAAAGTTTCTGTACATGGGTGGAACTTACTGACTGCTGGGCTTCAGGAATCCAGTGGGGGACTTAGATATCTGGTTGGGGGATGCCAGATGCAGGCCCTACTTATATCAGACAAGTAGACTTTAGGTTAAGTATGACTAGAAATAAAAAGAGATATTTCATAATAATTAAAGATTCTATTCAACAGAAAGAACAATCATAAATTTGTATATATGTGCTAATATAGCCTTAAGATATACAAAGCCAAGATCAATAAAAGGACAAATATACAAATCTAAAACCATAGTTGGAGATTTTAACACGCCTCTCTCAACTGATCAAACAAGTGGACAAAATATGAGCAAACACAAAGCAGATTTTTTACAACAGAATCAACAAACCTGACTTGAGTCGGATACACAGTTCAATGCACCTGACAAGCAACACTTTTTTCAAGTGTTTATAGAACATTAACCAAAATATCAATAGAGGAATTACGCTAAACAAAATGATTATGCTAATAACAAAATGATTATTAGAAAATTTCCAAAAACTTAGAAACTATACAATATACATCTGAATAAGCCATAAACAAAAATGAAACACAATGAAAATTAGAAAATATTTTGATTTGAATGGAAGCAAAATTCCCACTTTAACAGCATCTCTATCAAAACAAGAGGATACAAGTCAAGTAGGTACTTAGAGAGAAATTCATAGCTTTAAGTGCATATACTAGAAAAGAAGAACGGTTCCAAAATCAATGATTTAACCTTCCCCCTTAAGAAGCTGAAAAAAGGACAAATTTGCTCAAAGAATGTAGAAGGAAGGAAATAATAAAGAAATCAATAAAATAGAAAACAAGTATGCTACAGGAAAATAAAATGAAACCTGAATTTGGTTCTCTGAAAAGACTACTAAAAATAACAAATCCCTGTCAGCACTAATCAATATCATTCCTTTGGAAAGGCAAATCAAAACCACAATGAGATATCACCTCACACCTGTTAGAATAGCTATTATGAAAAAGACAAGAGATAAATACTGGTGAGACTGTAGAGAAAAGGGAACTCTGGTGCATGGTTGGTGGGAATGTAAATTGGTGCAGCCACTATAGAAAACATTATGGAGGTTAATCAAAAATTTTAAAGTAGAACTGCCACATGATCCAGCAATCCCACTTCTGGGTATATATCTGAAGGATATGAAATCACTATCTTGAAGAGATATCTGCACTCCGTGTTCACTGCAGCATTATTCACAATAGCCAAGACATGGAAACAACCTAAGTGTCTACTGAGAGATGAATGAATAAAGAAAATATGGTATACACATGCAATGGAATATTATTCAGCCATAAAAAGGAAATTCTGCCATTTGCAGCAACACAGATAGACCTTGAGGACATTATACTAAGTGTAGTAACTCAGACAGAGAAAGACAAATAAATACTGTATGATTTCACTTATATGTGGAATCTTAAAACATCAAATTCATAGAAACAGAGTAGAATGGTAGTTGCCAGGGGCTGAGGGATGGGGTAAATGGGGTGATGTTGGTTGAAGGGTACAAACTTTTAGTTATAAGATGAGTAAGTTCCGGGGATGTAATGTACAGCATGGTGACTAGAGTTAGCAACACTGTACTGTATACTTGAGAGTAAAGCTCTAATGTTTTCACCATGACAACAACAAAATGGTAATTATGTGAAGTGAAGGACGTGTCAACTAAAATTACTGTGGTAAACATTTTGCAATTTATACATTTATCAAATCAACATATTGTACACCTTAGACTTACACAATGTTATATGTCAATGATATTTCAATCAAGCTGGAAAAAATATAATCACCCATTTGGAAGGTTCAAGCCTAGTTGTCAGAATATTTGGAAGCCAAGATAGCTGAGAGATGGCATCCTAATGCCTAAAAAGGGTAGGAGAGAGAGAGGAGCTGGGAATAAACTCATTCCAGTTAAGTCCGGAGTTGTGAAGAACTTCAACTTTCAGTTCTTTGTATCAGCTTAGCACATAAGACAAAGCTTGACACAGAAATAAGTACTCAATTTGTAGATATCCTCATATAATACTCTTTGGGTTTGTATGGGTAAGTTTGTCCACAATCTCTTGGAACAGGAGCTATTCAAGAGAGCTTTTCCTTCATCCTCTTGAGAAACTGTGGGTTTCATGAAAATGCAAAAAAAATCTCTGCTCGCTGACCAAGGGAAGCAGCATGGAAGCCTGCCATCCACCCAGGGCTTTGGCAGGGGTGGGGGGTGGGGGGCAGGGGAGGGAGAACAGCAAGGAAAATACTGGAAAATACTAAAAACACTAAGCTTGTGCCATACTCAGTTGTGGGTTGCAAAGTCAGACTACCCACAAGGTGGTGGAATCCCAAGCCCTGAAATGAATATAAACCTGGTCCAAAACCACCAAAATGCCAATGGCTCCAGCAGAAGTAAACTTGAAACCGCTCCACTGCTCTGCAGGGCTGAGCTCATAGGTCTTTCCACCCGTGTATTTCACACTTAGTAAATAACAGTGGAAATAACAGAACAATCTAAAAGAGGCTATAAAATAAACTACTTTAAGATTATGAAGGAGATAAAAGAAGGATATGGAAACATATTGAAAAAAGGGGCAAGTATATATATAAAAAAAGAACTGGTAGAATTTGAATTAAAATAAAACAAACATAAATTCTCAAATGAAAAATACAGTCACTAAAAATAAACAAAGAATAGAATAAATACAGATTAAAAAGGAGAATAAATACTGATGACAAGCTTTTAGTAAACTGGAAGAGATCTGATAAAAAGCACTCTGAATGCAACATACAGACATAAAGAGAAGAGAAAAAGGAAACGGAAAATGGCCAAGCAGAGTTCATCAGAGCGGGCACGCGGTGACTGCAGCAAGAGCAGGTGTGCATGTCCCCTGTTGCCCATGACACCCTAGGGCAGTGCACAGCAATCTGGCTGGGCGGGATGTCAGACCTTCAGAATGGGATCCCACTGCTTGGGTTGTGGGCCTTTTAAACTGCATGATTAGGAAAGCACTTGTTCCTTGCCTGTGTGATCAGACAGAAGCAGGGACACCAACACAACATGATGTGTAGAATCTTCCATATAATGTATCAGAACTCTGACTATCCCTAACCTGCTGGCTTGACACCCATGGTTGGGGTCACTCCCCCACCTGGCATGACCTGGGAGTTAGGTTCCAAGTCTTGCTGGTGCAGCTGTGAGATCAGGCAATCTCGTAGCAGAATTTACCACATCAGTATGTATGTCTTGGAAATCAATTGACCCAGCTCTGGCATAATTAGGGGCCTAGGGTCTAAGCTTTGCGGCTGACGAGGATTGTCTATCCAAATGGACCACAGCCAGTTTGGGCGAAGCTTTGCTAGAGGCCCAGTCCTTTTCTGAGCAGACAACCTGCAGGCGCTCAGTCCTGGATGAGTTAACATCACCCTCTAGCACATAATAAACAGTTACGTGGGACTATTCAACAAACTTCGTATAAGAGTTCCAGAAGAAGAGATCAGAGAGAACAGAGAGGAGCAGTACTTGAAGAGAAAAAGGTCGAAATTTTCCAAAATTGATGAAAGACTTGACTCTTCCAAATGAAGATGTACATTGCATCCCAAGCCAGATAAATAAAAAGATTTATTTATATAAATAAAAAGATTTATATAAAAAGATTTATCTTGTATCTCAAGATTTCACAGTGAAACTATAGAATATCAAAGACACAAAATCTTAAGAGCAACCAAAGAGAACCAAGATATCTTGATAAGCAAGATAACAAAGAAAGAAATCACGATGGGCTGACAGTAGACTTCTTTGCTGACTAGTCTCCACAGATGCACCCCAGATTCTCCCCCTCCCTGTAAGCACAAGCTGCTTCTCCCACGGAGAGTTGCAGCTTCCCTGGAGCTGACCCTCTGAGTGCTCTGACCAACAGAATGCAGAGGAAACGCACGTGGGATTCTGAGCTCAGGCCTTCAAGGCACGGACAAATTACACTTTTTTCTTCTCGCAACTTTTGCTCTGGGACACCATCCCTCAAAACTCAGCCACCAAGCCAGGAGAGGAGCCCAAGCCACACAGAGTAGCCACCTGAATGAGAACTGAGGACAACAATTAACAGCCCCAGGTGAGATTCCAAGCACAGCCAGGATCAACGGCCAGCCACATGCGCGGCCAGCTTTGATGTGCAGGCTGAACTCAGTCCCCAGATGACTGCAGCCCCAGCCAACATCAAGAGGAGAAACCGCCCAACTGATACCAGGCGACCTACAGAATCCTGAGAGAGAATAAAATGGCTTCTGTTTTAAGTCACTACGTTTTAAGGTGGTTTTAAAGCATCAACTGATAATTAAAACATTTCTCAGTTGCAATAAGAGATTTCAAAAGACAATGGAAAAATACCTTTAAAGTGCTGAGAGGAACTGATGTGCAACCTAAAATTCTAAAACAAACTTTACTTTCTAGAGGAAAACCAAAAGACATTTTTAGACAGACAGATTGTGAAAATTCACCACTTATAATCTCTCACAGAGAGGAATACTACATATAGAATATACAGATACTAGAAATAACTGTGAATAATGAAATTTATAAATATGTTGTAAATCTAAAGCACTGACTTGGTAAAGATAAGATACGACTACAACACTAAACAGTATCTGATCTGGTTAACCACTATGATTTCTCTGTTTCGGTGTTTTGAATTTCTGCTTAATTAAACACTAGCACAGGGAAAATGCCCTAAAGAACAGGCATATGTGAAGCATCCTTCATACAATGGTTCCTCTCGAGACTGGATCTGCAGCTAGTTGGATGCAGGACTCTTGGATGCAGAACCTGGAGGGTCGACTGTACTCACTACCAATTCTTCCCCTCTCCTTCCCCACCACCCCTCACAGGTGACCCTCCCATTCCTCCACAACTGAGAAGGTCTGGGACCCAGCCATCAAGGGATAGAGAAGAGATGCTTACAAGAGAAAAGCAAAAGAGGGCAGCCAGGCAGGAGAACTCGCTCCTGGCATTCACCCAGGCGCAGCATTTGCTGCCTGCTTCTTTACTTTTACATGCTTTGTCATAATCAAAAATGACGCCATGGACATACAATGTGAATAATACTTTTTAACATTAAGGACCAAGTTATGTCCCAAAGGCATCTTACAAAAGACTTTAAGCAAGAAACTCCCATGACCATATGAACTATTCATTTTCTCCCCCATCTCATTCTTAACATGCAAATTTTCAATCACCTACTTCAAATTTTCAGTAGTGTCCCAAATCTGAAGAGTAGAAGGAAAGTTCAGGGCTACTGTTTTCAATTAACACAGGACTCAGTTATATTAGAAAGTGATTAATCATTTTAAAGAAAGCTATTAAGCATTACTTACCTTAACAGCAAATTTCTTTGACGCCATGGCTTACTGATTCCAGAGTAATTACAGACCTTTAACAGAAGAAAAAAGAAAGTTAAAAAGTAGGTATATCAAAATTTCTTCCGATTTGTATATTATATAAGAGAAAGGTTGGCTGAATAATCAAATATCAACAGGTATTCTTACAAGATGAATGTTCACTTATAACTGGTCTTAACAAAAATATTATATTGAATTAACAGTTTACGAACTGCCCACAAAGAAAAGCACAGGCCCAGATGTATTCTACCAAATGTTTAAAGAACAATTAATACCAATCTTTCACAGACTCTTTAAAAGAAGCATAAGAAAAACTCAAATCATTCTAAGAGGCCAGTTACATCCTGATACCAATACCAAACAGAAACATCACAAGAAAGGAAAACTACACACTAGTATTCAACAAAATACTACAAACCAAAGCTAGCAACATATAAAAAGGATTATACACCATGACATTAGATTTATCTCAGGAATATAAGATTGGTTTAACATCTGAAAATCAGTATAATACACTATATTAATAGAATAAAAGAGAAAACACATGACTATCTCAAATTTAGAAAAAAATTGACAAAATCCAACACTTTTTTTAATTAAAAAAAAAAAAAATCAAACACACTAGGAATAGAAGGAAGCATCCTCAACCTGATAAAGAGCATCTGTGAAGAACCCACAGCTAGGGAATTCCCTGGCAGTTCAGTGGTAAGGACTCGGCACTTTCACTGCCAAGGGCCTGGGTTCAATCCCTGGTCGGGGACTAAGATCCCACAAGCCGCACAGCGCAGCCAAAAAAAACCAAAATAAAATCCACTAAGAAAAACCCACAGCTAAAACCATACTAAATGGTGAACGACTGAATGCCTCCTCCTCAAAGAGGAAAAAACAGAGATATCTGCTCTGTCACTTCCACACAGCACTGTATGTGCTGCACTGAGGTGCTAGCCAGGGCAATTAGGCAAGAAAAAGAAATAAATGGCATCCAGATTGGGAAGGAAGCGATAAAACTGTCCCTATCACAAATAACATGTTCTTATATGCAGAAAATCCTGAAGAGTTAAAAAAAAAACAAAAAAACTAATAGAATTACAAAGTATACGAAGTAAGGTTGTAAGATGTAAATATATTAAAAAGTCAATTATATCTCTACATTCTGGCAATGAGTAATCCTGAAATGAATTTAAGAAAACAATTCTGTTTACAAGAACATCAGAAAGAATACTTAGGAAATTTTTTTTTAAAAAACCCACAAGATTTATACACCAAAAACCATATATTATTATTGAAAGAAATTAAAAACTTAAGTAAATGGACAGTTATCCCATATTCATGGATTAAATTAACACTTAATTTTGTTAGGATAGCCATACTCCCCAAATTGATCTATAACACAATCTCTATCAAAACCCCAGCTGACTTTATAGAAATTGACAATCTTATCCTAAAATGCATATGAAAATACATCTATAGTAGCCGAAATAATCTTGAAAAAGGAGAACAAAATTGAAGAATTCATACTTCCCCATTTGAACACTTACTACAAAGTTAGAGTAATCAAGACAGTGTGGTACTGGCATAAAAGACAGACACATAGATCAATGGCATAAAACTGAGAGTCCCAAAACAGACCCTTACAGTTATGTTCAATTGATTTTTAACCAATGTGCTGTGACAATTTAATTGGGAAACAGTCCTTTCTACAAATGGTGCTGTTACAACTGGGTATCCACACTCAAAACAATAAAGCTAGAACACTACATCACATTATATACAAAAATTAACTCAAAATGGATCAAAGACCTAAATGTAAGAGCTAAAACTATAAACTCTTAGAAGAAACCATAGGCATAAATTTTTGTGACCTTGCATAAGGCAATAATTTCTTAGACACGATACCAAAGGCACAAGTCACAAAAGAAAAAATTGGTAAATCAGATTTCATCAAAATTTAAAACTTCAGTGCTTTAAAGGACACTATCAAGAACCTGAAAGACAACCCACAGAATGGGAGAAAATATCTGCAAATCATACAACAAATAAGGGACTCATGTCCAGAAAACATAAAGAACACCTTAAAACAACAATAAAAAGATGAATAACCCAATTTAAAAATGAACAAAGGATTAGAATAGACATTTCTCCAAAGAAGACATACAAATGGCTAATAAGCACATAAAGAGATGCTCAAAATTACTAGTCATCAAGGAAATACAAATCAAAACCACAATGATATACCACTTTACACCCACTAGGATGGCAAAATACAAAAGACAAACAATAACAAGTGTTGACAAAGATATGGATAGATGAGAACTCTCATAAATGGTTGGTGAGAATATAAAATGTTGCAGCCACTTTGGAAAACAGTGTAGCAGCTCTTCAAAAAGGTAAACACAGAGTTGCCATATGATTCAGCATTTCCACTCCTAGGTATGTACCCAAGGAAAATAAAAACATATGTTCACACAAACATTTATACAGGAATCTTCATAGCAGCATTATACATAATAACCAAAAAAGTGGAGACAACCCAAATGTCCATCAAATGATGAATGGGTAAACAAAATGTGATATTTGAGATTTTTCTTGTTTCCTGAGGTAAGCTTGTATCACTATATACTTAACAAAATGTGATATATACACACAATGGAATACTATTTGGCAATAAAAAGGAATCAAGTTCTTCTACTCCCTTTTACTGAGCTCCGCCAGGCAACTGCCCTCTCCCACCTTGCAGAGCCTAGAGAACTATGTTCTGGAGAGGGTAAAACAGAGGATCTCTGGTCTGGAGAACACCAGGCAGCATAAAGTGGGGGGTACCCTACTGAAAAAAAGAGAAATTAAGGGGCATCCCACATGCCCCCTGTGATGGTTAATTTTATGTGTTGACTTGTCTGGGCTAAGGGATGCCCAGATAATTAGTAAACATTATTTCAGGTGCGTTTGTGAGGATGCTTCTGGAAGAGATTAGCATTTGAATTCGTGAACTGAGTAAAGCAGATGGCCCTCCCCAATATGGGTGAGCATCATTCAATCTACTGAGGGCCCAAATAGAACAAAAAGGTAGAGGAAGGGTGAATCCAAGATCTCTCTGATTTGGGACATCCATCTTCTTTCCTGCCCTTGGACACTGGCACTCCTGGACTTGGACTGAATCACACCACTGGTTTTTCTGGGTCTCCAGCTTGCAAACAGTATATCATGGGACTTCAAGGCCTCCAAAATCTCATGAGCCAACTCTTTTCATAAATACACATATATATATACATATACGTGTGTGTGTGTGTGTGTATCTTCTATCGTTTCTGTTTCTCTGGAGAAGCTTGACTAACACACCCCTCTATCCTGCCTTAGTCTCCAAATAGGAGACTGAAACCTCCTCATGCAGGGAACTGGATCTAAAAGTACTGACATCAGGGGTTCCCCAGGCAAACAGCCAAGACAGATGGCTCTAAAGTGAAGGCCACACCCACAAGCCCCACATCTGTGTGCAGAACTAACTCCCATCTCTTTAGTGTTCCACTCTCAAATACACTTAAGCAATCAGGAATCACCTAGCATGTAAGGAAAGACTCTATCATGAAAGGAAACAAAACAAACAGAAAAAAAACTACTTGGCTGAAACCTAGACTATGCAAGGAGAAAGAAATATTTTTAAAGAAACTATCACTAATATCAGTGGGATAGGAGATACTACATCTATAAGGCAATAATTTTTTAAAAAAAAGAAACTTGTAGAAAACAACAAATTAAAGCTATGATAGCTAAAATTAAAAAACTAAATAGAAGGTCCAGAGGATCATATTGAGTAAGTCATCCAGAAACTTCAGCAAAAATAAAGAGGATGAAAAATAGGAGAGAATAAATTAAAAATTAAAGGACCAGTATAGGAGAACCAACATGTAAAAATCAGGATAGAAGCAGATCCATATAAGGGTGTATATCACAGTAACATTTCAGGCACTGATGACAAAAAGAATCGGTGGTAAGAGAATATCTGGCTCCAAACTACCCAAAACAACTCTGGAATCTAAAAGGCAATGGAAAAACAGCCTAAAAAACCTGAAGAAAATTATTTTCAAACACCAAATGCATTTAAACACGAGGCAGGGGTAAAAGCATTTTTAGGCATGCAAGGTCTTTAAAAATGTATGTCCTGTGCATTCTTTCTCAGGAAGCTACTAAAGATGTGCTTCACCAAAAGGAGGAAATTGACCCAAAAAAAGGGAAGATATAGGAAAAAGGAAGGCTGAGATAGGCAAAAGGCAAAGGAAACCCCAGGATCTGGTGAAAGCAGATCCCTGCATGAGACTCATGGGCTAGACAAGCAGAGTACCATCAGTCCAGGACAGAGCCGGTTGTGAGGCTCCAGGAGAGGCCTCTTCAGGAAGTGCCTACATGCATGCAGATGAATTTTAGACAACCAGTGCAGAATATGAGATTGAATTAGGACAGCTGCGCGGAAAGCTAAGCAACTGAATAATACAAGGCAATTACTGATTCCAGGATAAACAAAAATTATGCAGAAAATAAAAATTAAAAAGTATTTCATAGACAGCTCAGCATTTATAGTCATGATAACAAACACTAAATACTGACCTAAACAATATTGTGTTTTCAACAATATTAAGAGGATGGGAAATGTGTGTGTATGTATGTAGTAGGGACAAAGGGGTTAAAGGGAGCTCCCTTTAATGCTAACTGAATGTTTTAGAAGCAAAGCCTAAAACCAATAATAACAACAACAACAACCTACACAACCACAACTAATAAAAAAGCAGAAATATAGCAAGAAATTTAGTGATAAGGACCCAATTCTTTTTTTTTTTTTAATTGTAGTTGATTTACAATGTTGTGTTAATTTCTGCGGGACAGCAAAGTGATTCAGTTATACATATATATACATTCTTTTTCATATCCTTTTCCATTATGGTTCATCACAGGGTATTGAACATAGTTCCCTGTGCTATATAGTAAGACCTTTTTATTTATCCATTCTATATGTAATAGTTTGCATATGCTAACCCCAAATTCCCCCTCCATCCCTTCCCCACCTCCCACCTCCCACCTCCCTTTGGCAACCACAAGTCTGTTCTCCATTGATAAGGACCCAATTCTTAAGTGCTAAACTCTGCTCCAACCTGAAGAGCAAGCTGGAGAGAGCTGCTGTTGAGGAAGGAATAGGATGGGAAGGATGCCATAACTCTCAAGCCTCGTGCGTGGAACTATCTGCCGTTTAGATCATGCGTACGGACACTTTTAGAGCAGCACGGTCCAACAGAAATACAATGCAAAGCACATATGTAATTTTAAAATTTCTAGTAGCTGCATCTAATAAAAAGGTAAACAGAAACAGGTGAAGTTAATTTTACTAATATGTCTTATTTAACCCAATAAATCCATCATGTTATCATTTCAGCATGCAATCAATATAAAAATATTTACACTCTTGGTGTTTTACCTAAGTTTTCAAGTCAGGTATGTATTTTATGTTTCTAGCACCTCAATTTGGACTGGCCACATGTCAAGTGCTCAACAGTCACTTGCAGTTAGTGGCAACCGTAACGGACAGTGCAGTTTAAGGGATTTTCGTTTTATTATAAGAAAAGCACTTATTATACAAACAGCTCATGCAGCTCAATATCAAAAAAACAAACAACCCAAACAAAAAATGGGCAGAAGACCTAAACAGACATTTCTCCAAAGAAGACATACAGATGGCCAACAGGCACATGAAAAGATGCTCAACATCGCTAATTACTAGAGAAATGCAAATCAAAACTACAATGAGGTACCACCTCACACCGGTCAGAATGGCCATCATTAAAAAGTCTACAAGTAACAAAGCTGGAGAGGGTGTGGAAAGAAGGGAACCCTCCTACTCTACTGGTGGGAATGTAAATCAGTGCAGCCACTATGGAAAACAGTATGGAGGCTCCTCAAAAATTTAAAAATAGAACTACCATATGATCCAGCAATCCCACTTCTGGGTATATATCTGGACTATAATTCAAAAAGACACATGCACCTCTATGTTCACAGCAGCACTATTTACTATAGCCAAGACAGGGAAGCAACCTAAATGTCCACTGACAGATGAATGATTAAAGAAGATGTGGTGTATATATATAATATATATATATATATATATATATATCACTTATATATGGAATCTAAAATATGACACAAATGAACTTATCTACAAAACAGAAACAGACTCACAGACATAGAGAACAGACCTGTGGTTGCCAAGCAGGAGAGAGTAGAGGAGGGATGGATTGGGAGTTTGGGATTAGCAGATGCAAACTGGTATACATAGAATGGAGAAACAACAAGATCCTACCGTATAGCACAGAGAACTATATTAAATATCCTGTAATAAACCAAAATGGAAAAGAAAAAAAAGAAAAGCACTTATTTCTGAACCCCAGATTCCTTATTTATAAAACAGGGACAGTAACACCTAACTCAAAATTATTCAAAGGACTAAGCATGTGAAAACCTTCAGTATCATCATTTATAAAAAGTAGGCCCTGGATGAGTGTTAAGAGTTATTATTACTTAGTCAAAGACGATTTTTTAAAGAAATTTGATAACCTTTGATTCTATTTTTCTAATAGACAAAAATATCTTTATCCAAACCTTGTCATTTTAATTTAATTTTAATTTATTCATCTCTATTCTCTTAACAATGTAATGCACATGATTTAGAACCTTTTTTTTTTTTTTTTTTTTTGGTATGCGGGCCTCTCACTGCTGTGGCCTCTCCCATTGCGGAGCACAGGCTCCGGACGCGCAGGCTCAGCGGCCATGGCTCACGGGCCCAGCCGCTCCGCGGCATGTGGGATCTTCCCGAACCGGGGCACGAACCCGTGTCCCCTGCATCGGCAGGCGCACTCTCAACCACTGCGCCACCAGGGAAGCCCTAGAACATTTTTAATGATGTTCATCTTAGCAGGCCCATCTAGACAGAGGTGTAAATGGAATAAACAAGTTTCTAGAAAGTCAAGAATGTGTACTTGAAAACAACATTCATAAAGTTTGTTCTGAAAACTTTAGCTAGATCTTAAAAATTATATTATTTGAACCTGATAAACAGTCGGTCCCCTTAAATATATTAAATCAGGTTTGACTAACTCTGCTAAGAATTAGAGAGTCCCTCTCTGGGGACACTTAGAGGGTACTAAGTGGTTCAGGTAGATAGAAAAACAGGGGAGAGAGTTTTCCAGCAAGTACCCAACCAAAGCTGAAGCATGTGTGATCTAATTATTTTTAATCATACACTGGTCTTCTCATATGTCCTTCCTTTCCCAAAGGACAGGCGGACCACACAGAAGGCTGTGGTGAGACTTTAGGACCATATCTGCTGTTAGATAGATTATGAGCCATATTACAGTGAAGGTTATATTTTCAACTCACAGTAAGGTTGCAGTTGACTCTTTGTTTGTTTTTGGTACGCGGGCCTCTCACCGCTGTGGCCTCTCCCGCCGCGGAGCACAGGCTCCGGACGCGCAGGCCCAGCGGCCATGGCTCACGGGCCCAACCGCTCCGTGGCATGTGGGATCTTCCCGGACCAGGGCACGAACCCGTGTCCCCTGCATCGGCAGGCAGACTCTCAACCACTGCGTCACCAGGGAAGCCCCAGTTGACTCTTCTAAAATGCTCATTTTTTTTCTTTAATCAGTAAAGCAAGAGCAGCTGCGTTTCGTTTTATTTTGTTTTTATAAATTTATTTATTTTATTTTTGGCTGCATTGGGTCTTCGTTGCTGCGCACGGGCTTCCTCTAGTTGCGGCAAGCGAGGGCTACTCTTCATTGAGGTGCACGGGCTTCTCATTGCAGTGGCTTCTCTTGTTGTGGAGCACGGGCTCTAGGCACGCGGGCTTCAGTAGTTGTGGCGCACAGGCTTAGTTGCTCCGTGGCATGTGGGATCTTCCTGGACCAGGGCTTGAACCCGTGTCCCCTGCATTGGCAGGCGGATTCTTAACCACTGCAGGGAAGTCCCTGCATTTTGTTTTTAAGGACTGGATTCTTCAAAAAGTATCATCAAAGCCCAGTCTCAAAAATATGATCTGTAAGAATCTAGAACTAAATAGCATATTTTTAGATGAAATAAAATGGTCTCTAGTGTAAAATAGGCTGCATGAAAAAAGGAACTGTAAAATACATTTTGCATACTTTTAACCCATTTTTAATACCATGTGGCATTCTGCCTCTCAATGTAAAATTTTTTCACTTGTTCCTACAGTGTTTGCAGTCTCAAAAAAGTAACAGTTTTATGATAAAAGACACCCTACAGACCATCTATTCCCAGGCCTGAGATCTATTTCCCTAACAAGAACTTGGGGGACCAGGCCAGGGTCTCACAGCTGAAGGCCAAGGGCAGGAGAAGAGTCGGGTCAGCTCTCTGAAGGCAAACCAGCACCATCTGTCTCCTGTACAACTGCTAAGGTCAAACGCTAACTGGGCTGTCAAGGTAGGTGTGCCCTCCCTCCCAGAGCCCCTGGCCAAGTCACATGTTCCTAACATAGGGCATGACTTCGAATAAAGCTAAGTGAGTGGTGGGTCTCTCCTGCTAATCAAAGAAAGAAAGAGAGGAAAAGACAGAGACAGAAAGGCTGGGAGGGGGGAGGAAGGAAAAGAGGGAGGGAGGGGCTCCACAGCTAAGGTAAATGGTTGGAATTCATTTAATTCGCTATTATGCTATGTGACATGGCACACTTCTTCATAAATAAAAAATAAAGCCTACCGAGATAAAGCCCATAACACATCTGGACAGCAGTTGCATAGACCTTGAGCCTGCATACTTGCTAAAGTCATATTAGATAAAGAAGGCATACTTCCTTGGCTTCATTACAGCACTGGGCACAGGTGCTGGAAATGAACTACATGACCAACTGAAATCTGAAATGAACCAAACCAATTTGCTAATTTCCAAATATGGTAAAAGCAGGCTTACCCATCCTGGAAGGAGCAAGTTATCAAAGGTGACCAGCCCTCAGAGCACTGCTTAACAATAGAAGGTGATCAAGAAAGTCTGTTGGATGAAGAAATATTCCAGATAACAGGAACTGAGACTATTTTATTTCGGCTGTTTATAGGGAAATTTTCCAAAAAATGTACTGAATCTTTCCCAACTTTCATAAAAAATACCACATAATGAATATTCCTTTGATATTCCAGATGAAAATTTTCACCTGTCGTCACAATGGGCGATATATATGTTAATGCCCTGCTGAGCTGTGCCTACACAGAGCTGCTCACGGTGGAGCCAGGGAGGCCTCTGCCTGTTTGCCACGGCTTTCCATGAGCTGTCAGAGGGCCTGCCTCCCAAGGCTCCCTTTCCCCTCTGGGTTCTTCAACTTAATCCAGTGACCCCAGAAACCTCGGGGACCAGTTTGTCAGGGTGGTGGGACATTTTCCAAGTTTCTCCACGGACTTGCATGGACTTTGGTGTGAAGGCTTCAAGCCCTCTGTCTTAGGTAATAAAATGGCTGTTACCTTTACTTCAGGATTAGGTTTTCTACAGTGGACCATGACTTCTGGACTTGAGCCTCAGCATTTAATTCTTTCTGCCTCAGTAGAACAATGCTGTTAGACAGGCTGACCTCTACGGTCTCTTCCATTTCTAAACCTCTGTGATCCAAAATCCAACAGCTGTTCCAGGAACAAATAATGCCAATGTACAAATGATTCCGGAGAAGAGCGTGAGAGGGAGCCCCCTCCCACCACACAACTCATTTTATGAAGCCCTGAGAGCGAAACCAGACAAGGGCAGATTAAGAAAAGGAAATCAGGGCTTCCCTGGTGGCGCAGTGGTTGAGAGTCCGCCTGCCGATGCAGGGGACACGGGGTCGTGCCCTGGTCTGGGAAGATCCCACATGCCGCGGAGCGGCTGGGCCCGTGAGCCATGGCCGCTGAGCCTGCGCGTCTGGAGCCTGTTGCTCTGCAAGGGGAGAGCCCACAACAGTGAGAGGCCCGTGTACCGCAAAAACAAAAACAAAAAAAAGGAAGGGAAATCACAGCCAATTCTATACCTGAACAGAGAAGCGAGAATCCTAAACCAACAGAAGCAATCTGAAGCAAGCAATATATAAAAAATACTCCAGAACCAAGTGAGGTGTCTCTGAAGAGTGAAAGGTTGGTTTAATACTAGAAAAATTACCATACTTAAAAACTGAAGTAGAATAAAAGCACGTGATCATTTTAATGAAAATAGAAAAAAATAAAGAAAAACATTAGAAATCTAAGAATAGAAATTTCTTAACGTGAAAAAAGCATCTACAAAAAAATGTAGCAAATGTGCTTACTGATGAATCTTAAAAGCAATTTCTTTGAAACAAGCAGAAAATGTAGATTTCTGAAAATATCATTTAAACTAGCATTCCACAAATATAAAATACCTAGGAATGAACTTAGTAAGGCATGTGCCAGACCCTGCCACATTGATCTTCAAACTTAATGTAATCCCAGTCACAATCTTGAACAGGGAATCTGAGGAAGTGCAAAAAGGACTAAGATACATGAGAGAGAGAGAAAAAAAGAAGACAGGAAAACAAAGGAGGGAGTTTGTATTACCAGTTCTAGCAGAACTACCACCATGCTATAGTAAATCAAATAATGTGCTGGCAAAGGGGTAAACAAACAGGCCAAAGAAACAGACTTCACAGACCAGAAACAAACCCATAGGTTCATGCAAATGAATGATGGGAGAAGCACTGCAGATTGGTGGGAAATAAAGAAGACTATTCATTCAATAAATTGTGGTCCAACAACTGTTTATCTATTTGGAAAAAAATAAAACTGGACACATACTTCACACAACACCTAAAAATCAATTACAGATGAGCTAAAAGCTCAAATGTATAAAGCAACCATACTCCAGTAAAAATTAATTAAAAAAATAAAATTTATACTTGAAATAAAATTAGAATCTTTTAGAAAATGTTTTCATGAACTCAGAGGAAGGAAGGAGTTCTTAAACTAGACACAAAAATTACAATACATAAAGAAAAAGAATGGTAGATTTGACCATATTAATATTAAAACTTCTCTGCAGACTGGAATAAAATATTTGTGATCCACACATCCAGTAAATGTCTTATAAACTAGAACATATAAAGAACTCTCAAAACTCAATGGTAAAATATAAAACAATCCAGTCGAAAAGTGGGCAAAAAACATGAACAGGTGTCTCACCAAAGAGCAGAAACAGATAGTAAATAAGCATGTGAAAAGATATTCAAATCATTTCATACTGTATGCAAATGTCGAACAATTATGAAACTAACCTGAAACTAACATAACATTGTATACCAACTATATTTCAATTAAAATAAGATATTCAATATCATTAGCCAACAGGGAAATACAAAATAAACCACAATGACACAACGCTACATACTTACCAGAATGGCTAAAAAAAAATAGGGATAATACCAAATGTTGGTGAGGATGCAGAGGACATGCTCTGCAATAAGAGAAGCCACCACAATGAGAAGCCCACGCACCACAACAAAGAGTAGCCCCTGCTCACCGCAACTAAAGAAAGCTCACGTGCAGCAACGAAGACCCAACCCAGCCATAAATAAATAAATTTATTTATTAAAAAAAAAAAATCACAAAGAAATGGGGGTGGGGTATGCGGCAGAGTCACAAACTAGAATATATTTGCAAGACGTATAACAAGCAAAAGATGAGTAGTCAAAATAAAACAATCCAATAGAAAAATGGGCAAAGGAGGTGCCCAGAGCTAGGCTCCCCTGTCTCTCCCCTGTCTCCCAGCCAAGTCTCCACAGGTCTGGCAAGGCGGTGGGGGTGGAGGTGGGAGTCTCCTGATCCCTTGTATTATCTCTGCCTTGACAACCACCCTGGGGAGGTGAGGGCCATGTCCTTCACTATCCTTTTATAAAACCTGAGAAAGCTAAAGTCTAAATACAGAAAGACCATTTGCCAGGGAATCTGGGGACAGCACACACTGCTCTCTTCTCTCAGTGCCTGTTGTCTGGGACAGCACAGATGACAGTCACAGATGGTCCTGTCTGCCTCTCACAGGAAGAAAAAATCATGACTTGCTGATGCCAGGAAGTCCCAGATCCCAAAGAGCTGGTTATCCTGAAGGTTCCCCGCAACCAGAGCCTCTTCAAGTACCTGCTGTCTCCATCCCTGCAGCTCTCCATCCCCCGAACCATCACTAGAGGTATCTGAGCAGGTGTCCCCTCTTCAAAGCTCTTCACCAAGGTCTCCCACAGCACCACACCTGCCCACACCTCCACCTCTCAGCTCAAGCACCTTCACAGCTTCAAGGCCTCCACACGGCCAACGCCAGCACGTGCCCTTGAACATGCAGTGTTCTTACACCCCCTCTCCTCTCACACCTAAGTCTGGTCCTCAGCCTCTCTCTCACCTCAGTCTGACCGTAAGCTTCCTGAGGACAGGATCCATTCTCATTCTCTCTGATACCTGGAGCACGGCACAGGTATCCATCAAGTTTGCTAACTTGAGTCTGTTGATGTTACTTAAATCAGTGGCTACGGACTGTGTTATTATTTTTTTAGATTTATACCTAATAATCTAATGCATCTTTACTGTCTCCAAATCCCAAATTCCACATTAAGCCCTCTAAAAAGGAGGTCAAAGCACTCTGGTCCTATTTCAATACATAAATAACACTTAAGTTACACATACCATGCAGCCAAAGTTGAGAGACCTTATATGCATATAAACGTAAACAGAAGATGGAAGCGTTTTACATTGAATATAATAGGCAACAGACACATGGTTGAAGGCCATAAATGTGAGGTTTTCAGTGCTTTTTGTTTTTGTCTTTAAAATACTGACATCCTAACATTCATTTGAATGGAAAAGATATTATTAGCCTCTGTATTAATTAAGTTTTACCCTGGAAACATCTTCAGGTTTTTCTGGACATGTTTTCTGATCATTAAAAGATAGATGTGCACACACACATTTAGAAAGCAAACACGCACCTTAAAAAATTACTTTCCTAGGCTCTTAGAGTTACGTTCAGGAGGGAACAGCAAGCTCAGTGCCTGGCGTTTAAAGCATAAATGTTAAAAAGCCTTCCTATCAGAGCTGCCAATTTGAGTCTACATTCAGTGGAATTTTTACTTTATACCCTGTTTTTAAGACGTTCAGGACAATCTCCAAAAAGATCAAGTTTCCAAATATCTAAAAGCATATAATTTACATAAGCATACTGAGAAGCTGAAGTATGTAGGTCTTACAAATAACATCTCATCCTATATCCTGCATTCTTGAGCCCACTTTCTGACCTGAAAACAGGCATTCTTTCACAAAGAGGAGACGTTGATAGCGTCTGACCCCACCAAAAATAAGTGTGCACGTGTGTCTTTACTGAAGAGGAAAGATCCTAAAATCCTTAAGAAAATTAATTTTGGGAGGGAATGGAAGTAGATTAAACAATATCACATGATTGTCCTGTCATTTAAATACAAAGCAGAGATAAACTCTAATAAAGAAAGTCAGTGACCTTCTAGATTATTCTGTGGGAAAATCCAAGGCACTCTGAAATTCACATTTGTCTTCCTTCTAGCATTGCTGGTCTGTGTCACAAGCCAAAGCAACTACTCCAGATTAAAAAGATCAGAAATTAACTTTAGGCTCCTAATCTTCAGATTTCAATTTTTATCAAGAAAATTATTATACTTCCTTCTATCGTCTTAAAAAACTTTCATTACCTATGGGAGCAGAAACAACAAAGGCCCTAGAACTTCTGAAGGAAAAACTGTAATTCAAGAATGAGAAATCATTTCATAACCTGCTGCCCCTACTCCCCCAATCTAATTTTATCACACACATGCAAAAGGACAGTATCAAGGAAGGAATCACAAACTTTAACAAAATACCAAGGAAAAATGACAAATGAGCAAAGTTGTTGCTGGCAACAACTTAGATAAAATTTGAAAAGGTAACTGCAGTGTTAAAAAAAAAAAAAAGAATCATCTTTTCCTATTATTCATATGGTAACTTTGAATGCCAAAATGGGCTCAAAAACAAAAAGATTAAGTCCACAGAACAGTCCTACCTTTTAGTCACTCTATATCCTTAACCTGGTCAGTTGACCCAAGATCTGGGCCTCCCATTCCTGCTGGGCCCACAGAAAATCCCCACCTGGCCCTGTGTGGGATGCTTCACTAAGAAACAACATCTAATTTTTATTTAATACTTTGTCAGAAACAGACATAGGCACTGACCCATGAGGCAGTCATGGTCTCAGGTTCTAGTAAAACAGACATGCATTCAAAGCCTACCTTTTCATGTGACTTCAGACAGCGTACTCAGCACCTCTAAATGTCAGGTTCCCTTATGTATGAAATGGACTAATCACTAATCATCAGAGAAACGAAAATCAAAACCACAGCAAGATGTCATCTCACACTTGTCAGAATGGCTATCATCAAAAAGACAAGTGTTGGTGAGGATGTGGGGAAGAGGGAGTCCTCGTGCACTGTAGATGGGAGTGTAAACTGGTGCAGCCATTGTGGAAAGCAGTATGGAGGTTCCTCCAAAAATTAAAAGTACAACTATCATATGATCCAGCAATTCCACTTCTGGGTATTTATCTGAAGAAAAGGAAAACACTAACTTGAAAAGGTATCTGCACCTCCATGTTCACTGCAGCATTAATTACAATAACCAAGACAGGGAAACATCCTAAGTGTCCATGATAGATGAATGGGTAAAGAAAATGTGGTGTGTGTGTACACACATACACACACACACACACACACACACACACACACACACACACACAATGGAATATTATTCAGTAATGAAAAAAGAAGGAAACCCTGCCATTTGCGACAACATGAATGGGCATTAAGACAGAGAAAGACAAATACTATATGATCTCACTTATATGTGAAATCTAAAACAAAACAAAACAAAACACCAAACTCAAATGCAGAGAACATACTGGTGGTTGTTAGGGGGTAGGGGGTGGTGAAATGGGTGAAGGGAGTCAAAAGGTATAAACTTCCAGTTATGAAATAAATAAGTCCTGGGAATGTAATGTACTGTATGGTGACCACTAACAATAATATACAGTATTGTATACAGATGACCCTTGAACAACATGGGTTTGAACTGTGAGAGTCCACTTCACTTGGATTTTTTTCCCAATAAATACATACTACAGTATTACAGATCCACAGTTGGTTGAATCCAAGGATGTGGAACCTCAGATATGGGAAGGGGAGGGTGCACTGTAAAGTTATATGCAGATTTTCAACGGCACAAAGGGTCGGCACCCCTAATGCCCAAGTTGTCTAACTATATATACATATATCCAACGATTATGTTGTACATCTGAAACTAATATAATGTTATATATAAATTATATCTCAATAAAAAAGAGATGCAATCCACTAAAAACTCAATGCATGTGTTCTGCATCTTTAAGAAGCTATTACATGTTTCATTCAGAAAACATGAATTCATAAACTCTACAATGGCAAAGACAAAGTCCCAAACAAACACGTTTTACCACTGGCACCTCTTGCTTTCTCTGTATGTGGAAGGCCTGGCCACCAAACGATTAGACTTTTTTTTCCAATGTGAAAATGAGCACCATGAAAATAAAAACCACCCAAATGCCCTTCAATTGGCAAATGTGCAAACAAATTAGTCTATCCATGCAATGGAATACTACTCAGCAACTACAAACGAATGAACCACTGACACCTACAACAACGAAGATGGCTCTCCATTCAGAGGAGTGAAAGAATCCAGACACTACCCCACCCCCCAAGATAGCACATACTCTAAGATTCCATTTAGATAAAGTCCTAGGAAATGCAAACTTATCTAGAGTGACAGAAAACAGGTGGTTGCCTGGAAGAAAGAGGCCAGAGGGATTACAAAAGGGCAAGAGGAAATTTCTGGGCGTGATGGGTATGTTCATTATCTTGACTGGCGTGTTGGTTTCATGGCTGTATACACGTAAAACACACCAAATTATACACTTTAAACATGTGCAATTTACTGTATGACAACCATACCTCAATAAAGCTGTTTGAAAAAGGGAAAAAGACCATTTAAAAGAAAAACTAACACATCTTCCTGGCTTGGTATATTGTCTTTAAACCACCCTCTTTTTCAAACAGGTATATGTCCTGAAAAGTCATGAAACTACAATACCTTTCCCCTTAAGTGATCTGCATGCATGAACAAAACCTTAATAATCCAAAGACTTAAATATAACAATAGCTAATTAATATTTACATAGCTGTGACTATGTGCCAGGCACTATTTTAAGCACTTTTCTTACATTAACTTATCTGACCCTCATACCAGCACTATTTTAGAGATGAGGAAACTGAGGCACAGAAGGGTTAAGTAATCAGCTCAAGGTCACACAGCTGGTAGTTGGAGGAACTAGGATTTGAACCCAGAGAGTCTGGCTCTAGAGTTCTTTTCTGTACCCAGTGTGCTTACTGGCATATACAATATAAGAAACAGTATAGGAAAATCAGAAGCAATGAATATTGCACTTGCAAAATACTTTTCTTCCTCACATGTACAGAATATAAATATCCACTATATTTTGTAGCATACACAAGACTAAATAAAACACAACAGGACCTTCATTCTTCTTTTCCCAATTAATAGATGGAGGACAGAGAGACAGAAAAGCTGGACAACTTGCTTAGGACACAGAATAAATGGCAAGTTGATTGGCTGGTCAAACCAACTAGGAAGTTGGTTTACCACATTCCCAGTCCAACTCTCTTCACTGTCTTCAAATTCCTAATTATTTTAAGTAAATCTGTAAAGGATAAAAACCGAACATACAGCAACGTGGAAAATGTAAAAGTCATTTGCTATTTCTCAAATACCTTACTAGTTCCTGAATTCCAGCCACAGGATCACAACCTCTGACTGATACTGGCCTGGAGTCTTTTTTTAAAGCGCCCCACATGATTTTCATGAGCAGCCAAAGTTGAGAAACCCCAAGACATATTAGATTTAGAGTTCTCATTTTAAAAAGACAGATGAAAGCAAGAGGCCAAAGCAGCTTTGGTAAACTACGGCCCAAAGTTTTCCAAGTTGATATTGAACTACTGAATACCTGTAGGATTTTGAGTTCAACTTTAAATAAATTAAAAATATGCACAAAGTACATGAGATATTATCACAGCAAAAGTTACATTAACAATACACGGGACTGACATTCTCAATCTTTTAGAATGCTAAATTGGCATCTTGACATCAAGCTGATGGATAAAAGCACAGAAAAAACGTGCCGTATGTCCACTGCATTTAAAGCACGGAATAAACTGACCATATATTGTTTCAGAAGCACAAGTTGAAAAGAGTCTTTGTCTTTAGTCCATGCAGGAATCAATGGTCTCTGAACTTAAGGTGCACTTTGTAGGGAAGATTCTGACTCAGTGGGCCTGGGGATGGAGTCAGAATGTGTTTCTAACAAGCTGCCAGGTGATGCGGATGCGGCTGATAGATAGACCACACCTGGAGCAACAAGGCCTTAAGTAACTTGAATATTGGCTGTAAAATAAGGCAGTTGGCCTACAAATGTAGTTATATCTAGGATCCAAGAAATAACTGTCATTACGACTTATTCCTAGTCCGGGGGAAAATAAAAGGAGGAGGGGAATAGAGGAAGGAGCAAGCGAATACTTGTTATTTGTTTGTATAGCGTAGCAGGACTAAGAACCATAGAATACTGTTACTTGCCCCGACCCAGTAGCTGTCAAGGTGACAGAATGTAAGCCCCATGAGATAAAGGGGTTTTATTTTAATTTACACAAAATCATCACGGCCTAGTACACACTAGGTACTCAACAAATGTATTGAATAAATGAATGAATAAGTATATACAAACGCAATCTATATTTTTGTCACAACCCAAAAAATGTCTGGGAAGGGGAATCTATCAGTACATATGGGTGTTTAATACAAATACCTGGCCCACTCACTGTACTCCATTTTGTCCCCCCCCCAAAAAAAAGACTTTTCCAAACCAACACTTCCACTGTCAAGCCCAGGCTTCCCGCACCCTTATGTTTTGTTTTGTTTTAACATTTATTTATTTAATTACCCTTATGTTTAAAACAATGGAGAGAGGTGGAAGCACAGGGAGAAGGATTCAGAAAAGGTTCACTAATCAAAGGAAAAAAACAGAGTGGGAGAGGAGATGGGCAAACAGTTTAGTTCAAGGGAAGGAATATCTTAGGCTGTCAGCATTTTCAAGTTCTTACCTATGATGGTGAGAGGGTTTGGGTTCGGGCTTTTATTTGTTTTGTTACTGTCCAGAGTAACTGGTGAAGTAGTACCTGGCTGTGCGGCAGGCTCTCAAGCCAACCTTTAGAAGCTTGGGAATTCGCGTTTCCTGCTTACTTCCCGCTTCCCCGGGCTCCCGGCGCGTAGAGGAACTCTGCCACCGCCCAAACACAAGATGACCTGAGCTGCTTCACTATGCATTTGAAGCCACAACCAGGATTGAAGATGGCGGCGAAATACTAAGCGAGCGGCCCGGGAAGCGCGCGAAATCTGCCCAAAAGAAAAATGGCCTCCGAGCAGGATCTCGCGGTTTTCAACGAGAGCCCAAAACAAAAATGGCGGCAAAAGACGACTACGTAGGGGCCGAGAACGAGGTGAACACGATTGGTCGGTGAAGAATCAGTTACCCACTGTGCTAGACAGCGGGGGTGATCGAGAGAAAAATAAAACGCAGTGTTCCTGTCGTACAGAGTGCTTCTTTTTTCTTTTAAACATCTTTATTGGAGTATAATTGTTTTACAATGGTGTGTTAGTTTCTGCTTTATAACAAAGTGAATCAGTTATACATATATCCCCTTATCTCCTCCGTCTTGCGTCTCCCTCCTACCCTCCCTATCCCACCCCTCTAGGTGGTCACAAAGCACCAAGCTGATCTCCCTGTGCTATGCGGCTGCTTCCCACTAGCTATCTATTTTACATTTGGTAGTATATATAAGTCCACGCCACTCTTTCACTTCGCCCCAGCTTACCCTTCCCCCTCCCCGTGTTCTCAAGTCCATTCACAGAGTGCTTCTTGACCCCGTAAAATTACTAGCACAAGGATGGAAAAAGTCTCCCCAATCTTTGAACAGGAAGATTATAGAAAACACAGGTTAGAAAGTAAAGGTGACTTTCACAATGCCGGATAAATTTTAAAATAGCCAGGAACATAATTTCTCCCACAATTCTTTTTAATAGTACAGGGGAATACAATTTTTGTCCTCGAACGAAAAAGCAGGATGGGGACGTAGTGCGCAAATTATCTAATTGGTGAGGGGCACAGAAACAGAGAACTTCTGAACTCCCCGTAGGCCCCCAGACGGCGGACTAAGGGCAAAAGCTGTTAATTGAGCGCCACCAGCTCGCACTGCGCATGACCGCTCTCCAACACGACCCACAGAAATGGTCGCTGTTGAGTCCTTTTCTCCAGGTTTTCCAGGCAGCCATAAAGGAAGGCGGGGAGTTGGCGATGAACAACGGAATCCGGCGCTCTGTGATTGGTCAAATGAAGGAGGCCCGAGAGCCGCCAAGAACGGTTGATCACTTTTTCGTTCAATAAGTGCCTCTCAGGTGCGCGCCAGAAGGAAGATACTGTGCCTTAACAAGTCCATTTGATCTGTTATTTAAGTTTTTCAGTTTCAATAACTTGCTGAGATTGACACTGAATAAGCTCCACCCCCTGTTCTTTCCGGTCTCAGCCACCGCGTTCTCGGCTGAGAACATCACGAAAACTCGGAGAAGAGGAATCCGAGTGGGACCGGCGCCAACCACAGAGCTGCGCGTGCTCCGTCTCCAAGCTCGGGGCGCGAGTTGCCAGGACTGGTGGCTGCGGCTGCGTGGTGCTCGGCTTCAGGGGCCTGCGGGCGGCGGCTGACGGGGCAGCGCAGCGGCGGGTGCGCAGGTGAGAGTGACGGGGTCGCAGGTGGAAAAGCCGGCACTCTACCCGGCCGAAGAGAGGGGTGGGGGACTTGTGGGCGCCTCCTCCCCGCTCGGAAAGGTCACTGGTGTCACTGAAGGATATTTGGGGGCGGGGAATAGGAGGAGGCTGGTTCCTTAGAAAGCTGAATATCTACCTTTAAAACAGCTGTTGGCAGTGAATCCTTGCTGCAGGAAGGAATGTAGATGGCGAGGAGGTGTTCCAGTGGTGTAGGTAGAGTTCCAGGTATAGACCCTTCCTCTCCCATCTGCGCGGCACCGTAAAGTAGAAGGAAAAGGTGTCCCAGTGAAAGCACCAGTTGCGCCTGCGCTGCCACCTGTGTCTGTCTGGGAGGTGAGAGCCACCCTCTGACGTGGAACTGGATGTCAGAACTCTGTACAGCGTGGTAGTACCAACTCTGAAAGCAGAAGCAGGATTCGGGGCTTTGAAATCTTTTTGAGAGGGAGAACTCCTGAAGTCATATACATCTTCCTCCCAAATTGGACCATCCACAAATCCTGTTGCTGTTTCAGAGGCTCTCTGTACCTGCAGTTTTTCCTTCATTAACGTCATCAGTTTATATTCGTATTTGTCACACGGTGCTGAGTTAGCAGATACAGCAGTGACCAAGACAGGCATGGTCCCTGATCACATGGAGCTTATATTCAATGATGGAAGAGGAAACAATAAACAAGCACATTGATAAATGAACAAGATGTTTCCAGATTGTCCTAGATTGGGTTCCCTGGGGAGCAGACTCTAAGGAGATTTGTGGGCAGGACATTTATTAGGGAGGACTTTTTGGATCTTACCAAGGAAGAAAGGAAGCAGGATTGGGTGGATAGAAAAAGTTGAGCTGTAGTGTAGTCCCAAGGAGGGCCTCCACCAGTCTCACAGGAAATCCGGTGCTGGGTTGGGCCTTCATAGTTGGCCCAAGTTGGGTGAACCGCCAGGCCTTTGTACCACTGCAGTGACCAGTCATTGGATACCCATTGCCCTGGAAGGAGAGCATAACTTCAACTCTCTTCATCCAGTCAGTCCTGTCTCAGCACTACCAGGAGCTTTAGTCAAACAGGAATCTCCAGAAGTGCCTGTCTTTATATATGATGTGTATTGAAGATACTGTACGTACAGTAATAATAATCACTACCATGCCTTGAATACTTCTCACGTATTAGACACTGAACTAAGCAATAAATACATAGATATATACTTAGGAATCCTCATTATATAGCCCCATGTTACAGACTATGAAATTGAGGCAGGAAAGAAGTAATTTGCCTAAGATCGTAACTTGTGCGGGAGGTTAGAATTTGATTTCCATCGTTACTCAGAGCTTCATCACACTAGGACTCTCATGTTTAATCACTGGCAACTTTAACTTCATTAACTGTTATCAGAGAAATAAATATGAAACTCTCACCCTGTCTTTGCTATTTTGCTCTGTCCTTGAGTTTTCCGGTTTCCTTCATGATTAGCTTTCCTGGCCCTCACTTTAGGAGCCTGAGTGTTATCTTTTCTATAACATCCTGGAATCTGATTACAGATCTACCCTACTGTAATCAAAATAGCCCCGAAGACGTCAGAACCTCTTTCTTGAGAATCTGGGGGTTTTATTCACATCTGGACTAACTGAAACTGCCTATAGTTTATGGACCCAATTGCCTTAGTCATTCCAGACCTCTCTTTCTACACTCAAGGTTGACACCAGTAATGTTATTTTTTAACCTTTTGAAATAATCAAAATAATAGCTAACAGTCACAGGGTCCAGTCTGAGTGCCAGGTATTGTGATAACTGCACAACAGCCTTGTGATGGATGTCAATATTATTCTCATTTTATGGGTGATGGGACTGAGGCATTGTGAGGTTAAGTGACTCATCCAAGGTCACAGCCAGTTGCAAAGTGGTAAGGCAGAGATGGAAAGCCCAGGCAGTAGGATTCCACAACTCATCCCCTTAATCACTACACAACAATACATCCTTACTAAAATAATTTGCTGTGCTTTCCCTTCTGGAACTAGATCCTGGTGGGCTTTTTGTGCTGTACTAAGAAATGTAGGTTTCACCTTCTAGTCAAAAATGTCACTGAAGGCTTCTAAGCAAAGCAGAAACATGAATGTATTTGTTGTTGTTTTCCCCAAGATGGCTGTGTTAAGAGGGTAGAGAATGGATTAGTGGGCAATAGACTCGAACAGTGGTTCTCAGACTTAAGCTTCAGAATTACCTAAAGAATTTGTTAAAACACAGATTGCTGGATCCCAACCTAGAGTTCTGATTCAGTAGGTCAGCAGCAGCCCAAGATTTTGCGTTTCTGGTAAATTCCCAGATGATGCTACTGCCTGTGGTGAGGGGACCACACTTTGAGAACCATTGGACTAGAAGCGAGGAGATCATGAGGTAATGAGGGTCTGGACTGTAGCTGTGGGGAGAAATTACATAAAAGAAATGTCATGTCAAATGGAGGATTGAGTGACTGACTTGATGAGGAATATAAGGAACAGGGCAGAGTCCACTATATCCAGATTTTCTAACTGAATGGCATGGTAGATAATGCCTTTTTTATTTTTTATTTATTATTATTATTATTATTTTGATAATGCCTTTTTTTAAGAAACAAAACAGGAAGCAGAGGAGGAACAGCAGTTTGGGAAGGAAAGAGGATTCGTCGTTATATGAGATGAGTTTAGACACTTGTGGGGAATAACAGTGGGATAAGTGGGTTTAAGCTGAAGATGTAGATGTGGGAGTCATTGGTGGATGTGTTAAAACAGAAGCTTTGGATGTGAATGAGGCCACCCAGGAAACGAACATGGGGGGAAGACGGCCCAGGACAGAGCTTTGAGAAGGGGGAGTAGGTGGATGGAAACCAAGGGGTCATTAAAGGAGACTGAGAAGGATCAGACTAGTCTCAGGTACGTAAAGAGTTTTAAGAACTCATCAGAAGTGGTGCAGAGAGATCACGGAGAAAGGGAGAGATGGGCGATCTTTATAGTCAGGGCAGTTTCCATGGAGAGTGGGGCAAAAGCAAATTACTTGGGTTTGAAGATGGAAGTGGGCAGTGGCTCTAGAAACATGCGTTATTTGAAAGGAATCAGAGTGTGTAGTACTGGAAGGAAGGCTGGTAAAGGGCAGCTACATTGGGGAATTTGTTTTTAGTTCTTTTCAATGGAGAAAAATGGTCAGGTTTTACATAGGAGGAAGACCAATTCCAAGTGGGAGGTGGAAGGTAGAAGAGGGGGGTTAATGGAGGTGGAACCGTGAAGACAAAGCAGCACGTGGGACCGGCTGGAGCACAGATAACAGAAGTGCCAGGCCTTCCTCTGAGACACTGAGGAAGGAGGTGAAGATGGGAGCTGAGGTGGGCATGTGGGAGCAGGAAGTGGAGGGGCTCCTACCCAGTAGCCACGGTTTCCTCTGGCCAGTAGGTTACCTGCAGAAACGAAGGTAGAGAGTAAAATAGAAATCTCAGAAATGATGAAGACAGAAACCAACCCATTTGGGATTCAGAGCTGACCAGGGGAACATAAAGTCATTGCTGCAGTACTAAGGACCCAATCAGCTGCACACTTAATCTGGAACAGTCTGCTGTCTGCATGGTACCCAGTCCCCTTCCTCCACCAATCTGGGCATCAAATGGCAGCCAGATGTAAAGACAGTGAAAGGGGATGGAAAGATTCTCAGACAACTCTGTAAACTTTATAACAACGCTCCAAACCTTTCTGATAAACCACAGCCTGCCAGTAAGACTGTCTCTTCCTCATTAGTCGCTAATCAGTCACTCACTTGTCACATCTTAGGCTGTTGACAGTTAGTAAAGCTCCCCTATAAAATTCGTGATGCTTTCAGTATATTATTTATTTATAAATACATTGAATTCACTGTAACAGTGGGGGATAACCGAGATCATGAAATGCTTACACATAACTTGACCTTCACCGTACTCTGTGCGTACTCCTGACCCGCTCCTGATGAGGCTGTGCTGTCAGCAGCCCAGCTACTGCCTGTAGGTCAAGGTAGGGGTAGGATTTTGCAGAATGGAAACTTTAGAACTCAGGTGTAGTCCATTCAGTTCATCGAGAATTGACAGTAACATTTTTGGTACCTGTGTTTTTCCAAGACTGGAAAAGCTCAGCAAAGCTGTTATTTTAGGTGATGTAGTTAGAAAAGAAAAAGAAAAAAGGAAGCTATTGTTCTCTTTAGCACGCCCGTCAGTTGAATAGGCCTGAAGACAACATGCAGTCCTTTCTAATGTGTACACAAAAACTGCCAAAATGTGAACTGCTGTATTAACAATTGAGGATAAAAAGAACTATTTTCAGGGTTAGTCATTGGAACTCAGGAATGAAGAATTCACAGATCCTTAAAAACCAACATTGCCATGCTAAAAGAAAAGGCATTGTACAATTCCAATAAACTTCATCGAATATTGCAGTCACAAGAGCTGGGTTAATTAATTGTTCAACGTTCTGTTTAGCGTTCTCCATGTTTAAGTTACATTCAGTAGTTTTTTAAAAATTGTTAAACATTACTGTTTTTTCCCAAATACTTTAAGCAGAGCAGCAATGAAGACATAAAGAATTTACCTTACACTGTGTCCAAAAGACCAGCAGGTGGCGTCCAGCAAGCCCAGTAGGCAAAATGAGAACCTTCCACAGAGTATTTCCTGCGTCCAGGTTGTTGTAGGCCTAATCAGTAGCTAAGCGTGGTGGTTTTAATTGACCTGATGCTCCATAGAAAGAGTAATCTGATAGCCAGAGCCAGGTTGTTTAGGATTTCCTAGGGAGCTTAACTGCTTTTTTGCCCTTCTTTGCCCTTCACCTTACTGACCAGTTCTAGCGCCAAGAAACCCTCCTTTGGCTTGGAATGTAACAAGTTTCAGTAAGCCTGTCAGAGGCCTTAATGGTAGAAATTGAAGAGCTGGTAATCTCTGTAATACAAATTGAGGGGAGGGAAAGTTGCTGTTCTAGACACATTAGTGCCTTAAATGTAAAGAGTATTTGTGGTCTGAAGCATATCTCTCAGTGTTTTCCTTTCTTGGCCTTTATATGCACTCAAAAAGATGACGATATTTTAATGAGGCAGAGATACAGCAAGCTTTTCTCCATTCTGTTCATTAATTTCTCTCTATTCATTCCGTACTAAGAACTAAGCTAAAAAAACTGAACTAAAATTAGCCCCACTGATCTCAACCATTAGTAGATCATGGGTGTGTTTTTGGAGGAGATAGGCTTTTTTACCCTCTCATTTTGGACCAAGTGGCACAAGACTTGTTAACCTCCAGTGTACCTGACATGAGAAGAAAAACATGCCAGGTGTAATGCACCAGGATACTTGCCTTCTTCAGTGACCCTCACAAGTGTGCACCATGCACCCAGAATGTTCTCGTCCATCATCGTGCACTGGAAATTCTGATTGACTCTTATTGCCAAAGCTGGGATACTAATTCTTGACTTTTGAAAATTGCTGTTAAGAATACCAACCAAGACTTTTAGGACTCCAGAATCTAAGATGAGTGCCACAATTAGCTGACAGTAATTTTGGAATCAATCATTTAGAATTTCCTCATGTATAAAGTGGTCTCATAAAATTGCTATGAAAACAAAATGAGAAAAAATATGAAACCTTTTGAATAATGCAAAGTATACATTTTTGAAAGAAGAGTATAAGAAAGCATAATCTGTGTTGATGGCCTCTAAACATTTTCTAAACAAAAGGCATTTCAATGGATAAAGCCATAAACATCTACTTTCTGTTTTACTTAATGTAAAATTTACTAATCTCATTTCCTTTCTCTTGGTTTCCTCCATCAAAAGCGTTCCATACCTTCTGGTTTTGTTTATTTGGTTTTTTTTTAGGAGTGTGTTTAAATAAGATTCAGGAAAGATAAGGGCAGTGGCAGGCAGACTAAAGGAGGGTAAGGAGAGGAAAGAAGTCTTCCTGCTGTTATTTCTGTTGCTGCTTTACTCCAAGCAAACTTGAAAGGCTCAGTGAATGAACAGCAAGCACTAGCTTATTTTAGAAACCATCCTCTTATTGCCCAACAAATCTGATCATGTTGAGCATATTCTTGAGAAATTTTTGTTTCAGACACAGGAATCTCTCGAGTCCATAAAATAGTTCCATACCACCTGGAATAACTTGTTGCCAAATGTTTGGGGGGAAGGACCATTTTAAGATAAGCTGTATCTAGCTTCGTTTTTCATCCCCCAAGTTGGAGCTCCCTGTCTCCCTGCTGCCCAGCACCGAGAACCTTTGTAAAAGTCACGGTTTTAAAAACCATCTCGTAAGTTCATTTGAAAAATGAGTTAGGGTTTCCCTGGTGGCGCAGTGGTTGAGAGTCCGCCTGCCGATGCAGGGGACACGGGTTCGTGCCCCGGTCTGGGAAGATCCCACATGCCGCGGAGCAGCTGGGCCCGTGAGCCATGGCCGCTGAGCCTGCGCGTCCGGAGCATGTGGTCCGCAACGGGAGAGGCCACAACAGTGAGAGGCCCGCGTACCGCAAAAAAAAAAAAAAAAGAAAAATGAGTTAATTGTTAGGTATTCTAGTAAGACTTTGTATCATCCTGAGAAGCAGCATGTAGCAGCTATGAGCATGGGCTCTGGAGAATTTACAAAAATACTTATTATTCTTAGCATATTTAGCAATAAAGCACTGAAAAAAATCTCAAATTTCTATCAATCAGCGATCTGTCAAATTAGGGCATTGCCATAAATCAAAAGCTATACAGCCACTGAAAATCATAATGAAGATTTGTATTCTTGGGGGAAGAAACGATTACAAAACAGCATGTATATTCTAATCACATTTTTGTGAAAACCAAAATGGCTACAGATATTTTAGCTTTCTTTTTCTTACATCTGTATTTTCTAACTTAAAAAAGTAAGACAATTTTATATTTTTTAGAAAACGGCAGTAATGCTGATTTTCATTTTGGAAAAAAAAACCCACGAAAAGACTTTAGGAGAAAAAAATGGGTTAAATCAAAATTTTATCCCCAAAATATATGGACTGTATTTAAAAGCTCCACAAGAAGATATGAAGAAAATAAGGAATGCATCATTTCACTGACTAGTTTGTTGTCTTCTTCTTACAACTAACAATGAGCCTTATTTAGTGAAGTCTAACTTGTCTGGCCATAGAATATGGGTTATTTAAGCAACAGAATACATGTAAAATGCTGGAAAGCTATTAAGCGAAATGAAGTAGGTGAAGGTTACTGTGCCATTTAAAAATAGTCCATTTTGCTTGGTGGAGATGGACTATCATGCAGATGGTGTGATACTCAAGTGTTTTTATGTGGATTTAAATGTGAAGACTGTGAAAGTACTTTGTAAAGTAAAAAGCCCTGTCATCCTGATCCTAATAATTTTCCAAGCCTCTCAAAGGACAACAGGATAATCATCAGAAAATAGTTACCTGCTCTCTCACCCCCATTAGCCAAATCAATGTGTGAGATATGGAGAATTTGAGGAAATGGGGGCATGTAGGTGTTGAGCAAATATTACAGCAATTAATCATTAAATCAGTCCACATCAGTTACTAACCAGGAAGTGCTGTTACTGGGCCTCAGTGGTAATTTGGCAAATAAGAGTTTTCAGCCTGAATAGGTACTAATTCCCAGGTTTAACTAAACCTATATCTACAAAAAGATGCATAGATCCTTAAGTTATTCTAGTGGAAAAGAATAGTAGTCTGGGGCTTCCCTGGTGGCGCAGTGGTTGAGAGTCCACCTGCCGATGCAGGGTACACGGGTTCGTGCCCTGGTCCGGGAAGATCCCACATGCTGCGGAGCGGCTGGGCCCGTGAGCCATGGCCGCTGAGCCTGCGTGTCCGGAGCCTGTGCTCCGCAACAGGAGAGGCCACAACAGTGAGAGGCCCGCGTACCACAAAAAAAAAAAAAAAAAAAAATAGTAGTTAAGCACAACATAAATAAAATGGAGCACCCTCCTTTGTCCTTAACACAGTGATGACCCAAAGATGTATTGAGTACAGGGAGCTAACTTGATCCTAATCTGATCCTAATTCTCAATACATCACATTTCATCCTGTGACCTACATGGAGAGAATAGTACCACACTTTCCAGAGATTGCTGTTATAGCTTGTACTTTAATTTGTTCTGAATTTTAATTATTGAGTTATTTATGTCAACTTTATTATTATATCCTTTTATCCAAATGACTCTTTGCTGTAAGCTGTTTTCCTAAAAGTTTGCAACTCAGGAAAAAGTAACAAACAAACAAAACTAACAAAACTAACATATCATATGTTAGTTATGTTAGTGATCATGAGAAGTAAACAGTGAAGAGCAGAGATGCCATCTATGAAAAGCACTGTGACTTGATAAGCTCGTGTTGAGAGGGACAGAGTTGGAGGTGTTAAAGTCACCTTAGGTACTGAGACTGGATGTGAAGGACAGTATCTTCTAACCCTTTAATTCAAGGTATTTTGTGGACAAAAATACCACCTATCAGTCAACACAAGCCGGTTGACTTTGGTGCACCCTCAGTCCCTCCTTCCATCTAGGAAGTAACCCTTACTGTAGTTCTTCCCTCATTACTTACTCCGAGTCACCCGGTGCCTCCCCCAGTGGTTTTATTGTTTCCTCAAATCTCAAATGTCCCAAAGGCTTTTGCACAGTGGACTTTGCAAGGAAATGTAATCATGATACAGTTATTTGTGATTGACTTTTTCCAAAGATAGAACATGAGCATGTCAATAAAAGGTGTGGTCTCTAAAGGCTGCAAGAAGTGTATAGGATGCCAAAGCACTTTAGAAAAGAAAAAGGCATAAAATACTTGGAGTTACAAAGTAGGCCATGTTTTTTCCATCTATTAACTTGTTTAAGCTTAGCAACAAAGTCCTTATTAAATGTGAATTTGGACCTCAACGAGAAATGGTTTCTAATGCTGGGAGTAATATATGTACATAGGCATAACTCTAAGCCTTCTGTTTTTTCTAATATGTATATACGGAACACAGAGACAATTTAGGTATTTAGCTCACTAGTCCTGTATATTAATCTTGATTTAAAAGGGAAGGAATAAGTGAAAATTCTGTTCAGGCATTTTTCTAAAGGCATTCACACAAAATTACTGTAAGAAATTTTACGATACTGAAACTCATATACATGCAATTGAACCTAATTCTTAGTTTATCCTGTAGATGAAGAAGCAGTCCTTACTGTCCTGTGCCCAGAAAAGAACTTGGAGAGCAGGTCCATTCATAGCATCACAAGTCTATAAGCTAATCACTAAAGCCTAGTGAGTGCCCTTAAGTGAAAAAGTATAAGGAGTCCAGTTGTACGGACTCAAGTTCCCAAACCCAGCGGATCATCAGAAACAGACTTCCTGGGCTACACTCCATGCTTTCCAAATCAAAGATAGAGCAGAAAGACTGTTCTCAATACTACTGAGCTTTGAAACTCCAGGCAAGTTACTGGCCCCAATTTCTTCATGTAAACTGGATTGACAGTAACCCCTGTAGGGTATAGTTATTAGAGATAAGGGTAAACACTTTAAAATCCAGTGGTTCAGCACATAAATGTGGAAATGGCATTAATTCATAGAGTCCAAACCAAAAGTCTTTTGCTACAGTTGGAATCCATGCATGACTCAATCTCAGTTGAAGCATCATCACTCACATCCTGTCAGAATGCAGAATCTGAATTCTCACTGCATATTTAAGATTGCCATTTGATTCTTCTGTGAAAATTGTGACTAAATATATTTTTTTAAAAAATCTAACTTCATTATGGCTCAGAGAAAGTATACTTAATTATATAAAGAAAACCAAGGATCCCCACCCCCCAGGCCGTGGACCAGTACTGGTCCAGGCCTATTAGGAACCGGACCGCACAGCAGGAGGTGAGCGGTGGCCAGCCAGCGAAGCTTTATCTGCCGCTCCCCACCGCTCGCACTACCTCCTGAACCATCTGCCCCACACCCCCCACCCCTGTCCGTGGAAAAATTGTCTTCCATGAAACCGGTCCCTGGTGCCAAAAAGGTGGGGACCAATGAAGAAAACGATTTTTTTTTGGCGGTACGCAGGCCTCTCACTGCTATGGCCTCTCCCGTTGCGGAGCACAGGCTCCGGACGCGCAGGCCCAGCGGCCATGGCTCACGGGCCTAGCCGCTCCGCGGCATGTGGGATCTTCCCGGACCGGGGCACGAACCCGTGTCCCCTGCATCGGCAGGCGGACTCTCAACCACTGCGCCACCAGGGAAGCCCAGAAAACGATTCTGATGCATGAGTGTTTCCAAAGATTCCAGTGGCTTTCCGAGCGGGTAATATTGCTCCTTTACAGTTTCTGGCTAAACGTTTAGTATTACTTTATAAGCTTACCAAGCCTGATTTCCTGCCATCCCTTTAAGTCTACAACGTCTCTTTTTGTTAATTAACATTGCAATGTATTGTAACCAAAAACTTTTAACAGGCAGCTTTTATTAGAGTGCAATATTCTGCTTGTGGTGGTATATATAGATGTAATTTGAGGGATTTTTTTTATTTTGTTTCTTTTAACTGTTGGCCTTTTCTTAGGTGCACTAATGCTGAAGCACTATGAGCTTTCAGAAATTCTGGAGAGACTACAAAGTTCTGATTGTTATGGTACCTCTAGTTGGGCTCATACATTTGGGGTGGCACAGGATCAAAAGCAGCCCTGTCTTCCAAATTCCTAATAAGGATGACCTTCCTGAGCCAGGCAGAGTGGCAGTCACAAGTCCTGAGAAGAACTACCTCCCAGGGAAATAGTAGACTTGAGAGCTTCAGGTGAGTTTGATTTAATGTGGTCAACCAAATGGCATGTTCCAACAATGGGAAACATAATCTTTAAGAAAGTATAGGGCTCTGACAATAAAAGCCTAAGTTGGTGAGTTAACCTGTTGTTTTTATTATGAACCACTGGCAAAATATTATCCTACAGTTGCTTCTAGAAAAGTTGGTTCCACAGAAAGCTTTGACACTTGCCTGAAAGGACAGTCAGTCCATTACTTGTCCTGCCCTTTTCACTAGCAGTGTCACCAGGATCATAATTGTATCCAAAGGAGCAGTTTTTCCCCTGCCATAAATCCATGTCGCACTTACAGATCTGTAACTTGCAAAAGGTTCTTTTCTTTATTACTGTTCTCTGATTTTTCCAAGATAAATAAAACTAATTGTATTTATTCCTTAATATCTACAGTCAGCCCTCCGTACCCATAGGTTCCAAATCCACAGATTCAGTGAACCACGGACCAAAAATATTTTTAAAAATAATTCCAGAAAGTTCCAAAAAGCAACTACTTACATAGCATTTCCATTGTATTGGTATTATAAGTAATTTAGAGATGATTTAAAGTATCTGGGAGGATATGCCTATGTTATATGCAAATACTTCCCCATTTTATATAAGGGACTTGAGCATCTGCAGATTTTGGTATCTGAGTGGGGGGTCCTGTAACGAATCCCCCATGGCTACCAAAGAATGACTAATATTTTAGCTTCAAAGTAATTTGTTACTTTTCAGAGTCACTGAAATAAGAGCATATAGTAATATAATTCAGGTCTATAGACCCCTATCAATAATTCCCAAATCCAGAAAGTTCTAAAATCTAAAAGGTTTTGTCATAACTCCGTAGCTAGTTGATCTTAACTGACATGAGGCAATTTAATCTTTATTCCACTTAATATGAATACTTAGTTTCACTGCAGAAATATTGTATTTGATCATGAGTGTTATACTGTATTATGATTATATTGATTCTGGGTGTTAAACACCATATTATTTTGATTATGGTGTTATACACTATATTGTATTTCTAAAATCCAAGAAATAATGAATTATGAAACTCATTTGGCCCCAGGTGGAGAACTGTAACCCTACAATTGTGGAACATTTTCTATTTTAATATACCATTTTGACCTTCAGGTGAATAATAATGTCCTAGCGGTTGAAGTACGTCAAAAGAATGTGCTGTATCTGTCCGTTATTTTAAAAAATTTTTACTTTTATTATGGAAAGTTGCAAACAAACCCCAAATAGAGAGGAATAGTATATTCAACTCTGTAGTATCCATCCCCCAACTTTAACAATTATCAACATTTTACCAATCTCTTTTTAGCTATCCCCTCCCTTTTTTTTTTATTGCTGGAATACTTTTAAGCAAGTCTCAGGTTTTGGTATGTATCTTTAACGGTGAGGATAAACACATACAACCACAAGTATATTATCACACTGAAAAAGTTAATGGTAACTCTTACTATTTAACTTTAAGTTCTAGCACAGAAGCATTCATACACAGTACATGAGGGTGAGCCAATAAACTATTTACAAAATAGGCAGTGGGCTGGATATGGTCCATGGGCTATAATTTGCCAACCACTATGATGGTGTAGTCCATTACTTCATTAGGTGTTGCAAAATTATGCTGCTGAAATGCTATTGTTTCTTCTCTGTTTAGTAGCTGGACCAACTTTGCCTCAACTATTCAGTTACCCCTCAAAATGCATTTATACAGGAAAAGCAAGATATATGGTTTATTTCCCTTTATCAGTTTTTATAATAAATTTGGATTATCTCAGTCTATTACTGTCAGTATTCTTTTTAATGCTTAAATTGTCCCATCTTAGATTCCCTCCAAGTTGACTCCTGTGTCGTTTTTTTTTTTTTTCTTTTCCTGTGCCCTTTGATATGATCCAAGTGATCTTTAATAACATTATTACTTTTTGGCAGAAAAATGTCCCCAGTTCATCTAGTTTATTTCTTGCCTCAGACCTAGAATCAGCCACTTCTCCAAAGAGCCCTGATTCCTTTTAGGAAAATATTTTACGTGTTTATATTTCTTTAAATCATATTTTAAAGCTCTGAATTTAGAATATACTCATGTAGGTTTTAGTATTATTTAATTGTTATCCATCACTGCAAAAAGCCCATCTGCCAGGCCAGTGCATCCAGGAATAGTCAGGGCCATTCATGTGATGGTAACTTTTGGAATAATGGGTCACATTGTTAGGAAGAAAGAAATAGCTGAACTGACACTTCCAAACCTATGCTATAAGCCAGCCCTGTGTTTCGTTTCTTTTTTTTTTCAGTTGTACCTTATTTTGTCTAGATCTAGACATAGGACCAGAAGTCAGCAAGTTTTGACATCCTAAAAATGATTTGGGAGTCACCAACACTCTCTTCCTTTCTCATTTTATAGAGATATTAGCCAAAAGATGTGGTTACTGGTCTCACTACCACAAGACTGTTAGAGGTGCCAATTTGGCATTCTGCTTTTGAAAAGTCGTATGTCACTATTATGTATTGAAAAGTAACTAGAGAAATCACTTTATTAATCACAGTCTCTGTTATGATTTGTGGTTTGTGTGTGTGTGTGTGTGTTGTAACGTGCAAATTTATGTATGGAAGTCACTTCACTAAGCTTTCATTTAAATGTATTTCACAGATTTTGCCAAATCTAAAATAACCTTTGAAATAATATTTAAGTACCTTTGTTGTTCCTTGCATAAGATGAACAGGAACTTTTTTTCCTCCTCGTGCTATAAAAAGAGATGACTATAGCTTTATCATTGCAGGGAGAAAGCTGGCCATCATTGCTTTCACTTTATTTGGGCCCAGTTGCCATGGTTACAGCCCTTTAACTAAATTGGGAGGAGTGGTAACCAAAAGAACACTTTGCATAGCATTCCCTTGTTCTCTTCACATCTTCTTTGCACATCTTCAAATCACCTTTTTGGTCTGTATCATATTGTGCCATAGACAGCTCTGGGTAGTACTGTAGTCTGAGTAGTTCAATTAGTTTTATTTGTGCTAAACACTGTCCAATGGTTAGCATATTCCTGAAAATAACTAATAATTGGCTGAACCTTTACCTTCAAAGCACCAAGCCTCAACAGATAAGGTCTATGACCTGAGATTTTTATCCTTTCCACATATTATTATAGTATCAGTATTTTATGCCTCAGGCACGCTTCTTCCAACCTCGTTAAGGAAACTAGTACAAGCGCTAGCACACTTGGTAAATGATAGCATTTTATATTATTTACCCTCTTTGAGATCACATTGCAAATCAGATCCTATTTTTCTCCTTGTCATCCAGCACATTCCCTGGCTTTTGTATTTATTGTCATTAGCCAAAATTTGGGGGACGGTTAGATATAGGACATCGAAACTGACAATCATTGATTGATTGGGTAAAACTACAGGAAACTGCTCTGAATTTAGCCAAATATTTAAAATTAAAACATGGTTTATTCTTTGGTAAATGTGTTGTGTGGATTTGTCTAGCTGGATGTCGACTGAACATTAGAGAGTGTCTGTATTAGGAATCCCAACAGTTATCTCATTTTCATAATTATTTATAAGCAGGATTTGATATAAATGCACTTGTATTCACACCTAAGGTTTCCAAGCAAACGAAACTTAGAGAAGAAACAACACCAGATCTTGATGTAAGAGAATAAAAACATTTGGGACCCAGAGACCAAACTCTATGCGTTTCACATGGCATTTGTCTTCTAGAAGCATATATCATACTTGAATAACTGTACTGTAAGCTTTCTAGCTGTGTTACTGTGCATTCCAAAATTATTAAAATATCAATACTTTTTCATGCAGGGATTCATTGAAGAATAAAGAAATGAATGTTCAGTCTAAGTTGATTTACATTTCTCATTTTGGGAGGTTTGTGCCAGTGGATAGTTCCTTTTTCTAAAGAAGGAGCAGAGCATTAAAAGTAATTACTAAACTACAATCTATTAAATGTTTTGGAATTATTTCTCTAAAATGTTTTATTTTTATTTCTTATAGAAAGAAGCAGCTTTGAGTCTGAGCTTGAGTTTGAAAGAAGAAATGAAAAATAGCAAATGGATCAGAAAGAACTGGCTTCTTGTAGCTGGGATTTTCTTCACAGGCATCCATCTCGGAACATATTTTATACAGAGAGCTGCAAAACAATCTGTAAAGTCTCAGCCTGAACTCAAACAAAAGAGTTTGAATAATGAACTAAAATAAATATTTGGAATTACTAATATGTCATTACACCATTACGTGCCGATTAGTATCGTAAGCATGGAGCTAAGTATTTAATTTTATAGCCACAACGCTGTATATTCGGACTTTCATTCCTGAAGGATAATCTTGTTAAATGTTGAAACCCACCACAATACAATAAATAGAAAACTCTGGTTAACTAAATAAAAGCTGTCTTCACAAATTACCACCTGAAGTAAGATGACTCGTTTAGAAGCTAAAAAGCCCTCATTCTGTAGAAGTGAGCCACTGACAAGCGAACGAGTGAAGGCCACCCTCTCTGTCTTGAAAGGCATCGTCACATCCTGCTATGGCCCGGCAGGCAGGCTGAAGCAGCTGCACAACGGCCTGGGGGGCTCTGTGCGCACAACCTCCCAGTCGGCAGCCCTCCTCGCCAACCTGCCAGTCACCCATCCCATTTTAAAGATACTGACAACTTCTGTGCAGAATCACGTGTCCTGCTTCAGTGACGGCGGCTTATTCACAGCCATTCTTTGCTGCAACTTAGTTGAAAATGTTCAGAGAATAGGTTTGACACCGACCACTGTCATTAAGTTAAATAAGCAGCTTTTGAGCCTCTGCATCAGTTACCTAAAATCTGAGGCCTGTGGTTGTCGAATCCCAGTCAACTTTAGTAGCACTCAGATCCTCCTCTGTTTGGTGCGTAGTATATTAACAAGTAAACCTGCCTGTATGCTCACCACAAAGGAAGTTGACCATATCAGTACTTTGATTCTGAGAGCCTTTCTGCTTATAATTCCAGAAAATGCCCAAGACCACATCATTTTAGGAAAGAGTATAATTGTCCCTTTAAAACATCAAAGAGTTATAGATTCTACTGTGTTACCTGGAATACTTATTGAAATATCAGAAGTTCAATTGATGAAGATATTACCTATCAAAAAATCAGATTCCTTCAAGGTGGCACTCTTTTGTGTGTCTTTATCCGGAGACCTTTCTGATACTGGAGAAGGAAGTGTGGTGGTGAGTTACGGAGTTTCTCTTGAAAATGCAGTCCTGGACCAGTTGCTTAACCTAGGAAGGCAGCTAGTTAGTGATCACGTAGATCTTGTCTTGTGCCAAAAAGTTATACACCCATCTTTGAAGCAGTTTCTCAGAACGCATCATGTTATTGCTGTAGACAGAGTTGGAGTGGCTGTGATGGAACCCCTGAGTAAAGTGACAGGTAAAAAGCACTCTCAGCTTTTGCCCCTTATGGTTAATAAATCACACTTCTTTTGAGCAAAGATAGTCTTGGTGTGTGTCAACTGTTAACATCTTGAACAATTTGAGAAGCCGCCAACCTCACAGTGTGTGTGTATCATTTCTGGTGGTTTCTGGAAAAGATCCTGCATTGTTCACTTATTAAAAATTGAGTAATGAGGACTATTTTCTAGGTATTTTCCAGCCCCAAAATGTACTGCAGAGTCTGTCATAATCTAAAACTATTAACCCCCAAACATTTTACAGATTATTGAGAAATCTAACATTTTCATAATCACATAAAGTCTTTCATACTTGAAACAAAAATCTTCTACTTGAGTTTTACAAAGCTCTTATTGTATTCAGAAGGTAGTTTTGCAACTAGAATATTCACTTTTTTCTAACTCCAAGAAACAACTGTACTTCTGCCTAAATGGTGGTTCCTAATTAGGGGTGGGTGTGTGTGTGTGTGTGTGTGTGCGTGTGTGTGCGTGTGTGCGCGTGTGTGTGCGTGCGTGCGCGTGTGTGTGTGTGCGCGCGCGTGTGTGTGTGTGCGCGCGCGTGCCCGCAGGCTAGATTTCAATATCCCAAATATTTCCAGCTAGGCTCCTTGAGACTGAGAGTTGGGATCATCTTTTACTTTCAGTGCTTACAACAAGCCTCGTCCACAGTAGGGGTTCTAAAATGTTTGTTGAATTAACAATAATATGTTTATTAACATACAGAATTATAACAGGCAAGAAATTCACCGTATTTCACAAACTCAGCAAAAAGAAGCAAATAGAAGTTTGGTAGTCACCTGCTAGAGCCAAAGAGAAATGACAGGCTGAAAAGTTCCTGATCTGAGTCACTTTTCAGTATCTCTTTAACTGCATTGACAACCCGTCAGAAAGACAATCATTTCATTCAGATCAATTTCAGTTCGTAAGTTATTAGACTTAAAAGTTTAAGTCTAATAAATTTTGTTAAAACTGTTAAAGTTGACTATTTTTAGTCTTATTATAAATCATCGAAAAGGAGAAGGATGAGTGCCAGTACTGAATCCCTAAGATCTCTGGGCTATTGCCCTGCCTCTGTAAGACTGTCAAATGATCGTTAGTGGAAATTGTTAAGAAATAACAGGAAATCATTCTTTGGAACTCATTGGTAATATTGTGGGTCAGACCCATATCCTTAAATATTTACTGGCTTTTCATGAGTCAGATGATTTCCAGTTATGAATATTGAGTATTATAGATTATGTAGTCAGTTTTTAAACTGAAGCATTTTTCCATAGAAACAATATAAGTGGGCACTGGGTTTCCACACCAGCCCACAATTGATATTTTATCCCATTTGTAACTAGAACATGGTAGAACATGAACTGACCTATTTTATTTGAAAATGGATATGAAAAGTTATGTGTTTTCCAAGTATTTGCAGTTGATTCTTTGGAGTGTTATCAGATGTTATCAAGGAGTGTTATCAAGAGATTGCAGAGCTGCCAGTGAGACTGGGGAGAGTGTCAATGTTTTTTATAGACATGCCCTGCCCTGCTTCCCCAAATTATGTATGTGTAATGTTATGCAAAGCCACGGCTGCAGTCTTGGATCTCGGGAGCAGAAACTTTTTGAGACACAAGGGAAAAGGGGGGAAAAAACTATACCAGGCCGATGGTTCCGGTAAACTAATAACAGGTGAAGTATGTTTGGGACCTAATCCATCTTCTCTGGTGTATCTAGGTTAACATTACCTCCTTTCTCCCCCTTCAAACAAAATTCCTCTTTACTGATGATCTAGGTTAAGTAATGGGGTTATTGTGCTTGGTTGACTTGTGGGTATGAAGCTTGCCATAGCTTACAGAGCATTTTTAACATTTGGTTTGATTTATTTGTGAAATAGACGTGATTATCCCCATTCTGGGAAAGCCCACCCAGAAGAGTTAAATGACTTGCTGCACATCAGAGGATAATCAGCGGGAAAGGGGATCCTCTCCTTACAAATTCTCTGTTGGTTCCACCCTTGAAATTATACAAGATGTAGAATTTTGTGTTTTTTTCCTTAAATTTTAGATCCCTCAAGTATTCCTTATTCTTTGAGAATTCAGAAGTAAAGAGGAAAGGGTATTCAAAGAAGTGAAATTGTTCATGATTATTTTCTGGTTTTTTACAAAATTTTTGAGCTGCACATATTTTTAGACATAATTATTTTAATCCCATTAGTTTCAAAGAGGAAACTGGCCCAAGAAGGTACATTGCTAAGAGTTACAGTTTTAATCTTAAGACTTTAAACTAGTATTGTTACTCCTTATAGGTTTGTGCCATTTCTTACATAACTACTACATTTAGAGATTTTTAGAAACCTTCAAGTCATCCTAACTTCTCATTCATATTTTTATTAATTTATGTTTTGTAAAATTTTACTATTTTACCTGTACAGGAAGGAGGGCAAAATATAATCAAAGAATAAGAAAATGAAATAAGAATGTCACATACTTTATTTTGGCATAATTTAGGTAGTTGTTTACATGCAAACAATTGTTAGGCAAAAAGAAAAAAAAAAATTCCTATATGTTCACTAAATGGAGCCCCAAAAGAATTCAACTACACATCTATTTGCATAGCTTACTTTGTGTGTTCTAAGGTAAAAATCATAACACCTTTAGAAAATGACCTGTCTCCTCACTTCATCCTCATTCCAGATTAGTGGGGTTGTTAATTTGGGGTCTCTGATCCCTGCACAGGCTTCCAGGGTTCCTGGACTTCCTGAAAATGTACGCAAAATTGTGTGTGTCTTTTTTTGGAGAGTACAAAATAGCTAAACATGTTCAAAGACGTCTGTAAACCAAAAGAACCTCTGCTTTATTTGCATATGATTTTAATGACAGAATACTACTTATTTCATAGGTTTAAGAAGATGCATCTTATTTCTTTATCCTATATTTCATATCTTAAATGATATGCTTGTGGGGCTTTTATATTGGCTGGGAATAAATATTGTAAATGATTGTATGCTCCATCTTCACTCATCCATTTTGTGTTTTCTAAACTTTTTTTAAAAAATAGGAACAAGGCCTATTGGTTCCTTGGACTCAATCTCTCCCAGTAGTTATGGAAGTGTGAAAGATTTGTGCACTGCAAAATTTGGCTTCAAACATTTTTTTCATCTTATTCCTAATGAAGTAACTGTCTGCAGCTTGCTTCTCTGCAACAGAAATGACACAGCCTGGGATGAACTGAAGGTAAGTAATAAACTGAATTCCACGTCTAGGGGCTGAGGCAGGGATTAAATAATCACTCAGACAAGTGCTATAATTTTTTTTCACATCGGTGAGCTATGCTTTTTTTTTTTCTTCATAACTTCCCTAGGTTGTATAGAAAGCAAAAACAACAAAAATGTGAGAATTAAAATTACAAGTAAACTGATTGAATTGCCTGTGATACTACAGAAGCTTGGCATGTTGCCTTTTATTATTTCTAGTATTTTACAAGCAATCTGAAAGTCCTTGATGGGGACTTTTCTTAAGAAATTAACTTCAATTGTGTACTTGTTGATGCTAATGTGTATGAATAATTCACTTAGCAATAGGTTCCCCAGTTATACCCATCATCCACCTCTTAACAGCATGTTGTCCACGAACAGCAATAACACATGCAGCTTTTATACAATGGAAGCGATGCCCTATGGCATTGGTCACAGACTTGAAGAATGCATGCTCAAGGATCTATCCTTGGTGAATATTCAAGGTCTGTGTGTTTTTATTACTGCTTGGTTGGATCATTTCCATAGCAACTTGAAATAAATTCTGTAGCATTTATACAGCTAAGTTATTTAGACTGAAATATTTTTTGGTAGAAATATTTGCATACCTTGCTGATCCAGTTATTGTGTTTGTGAATCTCAATTTGAAGAGCTAAATACATATGAAAGAGGATATTAATCCAGACCATGAAAACAAACATCTGGCTAAAGTATTTTCTTTCATCTCTTTATTATTTCATCTTTATTATTCCAAAATGTATTCATCACATGACAACCTTAGTGACACCAGTTTTGTTCTTCTGCAATTAAAATCAGGCTCTTTGAGACCACTCTCTAAGTTGCCTTGAAAACGTGGTTATATTTCTTTGTGTTTCTGATGTCAATGTCAGATACTGGTGATTCGTTTCTTTTTTAGCTCACGTGTCAAACAGCACTGCATGCTTTGCAGTTAACAATCAAGGAACCATGTGTTTTATTAGGAGGTGGCTGTACTGAAACTCATTTGGCGGCATATATCAGACACAAGGTAGGTTAGATAGTCCTTCTTAAATTATCTGAATTCTCAGCAACATTCATTTTATGAAATAATAAGCTAAATCATAATACTCTGGAGCCTCTAATGCTTAATTTCTCAGTAGTCTTAAAATCAAATATTGTATTTGAACACACTTGAGGAAAATAACACTTGCCAATATAAGGTAATATCTTTATCACAATGATTATTAATCCAACCTTTTAGCAGGTGATCGCATTCTTTGAGTATTGTCTCTACTGCCTCTTGAAATGAGCATTCTGTTAATGGGAGCTGTCATCTTAGAGATCTCAAGTGCTGTGGTACAGTAATAATTGATATTCATTATGAAAGTGTTGAGATTCTATAGAATACTTCAGTACCTTCTGCATCTTCAAGAAAAAACTTAATTTCATTTATTAAAGCGTGCTAATTATTAGACTCTATTATAATTTTTAAATTGTTTTTCATTTATGATATATTGATTCTATTAACTAGAATTGTTTTATTAATCTATGAAACTCCATTTCCTGACAGTAAATTTAGTGCATTGTAGTTCTTATTAATTATTTCATTAACACTGACCTACTCTATTTGAAAATGGATACAAAAATGTATGTGTTTTCCAGGTATTTGCAGTTGGCTCTTTGGTTAGTCAGGAGTGCAGAGCTCCCTGGGATGCCTGGAATTGGGTGTAAACGCTTTTCATAGACATGCCTTGCCCTGCTTCCCCAAATAATTTAAAATCTGTTTGAGGATAAAGCCCATTCATGAAAAGTTATTAGAATTTACATTATGAAAAACAAAACCATTGCCAATCTATTGATGCTGAATGGGCAATAACATGGTCTGCAAATGGGACTGAGTAAACTAGAATAAGTCTTTTGGAGAAGGAAGGTGTTTTGAGTAGGATTTTAAAGAAACAGTATAGCACTGAAAATATGGGGAAAGAATATGCCATAGAGATGATCTCATCTGGTTCCAACCTCCTGGGAAAAAGAAAAAAGTGGTCACTGTTTTTAAGTAGTTAGGATATGGGTTTTTAACTATCATTCAAGTATGAGTTTGCTAATATATTACTTTTTCTATCATGAAATTTCTAGGATAAACTTTTTAGAATGGTGGAAAAGAAGCAAAGTTGTATAACCTTGTCATTAATTTAAAAAGAAGAATAGTTATTTTTTAAACATTAATGTGAAAATGACACGTGCTTAAATGGTTTTTGTCTTAATAATAATACATGTATTCGCATTTTAAACAAATCTCAAACATTTGCCAAGCATAAATAAGTACTTCATCTGGGACATTAGTCTTCCAGAAGTTCCTCCCGGATGTACAGAAGCCTGTGATTCACATATTACACCTTGTCCTTCATGTATTAAGGAGGCAGTACTGGGCAGTCCTTCAGAATAAGTTGATGGTGGGGTTTATTCTGAGTCATTCATTCTGATAACATGACTGGTAGCGAGCATTTTTACTACAACAACCAGGTTAAGGGATTAGCCTGACCAGCTGGCCCATCCATGCCCTTTAGCCTTGTGCCAAACCCCTATGAATAAGGGTCTGATCAAGTATTTTTCAGAAACATTTTTGCATATTAATTGCTCTGTTCTGTGTTTTCAATGGTTTTGTTGCTCTTTAGACACGTAGCGAGCCAGAAGGCATTCTTAGAGATGACGGATGTACCCAGACAGAACTCCAGCTGATCGCTGAAGCATTCTGCAGCGCACTCGAATCTCTCGCTGGCTCTTTAGAACACGACGGAGGTGAAATTCTCACTGACGGGAAGTATGGACACTTTTGGTCAGTTCAGGCTGATTCTCCCTCTGTTGTGAACTGGCCAGATTTGCTTTCAAGATGTGGCTGTGGACTCTACAGCAGCCAGGAAGAACTTAGCTGGTCCTTCTTAAGGAGTGCTCGTCTTCCTTTTGTGCCTCAAACCTGCCTTCCGTGTGAAGCCACGGACTCAGCTGGCAACCTGACCTTGGACTGTTTTACTGCAAAGCTTAGTGGCCTGCAGGTGGCTGTGGAGACTGCCAATTTGATTTTGGATCTTTCATATGTCATTGAAGATAAAAACTGATGTAAGAGAATAGCATGTTTATATTACAAAAAGAAAAACTAGTGACATGTCAATAAGGAAAAATATTGAGTGCATGTGTTGTCTCTCAAAGACCTGTTCTGCATATTGGGATTGATGATTCATAAATTTATAGATTCACTTATTTAAGAAAAAAAGAATTGATTCTTGAATACCACATTATTATACCACAGAATAATAAAAATATGAAGCATTGTTAAAGATACGGTAATTATCTAGCAGTTTCCACAGATACCACTGTACATTGTTCTAAATTTCTGTTCTCATTATTTTGACGTCATTCTGAGAGCATAACAGAATTCTTTTTTAAATCCTATGTTCTTGTTCGGATATACTTATTACAGATATTTTTTAGTTCGTAGTAATTACATATGTTTAAAACTAGATTCCAAAGTATCACAAAGCATCTAGTACATACTGCTCATTCAAAAGAAGTATTCAAACTACACATTCAGTAAAATTTCTGGGTTCTTCAACTGAGACTATATCATTCACTGGTTGGGTAATTGATGTAGGAGCTGGTCTACCTACAATTGCTAGTTTGTATCACGGTTCTTCATTTTTGTTATTTTGATGAAATGTGTAATCAAGGAAAAATATAGATTTATATAGTAACTAAGCAGCATAGAGAAAAGAAGTGGAAAAACTATTTCTCTAATTTAGTCAAGAGTGCCAAAAAGAAACTGGCACAGCTCTCATATTCAAAGTAAAGACATGTCATATCAAGGAATATAATTTGAATTTTATGCAAATGCAAGATGTATTGATAAATTGAAGAAGAAATACAGAATGTAGCTAGAAGAATCAGTATGGAGCTGTAACATGTTATATTAAACTTTAGGAAAACATCTTGAACAGTTTGGGAAAGTTAAACAACCTAAGAGTCAATGATCAGATCTATAGCCGTGATAGAGGGAGATAGAATGTTTAAGCAATTTCCTCCAGTATTCTTGTAATCTAAAAGAATTTTTATCCTGAGCCAAAGAAGAAATTGCAGTACAAACACAGCAGTGCAATATATATTGAAAAATCAGCTACACTACAAGCTTCATAAAATATTTCTCTAAAATTTCATGTCTTTTATTATTAGGGTCAGTCTGGCAGAGTGGTAGGCAGCCTCTGAGATGGCCCCCAGTTACCCACTGCCTCCTAGTTTTCAGGCCCTTGTCTAATCCCCTCGGTTGAGTGTGGGCTGGATGTAGTGACTCCTTTGAGTTTTCCAGTTCTCAGTTGGTGAACAGGAGTGTCTTAGGGCAGTTATCCTGTGCCTGATCTATCACTGTATATTGGGACATAACTTGTCTTTGTGGGTCTACAGGTGGAGAGGAACTGTGCTCCAGGAGCTGCACCTAAAGAATCACACACAGGGAGCCTCACCCACCCTGACCTGACTTCAGTCATGAGATTCTGGACTTTGAGCTGATGTCGTAACGCCATGAGAATTTGGGGGATCTGGGAAGGGTGTGAATGTATCTTGCATGGGATGGGCAGCCTCCAAGATGGTCCTGCCTCTTGGCGTGCACACTTCGGGTGTGGCTGGGACCAAATGACTAGCTCTTAATGAGTAGAATACAGCAGAAGTGATGGGCTGTCACTTCCAATAGTGGGTTGTCAAAACAGGCTTCTCTCCTTACCTGTCACTTGCTCACTGTGACGGAAACAAGCTGCCAGGTTGGGAGCTACCCTCAAGAGAGGCCCACGTGGCAAGGGACTGAGGGAGGCTCCAGCCAGCAGCCCACAAGGAACTGAATCCTACCAACAAACACAAGAGTGAATTTGGAAGCAGTTCCTCCTTAATAGGCATCAAGATGAGTTTAGCCTCTATATCATTGCAGCCTCATGAGACACCTTAAAACAGTGGATCTAGATAAACCATTCCTTGATTGATTTCCTGACCCACAAAATCTGTGAGATAATAAACTTTAAGTCAAGTTTGGGGTGTTATTTGTTATGCAGCAATTAACACCTAATAAAGGCAAGATAAAGCTTATTTATAATTACATACTAAAAATTTGATCACACAAGTGGAAAAAAGCATTCTTGATGCCATGCCTTTGCATTTTCACCATCATTCCAAACATAAAGGCAGGGTTCATCACACATGTTTACAATGGGGTTTTTATATTCACTTAAGAAAGGGTGTCACATAGAAATATGGGAATTATCCTGGGTTCTCAGGATAGCCATTTTTAGCTCTGTCATTTTTAACTTTGCCTTAAAATTCAATTATATTCCTTGGTGAAATACCAGTGCTCTCATTTTGAGTATGTCATAAATTTGTTGAAATATTTTTATAAATTCATGTTTCCTGAAGTTGTATACAATCCTTAGTAGAAAACACTGGAAATTAAAAAAAAAAAAAACTGTCTTAATAGTTCAAGAAAATCATCATTCAAACTCAGATGGTAAAATACGAGATGAAAATTCTTGATGAAAATAATTTCAGAGGAGCTCATTTTGACAGAAATCAACAACAAACTAGCAGCTAAGTTAAGCCTTGGGCATTGTTTGCTGACAAAGTAAGATTGAAGTCTGAATATTGCATTATGTTTCCTCGGGCAACAGAACAGGAAGCCCTGATAGCTACAAAAAAAGGAAAAGGAGAATCATGCAGGAAAGAATGAAGTCAGCACTGCTCAATACTTTTGTGGGACTCACAGGACACGTCTCATGTTTTATTATTATTAATTAGTAAAGTTTCTTGAACCATAGGATTAGCATCTTTTTAATCAAAAGAGGTTAGGATTTTGGCAGCATAGAAAAAAAAATTGGAGAACTAACACAAATTAAAAGACATTTTAAGTCAAAATACTCATTTAATCTTATAAATACCCAATTCCTTAATTCTTCCATTTATACTTGTATCAGAGAATCTTTATATGTTAGACATTTAAATCAACTGTTAGAGTGGAGTATTTTCCACAGGATATTTAAATTATTATTATTAGTTCTTTTTTATTATCATAGATATTCTTGAACCCAGTTTGTATAATCAAAACTTTTGGGGCATTCACGTGATAGAAGAGGACTTTTAAGTACCCTCATAAGACCCATCATATTCTGTATTCTTACATTGTTGAACAGTTTTTTGGATAACTTTAAAATAAAACAATATTGTTTATAGTCACATAAATTATATAGGTTACTATTTAAGAGTATCATGTACAAAAATCACTCTCATAATCAATGCAGGGCCTGTCAAAACATCCAATTAGGTTATTCATTTCTGGTGATCTTTGGGGAATAGTCAAGGAGACTAAACATGTCTTATAGGTCCCTGTTTCAGCTGTATTGTATAAATAAATCTATCTCTTAATCTGAAGGAAAAGGCAAGTTTGAACATCTGATACCTTTATAATTTTTTTTCATTAGTTAAGTGTTTCCACTTAGTAGCTATAGTGTGCCATAATCCTTGGAAATGTTTGCCATTCACCTACAAAATTTGAGTTTAGATGCATCTAAACTCAATGTTAGCCTGTATTTTTGGATTACAAGTAGATTTATATGTTTCTTTATTAAGAATATAGTAATACTCATATAAAAGAGAATGCAATCTCTGAAAACTATTTGTATATGTAGATCAACCCGTTTGTTGGAGAGAGAATTAATAGACTAGATGTATTAAAAGCAGTGGAATACCATTATCTGTAATAAATTGTGACTTAACAGGGAAATGAAGCAACCTGACAATGTTCTATTAAGAATTCACATTGGGGAAACCTTTATAATAAACATCCTATTTTATTTAGCCCTGTAGCTTTTGTTTGAAGCATTGTGACTTCATTTTGAGAAATGTCAATTGATTTCTTTCTGTTTGCCAGACACAAAAGTCAATGGTGTTGAAGATTTAAAAAAAAAGATTTGTTCACAATCCCTGACTTCAAGGAGTTGATCATCTGGCCGGCAAGACATATTTTTTAAGTATTATTTTCCTTTCTTCTTTCATAACATTTTGTAACAGTAGAAATTTTGGAAAATATGAATCTGACATACACACACAAAACAAAAACAAAGTCAAGAGTAGTCCTACTACCCAGAGATGACCACTGTTTACATTTTATGTGCATCTTTTTGGTTTGTCCTCTGTGTACAGTTTTCCAAAAATGTGATCATATAGGATGTTGTTTTATAATCTATTCTTTTTACTTAATATGTCATGAACATCATAATCATGTATAATAATTACACATTCTTCTACTATATCAGCTTTAATACCTGAAGAAATTTCAGTTGTAGAGATTACAGGCATGCCTTGTTTGATTGTCCTTCACTTTATTGCACTTCACAGATATTATGTTTTTTCATAAATTGAAAGTTTGTGGCAACTCTGCATCGAGCAATTCTATTGGCCCCGCTTTTCCAACCACATCTGCTCACTTTGTATGTGTCACATTTTGGTAATTCTCGCAGTATTTCTAGATTTTTCATTATTATTATATTTGCTGTGTTGATCTGTGATCAGTGATCTTTGATGTCACTATTGCAAAAAGATTACAACTCACTGAAGGCTCAGATAATGGCTGGCATATTTTAGCAATAAAGTATTTTTTAATTAAGGTATATGCAATGTTTCTTTAGACATAATGCTATTGCACCCTTAATAGACTACAGTATACTGTAAACATAATTTTCATACATACTGGGAAACCAAAAAAAACTGTGTAATTTACTTTATTGCAGTTCTTGTTTTACTGTGGTGGTCTGGAATCAAACCCTCACTATATTTGAGGTATACCATACCTGTGTATCATAATTTAGTCAATGAGCTTTTATTAATATACCTTTAGACTGTTTTCAATTTTTGTGTTAATATAAGCGACAACGCAGCAAACATCTTGCATATATCCTTTTCCCAGATCCCTGATTATTTTCTCAGAGTGAATAAATAGAATTAAGATTCCTGGGTCCAGCTGTATTTGAAATGGAAAGGCTATTAATACATATTGTCTAATTGTCTTCTAGAAATGTAGCATCAATAAACTTCAACTACACTGTGTGAAAGCTCTCATTTTTCTGAACTTTGGTCAACACTAGTTATTATCTTTGCCAATCTAATAGCTGAAAATAAAATCCTTTTTTTAATCTGCATTTTCAAAATTATTAATAAGGAAGATACTGTTTCATACATCATTGGCCATGTCTTCCTTTTTTTAGTCAAATGTTAAAACAGGCCTTCCAAGCCTTACTTTCTATCAGTAAGTTTACCTTTCTCTTACACATTTTTATTTTTATATTTGTTTTCTCATATGGATTATTAAAGATATCTATGTAGTAGAGAGAGAAAATTTTAAAGCAAATGCATAGCCTCTCTTAGGGTCTCAATTTTCTAAACAGTTTCACTTGCCCAAAGCTAAACATGGTGATTTCTCAATGGCCCAGCTTTGTACATTTCTTTTGCTTTGTCACTTACAAGCAGCCACTAAACATCTATGTAGTATGATGAATTTTAAATAGTAGCCTCTGACTTTTTACTATCATCTAACTCTTTGAACATCTATGAAATGGGATGGTGTAGTAGTTTCCTAGGGCTGTCATAACAAATACCGCAAACTTGGTGGCTTCACAGAAATTTATTTTCTCACAGTTTTGGAAGCTAGAAGTCTGAAATCAAGGTGCTGGCAGGGCTATACTGCCTACAGAGGCTCTAGGGAACAGTCATTCCTTGCTCTCCTAGTTTCTGGTAGCTGTCAGCAATCCTTGGCATTCCTTGGCTTGTAGACACATCATTCCCATCTCTGTCTCTATCTTCACAGGGCCTTCCCACCTCTGTCTCTCAAATCTCCCTCTGCTTTCTCTCATAAGGACACCAGTCTTTGGATTCAGGGCCCACCCTAAATTCAGGATGATCTCATCTCAACATCCTTAATTACATCTGCCAAGACCCTATTTCCAAATAAGATCGTATTCACAGGATGGGGCAGAGGACTTAGACATATGCTTTGGGGGGTACACCATACAACTCACTACAGACAGTAAAAAGATGCCAAGATGTAAATCCTTCTTCCCCAGGGCTACAGCGGCACAGAGAGTGAAGTCTGTCCACCTTGGACAGAGAGCATCAATGCCAGGTTTTACCACCAAACATTTCAAATCGTTTCTCCTTTTATTGTTGTCCTTTAATTAACAATCATCTTTTTTGTAGGGTACTATTTCCTCGTCCCCCTTTGTCCCCTTAAATCACCCTACACCTGACATTCTCTGTTACTCCCCTTCTCTACCTGCACCATCATCATGCTTCCACTCCTGCCCCAGGTGTCACAGATAAACTACCCATCAGGTGTCGAAAGGCGGGCATGATGTACTGTGTAAAAGGGACCGTGATAAATAGGTCTTTAGTGATGCAGTGGTAAGTTCTGGGGAGAAAGGTGGCACTTTATAGTCCTGTGATTAGGTCTTGGTCTTTTGGTGAGCCTCTGCTCCTGGACTGTGAACTTCACCAGTGCTTCTCAGGGTTTTCTCCCCTTAGGTGAAACGACGGCTAGAACAAGAAGCAACCTTGTAGGATTAAGCCTTGAACCTGTGGAATCTGCCACTGTCTCTCCAGGTAGAAAGTGTAAGAATTGAGTTGAATCGTAGGACCCTGCTGATATCTGGAGAGCTGCTTGTGGGTGTGGGGAAAGCTACCTCTCCCACCCCCAACACACACACACACACACACACACACACACACGCTCACACAAATTTGGTGATCAGAGTGACCTATCACAGATCTAAGAGGAGTTTGTTCAGCTTTTTACTTGTTTGGATGTAGCGGTGACTCCTAAATTCCTTACATACTGGATGAGAAACTAGAAGTCACTATATATATATATTTTTTTTGGGGGGGTTGGTACGCGGGCCTCTCACTGTTGTGGCCTCTCCCGTTGCGGAGCACAGGCTCCTGACACGCAGGCTCAGCGGCCATGGCTCACGGGCCCAGCTGCTCCGCGGCATGTGGGATCTTCCTGGACCGGGGCACGAACCCGTGTCCTCTGCATCGGCAGACGGACTCTCAACCACTGTGCCACCAGGGAAGCCCCACAATATATATATTTAAATGCTCAAATTCACTAGTAATCAAACTTTAAAATAAAATAACTTCAGACGCCTATCACAAGCCCAGGATATCACCTGTACTTTTGACCAACTGGCTATAAATCCTATAGATTGGAGGTCCCAACGACCCCATCCCTGGGTTTGATTAATTTGCTAGTGTGACTCACAGAACTCAGTGAAACATGTTGCTTACTAGATCACCAGTTTATTACAAAAGCATATAACTCAGCAACAGCCAGATGGAAGAGATACATATGACAAGTCATGGGGACAGGACACAGGGGTTTCATGCTCTCTCGGAGAGGGCTATTCTCCCCAAATGCCACATGTTCACCAACCAGGACGCTCTTAGAATCCTGGCCATTTGGGTTTTTATGGAGGCTTTGCTACATCGGCATGATTGATTAAATCCTTGGCCATTGGCAACTGATTGGACCTCCAGCTCTTTTGCTCTCCTTGGAGGTCAGGGGGTGGGATTTATATGGATTTTTAAGTATTTCACTGCTCTGTTGCTAGTTTGAATAGAATGATTTTCCATTACTAAATGCCCAATATTTTATTTCTATATTTTTGGAATACCATGAATACTGTTCACTGCTAATAAATCATAGATACTTTTTCGATCTATGGGTTTTTCTTTTTCACATATAACTTTTCTAAAATTGGAATGTGTCTTAAAATCAAAGTATACATTATTTGGGTGTCTTTTTACCCCCCACAAAATAGTTACTATTAAGTTGATGATGTGCTTTATAGACTTTCACGGATTTGAGGAAATAAATATATCAATGCAATCTGTATAGATGGAAGGAGGCATGGCATAGGCTTTTGAGAATTCTGGTGTTTTGAAAGGGAGACCTTGGTTTAAATACTTGAGTAAATTCTTACTTTTTGTGAGCTTTTTAACCTTATGTGATTGTTGTGAAGAGTAAATTAAATAATTAATTAAGAGCACAGAAACTGGCATATAAGCAGCACTCAATAAACAGGAGCAGGCTTCCCTGGTGGCTCAGTGGTTGAGAGTCTGTCTGCCAATGCAGGGGACACGGGTTCGTGCCCCGGTCCGGGAAGATCCCACGTGCCGCGGAGCGGCTGCGCCCGTGAGCCATGGCTGCTAAACCTGCGCGTCAGGAGCCTGTGCTCTGCAACGGGAGAGGCCACAACAGTGAGAGGCCTGCGTACCGCAAAAAAAAACCCAGAAAACAAACAAACAAAAAAAACAGGAGCTAGGAAAAATCTTCCAATAGATTCCAACAGGCTGATAATTCCACATTATTTTAAAAGCTCGAAAAAAAATTTTTTTTAATTTAATTGTGATAAAGCAAAACTACAAATTTATAAAGTTTGGTGAAGTGGTCACAAGGCTATTCAATCATCTGCTTAATTTTCAAGTACTCCTGTAGACTTAGTAACTTTGTATAATTTTTAATTCTCTTAGGTTATGTCAGGGACTACACACAATGGGCATATTTATTAAATCACTCTGACAGTCTTGGTTCACTAAAAACATAGATAAATGTGCTACATATTATTTTTATCAGTACCTCAGACACATCTATGAATATTGATTAGGTGGTTTTATTGCAAAATAATTTAATATTCCCTGAGTTTAAGAAAAATGGATTGAATTTTTGTCAACAAATTACTAACATTTGTTATCAATGGTGCTTAAGATATTTTCAAAACTACTATTCTGCATCTCTTTACTTTTATTTATATACGTTTTGACTGTAAGAAATGAATAAATATATATGAAGTATGTTTGAATCTATTTTACAATTATATAAGCAACTTGAAAATTCTTAGATTACTCATGAAAATTCAAGGAACTATTAAAACTAAAACAGAAATTTCTATCAACTTCTCAAGGGAAAGTATCAACTATTCTTATTTATTTCACTTATGAATTTCCTATACATGAATATTTTATCATATTAGGTTACACTTGATGAAGTATAACAGAAATTTTTATCTTTATGGCACATGGAACCAAGGTCTTTAAAACACAGATGAGGGCTTCCCTGGTGGCGCAGTGGTTGAGAGTCCGCCTGCCGATTCAGGGGACACGGGTTCATGCCGCGGTCCGGGAAGATCCCACATGCCATGGAGCGGCTGGGCCCCTGAGCCATGGCCCCTGAGCCATGGCCGCTGAGCCTGCGCGTCCAGAGCCTGTGCTCCGCAACGGGAGAGGCCACAACAGTGGGAGGCCCACGTACCACAAAACAAAACAAAACAAAACAAAAATAACCCCCCAAAAACAGATGATTTCGAGTTCTTGTTTAAATACAATTTTTCCTTTTTTTATTGAGCATTACAAGAAATATTGTCATCATTTTCTATCATAAATTAAATCCTGATTATATGCATGGATGAATCTCTCCTCTCATATTTGGATCCTTTCTGGTTTTATTTTCATCTTAATGAATGAATTGATGTAAATATTGGGACTCTGCTGTGGGAACAACTTCAAAATATGAAATTAAATATAGAGCATTTGCAGTTTGTTTTTTGACCCATGATTCTTACTTTCTTAAAACCAAATTAAGGGCTTCCCTGGTGGCGCAGTGGTTGAAAGTCCCCCTGCCGATGCAGGGGACACGGGTTCGTGTCCCGGTCTGGGAAGATTCCACCTGCCGCGGAGCGGCTGTGCCCGTGAGCCATGGCCGCTGAGCCTGAGCATCCTGAGCCTGTGCTCCGCAACGGGAGAGGCCACAACAGTGAGAGGCCCGCGAACCGCAAAAAAAAAAAGAAAAAAAGAAAAAAAAAAAAAAAACCAAATTAAGTTTCTCTTCATTTATTCAATGAAGACCTACTGATTGTCTGACCATATCAAGTCACACATTTTTCCTATCTAGCTTCATTTTTCCACCCATTTATTCATTACCTAGCACCATAGCTAGGGATACCATAATAAATATGAAAAGACATTGTCTCTGTTCTGATTAAGCTTAAAGTCTGAAAATCATTCACATAAGAGTAAACTTAATTTGCCTCTGAAGGAGGGAGATATAAGAGAGTATAGTGGGAATTTGGAGGTTCTTACCTAAGGACAAGATGATTGAAATGAGATTTGAAGGAGGATTAAAGTTAATTTGGATAAGGAAGAATGAGATGATTCCAGGCGGAAAGAATAACATAAACAAAGGCCCTGTGGCAGGAGGGAACAAAACATATTTGAAGAATTGAAAGGTCATCGTGACCAAAGCTTATAGAGTGAGGGCAAATGTCATGGAAGATGACTCAGAAGACATAGGTGGAGGCTGGACCAGGCCAAACTTTTTAAGTCATTACAAAGAGTTTGGAATTAATCCTAAAAGCAATGCAACTTCTGACACTGCTTTAAGTTGAGGTGGGAGGGAGAAGTAGTGAGTTCAAGGAGGGGAAATTAGTTAGGAAGTCATTCACTAGAATAGGGAAGAAATTATGGCAGGTGATGGTGGCAGTATAGGTGAGAGGCACAGAAGGATTCAAGAAATATTCAGCACATAAACTCAACAGAATTGTGATGATTTGGATAATCACAAACGGAAACTTGGATGGTTAAATATAACTCCCTGCTTTTAGTTTACTCATCTTGATGACTGGTATAAGAGAGGATTTGCAAGAGACAGTAGTTTTGTTTTGAACATAATGAGGCTAAATTGCTTTCTTGCTAATCAAGTGAAGAGATTTAAAAGGCAGATGTACAAGTCTGAAGCTCAGAGGATGAATCTGGGGTAGAAATCTAAATATGTGAGTAATTTGCATATAGGTAGTTATAAAAGCTGTTCATTCACTGATTATTCAATCACCACACATTTGTCACACTACCACTATATGCCAGGTACTGTTCTAGATTCTGGGGATTCAGATAAATTCTAGAATCAGCTTGACAAGGCCCATGACAATTCTTTGGGATTTTAATTGGGATTTCATTATTTGCATGTAATTGACACCTATGTAATATTTAGTTTGGTTATCCTGAAAAATGGTATATCTCCCAACTTAACTTTGATTTAGTTCTTTCATACTTTTATAGTTTTTTGTTTCATTATATGTCTTTCATTTTTCTTAGATATTTTATAAGTTTTTTATTACAGGGAATGAAATCTGTACGTCACATTTCTCAATTGGTTAAAACAAACCTGCAGGAAGGGCATTGGTTTTTGTATGTTACACTTTAACTCAATTTCCTTACTGAACTTCCTTACCAGTTCTAAAAAGTTAGTTGACCCTCCTGGTCTTTGGAGATAAACAGTTATATTACCAGCAAACAATAACAGTTTTATCCCTTTTTTTTTCCTTTCTGGTCTCATTGCATTGGCTTGGACTGTCAGTACTATTTGAATAGTAAGAGGGATAGTTAGAACTTTTTAAAGTTAAAGAACTTTTCTTTTGTGATGTTCCAAGTTTTACAAGCTTATACCCTTCCCTAGTCAATGAGAAATATATCTTTTGGGATACTGAAACAGGGAAGGTTATATCATTCAACATAGTCCCCAAATGCTTGAATTAACATTGAAAATGAGTAATATATAAAAATAATTTAATTTATAGGCTTTATCATCATTATTATTCTATCTCAAAAGATTAAGTTTTACTGTTTAAATTGATTTTCAAAAAATCTATTGAAATAACATGGACACGGAAATTCCAAACAAGATCTTTTTGGTTTTCCTGTTGGAGATCTACATCCTAAAATATATCAAGAAAATATAGAAAACAATAGGGACAGCCAAGCCAAACTAAAGTGTATGTATGTCTAAAAGGCTACAAAAATGATAGTCTTGCACAGTTAATGATGACCCTGTAGCATGTGTTGTGAAGAGCATTTTGCTTCCTGTTAACAACAGCTTGCCATCTAAATAGAATAATGTAAAGTTTAATGAGCACTATTCTTAAAATAAATATTGCTTTTATTTACAGTGAAGTGGAAAGCACTGCCTTTGTCTTTCTTTTGTATATCCAGTTGCTACAAAAATAAATCTACATAAGGTACATTAAACAGCCATTGTGCAGCTATGAATTCAGGATATAGTCAACCAGGCTGATCAATGAAGAGCATATATATCATTATTAATCTGCAAAACAGTTGATTGACCTAGCATTGTCAGACATGTCTGCAAAACTGCGTAATTCTTTTTTTTTTTTTTTTGCGGTATACGGGCCTCCCACTGCTGCGGCCTCTCCCGTTGCGGAGCACAGGCTCCGGACGCGCAGGCCGAGTGGCCATGGGTCACGGGCCCAGCCGCTCCGCAGCATGTGGGATCTTCCCGGACCGGGGCAAGAACCCGTGTGCCCTGCATCGGCAGGCAGACTTTCAACCACTGTGCCACCAGGGAAGCCCCCAACTGCGTAACTTTTATAGACATTTAATATCAAAATGAATAAAACTATGATGATTTTCACATGCCCACTCTATAGATAATGACAAATATTAGGGCGAGTGGCCAAGATGGCAGAGAAGAAAGACCCCGAGCTCACCTCTTCCCATGGACACGCCAAAATTACAACTATTTACAGAGCAACTACTGATGAGAATGACCTGAAAACCAGCAGAAAAGGTCTTCTACAACCAAAGATATAAAGAAGGAGCCACAACAAGACAGGTAGGAGGGGTGGAATGATGAGCATTCGCAAGCTGAACATCCATATGTCACCAGCACCCAGATCAAGAAACAGGACACTCCTCCTTTACGTCCCCTTCAGTCACTACCTCCTCCCAAGAGAAACCACTATCCTGACTTCTAACACATAGACTAGTTTCACCTGTTGTTTGTACTTTACATAAACGGGATCATACTTTTTTTTTTTAATAAATTTATTTATTTTATTATTTATTTATTTTTGGTTTTGTTGGGTCTTCTTTGCTGTGCGCGGGCTTTCTCTAGTTGCGGTGAGCAGGGTCTACTCTTCATGGCGGTGCGCGGGCTTCTCATTGTCTTGGCTTCTCTTGTTGCAGAGCACGGGCTCTAGGCGCGCAGGCTTCAGTAGTTGTGGCTTGCGGGCTCTAGAGCTCAGGCTCAGTAGTTGTGGTGCACGGGCTTAGTTGCTCCACAGCACGTGGGATCTTCCCAGGCCAGGGCACGAACACCGTGTCCCTTGCATTGGCAGGCGGATTCTTAACCACTGCGCCACCAGGGAAGCCCCCAGGGATCATACTTTTTTAATAGGAGAAAAGCGTACAAATTTCATTTAATAATTTAATGTGCACACAGGAATCGTCAGAAGACAAATGAAGACACAAAGAAGCAGTTAGGACCAAGAGCTTAAATACTTTTTTAAAACAAAGAAATGATAAATTTTTGGAGAAGTAACAAGACAAAGGGGGTTGGGCTGGGGCAGTAAATTATGGGAAAGGGACTAGGAAATATATGGGGGGAAGTTCCCTGGGTGCCTAATGGTTAGAATTCCAGGCTTTCACTGCCGTGGCCCAGGGTTCAATCACTGGTAAGGGAACCGAGATCCCACAGGCTGCGTTCCACGCTCCCACTCCCCCCAAATAATAATATGGATAAGAAAACTGAAGCACAGAGGATAAGTGATTTGCCTGAGTATCCCAGGATGGAAAGCAAGGAAATATATGGGGGAAACTAATGGGAGATAAGGGTTATTTTAGTAGGGTTGTCTTATACAGATCCATTTTGGCATCAAATCTGTCTCCAGTGATAAGAATGTTCTTCTCTTCCTGGTACAGGGAGGGAACCTTTCTCGTGGGAAATGTTATGAAGCGTGTTTAAGTAGAAAGAGAATTCAGAGAGCCCTTCCTGCACCTGTTTCTCAAATGCCTTTAGCTCAAAATAATCAGTATGCCATAGCGGCATATTTTGGGTTGGCATGTTCTGATTCCTTTCATGGGTAATAGGTAAATACCTTAGTGGTTCTCTCTAAATTTGCTTCAATGGACAGCATACTGTCAGTAAGCAGTATTCATGCCTATCCTCTTTCACCCACCATTGTGTTTGTGAGATTCATCCATGTTGTTTTGTGAATTTATAGATATTTCATTTTTGTCGCTATTTTTGTATTGCGTTGTCTACATAGATCACAATTTATTTATTATCCATTCATCTGTTGATGCACATTTGAGTTGTTTCCAGGTTTTGGCTGTTATGAATAGTGCTGCTAAGAACATTCTTGTACATGTCATTTGGTGAACATATGTATGAATTTCTTTGGGGTATATACCTAGGAGTGGAACTGCTGAAACATGTATGCTCATAGTCAGCATTAGCAGATAAAGCCAGGGCGACTCACAACTAACCATGTGAAAGTTCCAGTTTTATTCCACATCCTACCCAACATTTGATATTTTCTGCCTTTTAATTAGCTATTCTGGTGGATTTTAATTTGTGTGTGGTTTTAATTTGCATTTCACTAATGAATAATAAAGTTGAGCATCTTTTCAAATGTGTATTGGCCCTTTAGATATTCTCTTTTGTAAGATATCTGTTCAAGTCTTTTGCCTATTTCTATCACATTGCCGTTCTTTTTCTTGTTGATTTGTAGGAGTTCTTTACATATTCTGGATAAAAGTCTTTTGTTGGATATATGTATTGCAAATGTTCTTTCTGTGAGTTGTGTTTTAATTCCCTTTTTGGTGGCTTTTGATGAACAGAAGTTTGTGATTTTAATATAGTCCAATTTAATCACTTCTTTCCATTATGGTATTTTGTATTCTGTTGTTTTTTATTTTTTTTTAATTTGCCTACCCAAAGTCATGAAGATGTTCTATTTTTTTTTAGAGCTTTATTAATTTACTTTTCATACTTAGATCTACAGTCCGTTTGGAACTGATTTTTGTGTAAGGTGTGTAGGGGTCAAATCACATATAGAGGAGTATAAAAAGCCAAAAGTACAGAAATTTATTTAGCTTCGTAACTTTGAAAGCTTAGGCTTAGAAACTACAGAGCTTGATTTAAATCATCCTCAGCCTCAGAAAGGCAGAGGGGAAATTGTTAGTGACAGGTAATTGTCCAAAGCAGAACATTTAAAAAAGAATTGACAACATGCTTTCTGAGTGAAAGGTGCTTCCTGATCAGTTTAGAATATTTCAAACCAATTTGCTTAAATCTTAGCTTGGAATTTAATTGCTGAGAATTTGTACTTTCTTATCAAAATGTATAATGATTAATCACCCTGTGGGCTGAGACCTTTTCCTTCCTATAACTGCAGTATAAAATGTCAAAATGAACAAATCTCTCATTGTTATCTATTGTGGAAGCGGAATATAACCATGGAAGTTTAATATATGAGAAAAGAGAGACCAAGAAACTTGGCTGGACAGTACCCTCTAGTTGTCCACATCAGCCCCATGCTTTAACAGATGAAAAACCAGAGGCCAAAGACATGTCGGGGCTTGTCCAAGGTCCTGCAGGGAGCTAATGAGAGAGCTCCATTAGAAATGGCGTCCAGACCTGCAATTCTCCTTTGACATGTTCATTTTGTTGCGTACATTTATCTAGGTTTTATTCCCAAGATAAAAAAATAGCGAATTGCTGGTATCAGGCAGCAAAATTTCATTCATGGGAAATCTCTGTGTATCAATCACCTATTGCTGCAAAACCAACCACCACATACTTGTGGTGTAAAACAGCAACAATCATTTTTTATTGTTATTATTATTTCTTGTGGTTTGGGGGTTCACTGGGTGCAGCCACACAGTTCTCAGTCAGGAGTCTCTCATGCAGTTGCAGGCAGATGGCAGCTAGGGCCAGAGTCCTCTTGAACTCTTCCTTACTCACATGTCTCCCTCACATGTGTTTCCCTCACAGGGAGGGAAAATAGTTTTCACGTGCCATTGGGAGGAGAGTAAGAAGAGCGTGTGAAATGGGAGATAGCATTGCAGCCATTTTGGAAAATACAATGGTCCACGCTGTGGTATAATGGAGAATATATCTCATCTTTTCCTCAGTTCCTCACACAGAGCCTCAAAAACCCTTAGAATTTTCTATAATAAGAATGTCTTTGTTATGCCAATGAGGTGACTTTTAGTGAGACCCTACTTAGCTTTAGGATGGAGGCTAGTCACCAGAAAGACCAACCACATGATTTGAAAGTTGGAACCTTGCACCAGCCTAACCTCCCGGAAGGAGAAGGGGCTGGAGATTGAGTTCAATCACATGCCAATAATTTAATCATGCTCAAGTAGTGAAACCACGAAAACTCTGGACACTGAGCGTATTAGTCTGGGTCCTCCAGAACTAATAGGATATACAGTTGACCCTTGAACAACGTGGGAGTTAGGGGTGCTGACCCACTGTGCGGTAGAAAATCTGTGTATAACTGTATAGTCAATCCATCATATCCGCTGTTTTGCATCTGCAGATTCAACCAACTGCAGATCGTGTAGTATTGTAGTATTTACTGAAAAAATCCACATGTAAGTGGACTGTGCAGTTCAAACCCATGTTGTTCAAGGGTCAGCTGAGAGCGAGCGAGGGAGAGAGACACAGAGAGAGAGATCTCCTGTTTCTATATATACATAGATTTTTCTATGAGGAATTGGCTCACATTATTATGGAGGCTGAGAAGTCCAAGATCTGCAGTTGGCAAGCTGGGGACCCGGGAGAGTCAATAATATAGCTCCAGTCTGAACCCTAGTCCAAGGGAAGGAGAAGACCAATGCTCCAGCTCAAAGACAGTCAGGCAGAGAAAAGGAATTCTTTCTTATGCAGGCTTTTTCAGGCCTTCAGTGGATTAGGTGAGGCCCACCACACTGGTGCGGGGATAATCTGCTTTACTCAGTCTACTGATTCAAATGTTAATCTCATTCAGAAACACCTCGCACACACACACCCAGAAATAACGTTTATCCAAATTTCTAGGCAGCTAGTGGCCCAGTCAAGTTGACACATAAAATTAACTATTGCATAGAGGCTCACTGGAGCTTCCCAGTTGGTGAGTGAGTTACACTGATGTGCTGGGAGGGTGACATGCCTGAATTCCATGAGGAGATGGCAATAAGTTCTGCCTTATCTTCCGAGCTTGCCCTGTGCCTCTCTCCATTTGTCAGATCTGTACTCTTTTTTTTTTTTTTTTTTTTTTTGCTGTACGCAGGCCTCTCACTGTTGTGGCCTCTCCCGTTGCGGAGCACAGGCTCCAGACACGCAGGCTCAGCAGCCATGGCTCACGGGCCCAGCCTCTCCGCGGCATGTGGGATCTTCCTGGACCGGGGCATGAACCCGTGTCCCCTGCATTGGCAGGCGGACTCTCAACCACTGCGCCACCAGGGAAGCCCCAGATCTGTACCCTTAATAGACAACTGTGATTATTAAGTATAGTACTTTCCTGAGTTCTGCAAATTATAAAACCTGAGAGGTTCACGGGACTCCTGAATTTGTAACCAACTGTTTAGAAGTGCAGATGTCCGAGGGACCCCACTTGTGGCTAGTGTCTGAAGCGGGGTCAGTCTTGTAGAGGACTAGTCTGTGAGGTCTGCACTAATGCTGGGTAGTTAGTATCAGAATTTAATTGTTGGACACCCAGTTGGTGTCACAGAATTGGTGTCAGACAGACATACCTTGTGACATTGATTCTTCTTCAGTTACCAAATTGTTTTTTATATTTGTCTTATTCTCACTTATCTTAAAGGGGAATTTAATATATATGGTGCCTACTCCAAATACTGTAGATAGCTTACAGGTATCACAGAATGCTCACAGAGCTCTCTATTTTTATCTCCAAAGTTCACTCTTTTCCATTTTCTCCTTAATGCCAAAGATACCCAGTGAACCTTTGTAATTTCCACTCCAGAGGATTTCCTATACTGTCTTAAGATTTAAGGATCATGAAGGCTTGGGCAGCACTCCTTTCTGATAGGTCAGAGTGTTCTGCTCTGATGGAGATAATTATAGCAACATCTCCAGAGCTCAGCCCTTGGATCTTTTCTCTTTTCTACTTACATTCTCTCCTTAGTTGTTTTCATCCAGTAGCATGACTTTAAATACCATCAATATACTCCAAACTGGATGTCTCCTCTGAACCTCAGGTGTCTACATTCAATTTCCCAGTCAACATCTCCATTTACATGTCTAATCCTCTTCTCAAATTTAACATGTACAAAACTGAGTTCACAATATTGTCCCCAAATCCTGCACCTCCCACAATCTTCCCAATCTCAGTTAATGGCAGCTTCATCCTTCTAGTTGCCCAAGTGTGATCCTTTATTCTCTTTCTTTCACATCCCACATCTGATCCATCAGCAAATCCTAACAGCTCTTTCTAGCTATATTCCAAATTCAACTACTTTTCTCTACTTCGCTGCCACCACTGGGTCCTACCATAATTATTTCTTGATTAAATTATTACAATAGCCTCCTAATTGGTCTCCTTGCATCTACCCTTCCCCTCCCACCTTCACATTCTATTCTCAACTCAGAGGGTAAAGAGATTCTGTTAAAAATAAGTTAAGAGGGCTTCCCTGGTGGTGCAGTGGTTGAGAGTCTGCCTGCCGATGCAGGGGACGTGGGTTCGTGCCCCTGTCCAGGAAGATCCCACATGCCGCGGAGTGGCTGGGCCCGTGAGCCATGGCCGCTGAGCCTGTGCATCCGGAGCCTGTGCTCCGCAACGGGAGAGGCCACAACAGTGAGAGGCCCACGTAACTCAAAAAAAAAAAAAAAAAAAAAAAAAAACTTAAGAAAAAATAAATAAGTTAGATCATGTCGCTTCTCATCTCATGCCCTCCAATGGCACCCCATCCCAGTCAGAGTAAAAGCCAAAGTTCTTAGCAAAACCTACAGGCCCTGCATAACCTGGTTCCATGTCCTCTCTGACTTCATTTCCCAATCTCACCCCCTTCTCGACCTCATTGCAACCACAATGGTCTCCTTCTTGTTCCTCCGACATACTAGGCACACTCCCACCTCAGGGCTGTTGCACTAATTATTCTCTTTGCTTGGAGTGATATTCTCCCAAATACCCACATGGCTCACCCCTCACTTCATTCAGGTCACTACTCAGAATTCTGCTTTTGTGTAAGACTTTCACTGGCCATTTTATTTAATATTTCAGCCCAACTCCTCCCCAGATATTCATATCCCCCCTTCCCACTTGATTTTTCTTCTTAGCTCATATAACTGTCTAACACACTATATATTTTACTCATGCAATGCCCAATTAGCAGCCAAGTTAAGTACTTTAATCAACTTAGGAGTCTAAGAAAAGCTGAGATTTGTAATAGCCAGGAAAGACTTCATAGAATAGGAGGATTTGAGATGCCTTTGAAGAATTGGGTGGGATTTAAATAGGCAGTAAGTTGAAAGGATGAGAATTCCATGTGAAAGAAGACATGAACTATTTTCCAGAGATTTGAGATGCAAAAAGTATGAGTATCTCTTAATAAGTAGGGCATTGCAGTACATTTTTGGGCCTTTCCTTGAACACAAGGACATTTTCCATATCTGTTTCCTTCATAGGTTATCCCAGTACCTGGCATAGAACAGAAATTCAATAAATGTCAGGTGGATTATTAGATGAGTGGATGGATGGATGGATGGATGAACAGATCAAAGGATGGATGAGTGCATAGGTGATACAGACTCATGGATCCAGATACCTTCTATTTAAATGACATTGGATTCTGACGCGTTATAACCATAAAGATAATTCTTCACCTAGGGGCTCAAAAACTGACTTAGTTTTGACCTACACAGGAAAGAACCTTTTAAAAAAGACTATATGAATTTTTTCATTGTACTAAAACATACACATTAAATTTACCATCTTAACCATTTGTAAATGGTTAAGTAGTGTTAAAGATATTCAGTTTTCTGAGCAATAGATCTCTAAAACATTTTCATCTTGTAACACTCAAACTCTATACCCACTAAATAGTAATTATCCCACCTCCCTCCCTCTACCAGGTCACCTTTGTACTTTCTGTTTCTATGATTTTGACTATTTTAGATAATTCATATGAGTGGAATTATACAGTATTTGTCCTAAAAAGACCATAAGAAATTTAAACCTCCTCTTATGCTACTTTGAAAGGAGCAGTCATTGGAAAACATTCTATCAATACCTTGGAAGCTAAAGTTTCCTGCTGCGCAGTTCAAAACTAGATTGAGAAACAAGAGCTGATTATGAATCTCTCGGTCTGATCTTTATGTTTATTCAGTAGGAAAAATGATAATTATTCTTATTATATAAATGAGGTAAGTCAAAATATCATATTTTATCAATTCTAAGATACTCATTTTCCCCCACATTTTAATATTTCTGAAACAAAGATGTGTCTTATAATCAGTGGTGTTTTCACATTGCATCGTAGTTCAATTGGCAGCAATGTTTCTTTCCTGATGTCATTTTTTATTGGTGTATTTTACAAGCATTTGTATCGTAGAGCTATGAAATAAGATAAATGATTAGCTCAGAATCTCACACCCCATCCATGGTGGGACTGGGATTGGAACTAAGGTTTCCTCAGATTTAAAGTAATGTTTTAATGGCTAGTAACATTTCCACTAGAAAATGGAGGCTTTCCCAGATTACTTTTATGCCATACCACATAAATTTAAGGAAACTATCATTCACCTCTAGATGGCTCTCATTTGATGTTAAAAGGGAAGAAGTAATGAGTTTCAGAGACACTCTCTTAGGACAAGTTTCTTGCAGCTGGGATCTTACCTAATGATGTGAGACATAGCAAAAAACAATACAAGAATGTCTCAAACATTGCATTGGACATCTTCCACTAAAAAATTTATCAGAAATTCAAATTTAACTGGGCATCCTGAATATAATCTTGCAACCTTAACCTCACCTAATCTTTGAAAGAAGGGAGATCAATGGACTGGCTTTGACTTTCCACAAGATTCTCAGCAAGGGGAGCTGCGTGGGGAGATGTGAGATGATCCAGTTCATCAGGAATAGAAGCCCTCTGGACAGTGTCTGATCCAGGATCTTGGGAGCTCCCTTGATTCAGCTCCTAAGATTCATGTTGGAAGTGTACCAAACCCTCAATTTGGCTGAATGCCAAATGGCCTAGTGTTAAAATAAATAATAGGCTGAAGCCAAATATTGTCAACTTACGATGAAGTTCTATGGCAGGTTGTTTTCTTTAAAAACTCGAAGCCTAAATGGAATTAAATAGCAAAATAAAAATAAATATAGGTTTTGAAGGGTATTTTGTTTAATGCCATGAATGATAATAACCTAATAATTATGCAAAGACTACAAATATGATTTATATATAGTCTCTATTATTCTGCTTTCCATTCTTATTTAAAATTGTACAAATATTTGTTGGCTCAAGAAGGATAATGTGTTCTTCCTAAAGTTATCTAGCAGAGGCATTCTTGCTTTAATATTCCTATTAAGCTGATTTTTTTCTTTAATGATTTAACTATTGGAAAGTTTTTAATCATTACTATTTTACATAAAATTAACACCACAATGGTTAATTATAATAGCATTTTATTCTTTCAGTAATAAATACAAATTTCAACTGAGTGATAGAAATTTAGCACATAAAGCACACAGGGAGATTTTTATTCAACAGTATATCTAGATGCTTACTTCAATTTGAAAATATTCAGATGTTAACAACAAATTCAAAAGAATAACACGTCTGTTTTATTTAATTGATTTTTTAAACATAAAGTGTGGCCCTGCATCAGCCGCATCACCTGGGAGGAATGTGCAGGATTTCAGGTCCACACTAGACTTACAAAATCAGGATCTGAGGGTGGGGCTGCGTTTAACAAGCCCTCCACGTGATTCCAATGCACAATGAAGTTTGAAATACTCTGGCCTTGAAAACCAATCTCCTGGCCACTGCCGGTATCTCAGACTCATCTCAGACCTAGGGAATTAGAATCTGCATCTCAACAAGATGCTGAAGTGATTTGTGCGCACATTAAAGCCTGAGCCACACTCTTTTAGAGTTTTAGTTTTAAAATATACCAAAACAGGACTTCCCTGGTGGCGCAGTAGTTAAGAATCCACCTGCCAATGCAGGGGACATGGGTTTGAGCCCTGGTCCGGGAAGATCCCACGTGCCGTGGAGCAACCAAGCCTGTGCACCACAACTACTGAGCCTGCACTCTAGAGCCCGTGAGCCACAACTAATGAAACCCGCGCACCTAGGCCCGTGCTCTGCAACAAGAGAAGCCCCCGCTCGCTGCAGCTAGAGAAAGCCTGCGTGCAGCAACAAAGACCCAATGCAGCCAAAAATAAATAAAAATTTAAAAATAAAATAAAATATACCAAAACTGAATGTTGTGTTTCATCACGTCTCTAACCAGCTAATGCTGATGAAAAACCAGTGACTTTGAGTGGTCCATGTGCCCAGACTGACAACTGGACTGGATTCAAGACTTTCCTTATCAATGAAATGTGGGGATTATTTCAACCAATGGTGAGCATATGTCAATCTTGTTCTATTATTTGTTCTATCCACAGTGTTCCTTTTCAATCCTTAATTAGCATAACCACCTCAAAAACCCTCTTACCTCCTGTCTAGTCCTTAGCCCTGGTTTTGTTACACAGTGATAACTAACCTATACAGTGTCCCTTAAAATAGCTTTATCAAAGTCACACAGAGGAGCCTTTTAAGTGGGAGGCAAGTAGGCTCTACCAGGACCATCACTCTAAAAAGCCCTCTCAATTGGGAAATCCACTAAATGCATTTGCAGAACTGAGATTTTAACCCCTGCTTCAGACACATTAAAACGGGCACATCAAAAGTTTGCTGTAATAATCATATTTTATTCTCTCTTCTTCCTAATCGTGTGACTCCCTCCAAATGTGTTGAGTTGCATCCTGTATCCACTTCCTTATCTTATCAGTAGAAAAAAGATCTGAAATGTAAGGGTCAGAGTCCTGTAGTCAGTCCAGAATTAACATTTAAGTTTGAATTCCAAGTTAAATATTGGTTCTGATCTCTCAACTTAATATAGTCTTTTGGGAGAAAATATCCATTTTTAACAACTCTTCTGGCCATAAGACCATTGTTTAAATTTAACCTAAATCCCTCTAGTAACTGAACAAGTTCATTTCTACTCTTGGAGAGGAATGCTTGTTTACGGCTCCACAATCCCAGATATGCTTTGGAATTGAACATTTTTGGAGTGTAGAAAGGTAATGCAGTGCATATATGGCATACTGTATTACACCTCCAGGGAGGTCTAAAGCAGCATCCTGTAACAAACACATTTAAATCTCTGCAATGAAACATAAAAATTCACAGTAAGAGGTAAATAGACATTATAAACAGTTTTATGTGAGTTCTGGTTTTGTCATTAAATTTAAAAGAAACTTTTAGTTTTCAGAGCTTTCTCTATTTGGGCACTATGAATAAAAGACTGTAGATTGCAAGTTGCTATAAAAAAACTTAAAAAGAGCGAACATAATTGGGAAAGCTGAAGGGAAACAAATGAACAACAACAGTGATGTACACTGGAAAAGCTCATCTAACGGATTTCTTCCCACAAACAAGCTTGATTTGGAATGAAAATTGTCTGGTTCCTCAGGGGCCAGGTTCAGATCCCCAGCCCGGAGACCTTACAATAAAAAAGAGACTTATTTGGATTGGGAGATGGGTTTTAGGGAGAGATGGAATGAGGGGAATATTAAAAAGCCTTGTGAGCACCTAGAAATGGCATCTTGTATGTGGGTTAATTATTTTCAATGATGATTCATCCCCCTAGGCAGTTTACAGCTTTTATTTCTTCCTTTTAAAATTCATCTACATCAGTGTGGTTAACGGTGGGTCGTTCAGGACAGATCCATTGTTCTTGTAGCTTTTGAGAAATCTCAGGTTCTATTTCAGGTCTTTTGATTTTGCATCCCAAATCATCTGGTCCTCTTTGCTCCTTGACTGTTTTTCTTGGCCCTTGGGTCTTTGGTTATTTAACTGGCTTTTGCTCAAGGAACATAACAGGTTAGTGAAAAGAAGATAGAAATTGGGAAGCTCTAGCTCTCCTTTAAGAAACATATGCTGCTTTTTTTTTCTAAACACATTTCTGAAGATTTTTCTTTTGGCATCATCTTTTAAAGAATGGATCTAAGCTAAGATGTGTCAGATCAAAGATAGATTAAAAATTCAAAAGCAAATAATTTCTTTTTCTCAAATACATTACTGAATAGAATAATCAAGCACTTCAGAAGTGTAAGTCACTTTTCGGACAGTCTCAGGGTTTTCTGTAATGTAAATTTTATCAATATATAGTGTACATACAGAAAATTGCACAAATCATAAGTGAGCAGATAGATGACTTATCACAAAGCTTACATGCTTTGTAGCCAGTGCTCAGACCAAGAAATAGAACATGACCAGCAAGCACTACAGAAGCCCATCCTATGGTCCCCACCTCAAGAGATGCCAGCATCCAAACTTCAAACAAGACCATAGATTAATTTTGTTTGATTTTAATTTCATTTTTTTAAATTTTACTTTTTTATTGAAGTATAGTTGATTTACAATGTTTGTACACTTTCATATTGTAAAATGATTACCATCAAGGTGTTACTAACACCTGCATCACATCACTTACAGTTTCATTTTTGTGGTGAACATTTAAGATCTACTCTCATTCTCTCAGAGACTTTCAAGTATATATAGATAGATAGATAGATCCTCTGCCTATTCTTTTATCAGATTTTTTTGTTTTGTTTTGTTTTGTTTTGCTATTGAGTTGCATGAGTTCTTTATATATTTTGGATGTCAACTCCTTATTAGAAGATGATTTACAAATACTTTCTTCCATTCTGTAAGTTGCCTTTTCATTTTGTTGATGGTTTCCTTTGGTTGTGCAGAAGCTTTTTAGTTTGATGTAGTCCCATTTTATTTCTGCTTTGTTGTTATCTTTGCTTTTGGCGTCAAATCCAAAAAAATCATTACCGAGACCACTGTCAAGGATCTTACCTCCTTTATTTTCTTCTAGGAGTTTTATGGTTTGGGGATTGAAATAAAATGAATTTCCTTACTTGTTCGGTTTTTGTCTTGGACAGAGCTCATGCTTTCATATCTTTAATGACTAAGGGTTGGTGGTTAAACTGGCAAAGATGAATCTTTCTTTATTACATCTGAGTATGGTAACATCAGAGGGAAGAAATGACTGTTCTTTTAAAGCCTGCAAGAATATCTTTTCCCCAAATTACTGCCTTCCTGCCCCTGGTTTGGTAGATCTAATAAACTACTATCTTCTCAAAGATTCTCTGAGGCCCAGGACATCATGTGGGCATCAGCATCAGTCTATATTAAGTCCATCCTTAGCATGCTCAGCAACCTCTGAGTTTCTGCTAAGATGCTGAAAATTTTTGAAAAGTGTGAGAATGTTTAAAGTGGAAATTCTCTAAACGCCTAAGTGTGTATGAAGGAGGTTGCAGAATTGATCTGACAAGCATTGGACGGCTTTGAACTAAGACATATAATACAGATGCTCTTTCAAGATTTGAATTTTATGTAGCAGTATCATTTTGTCCCTCTAGAAGCCCGCTTAACTTTTGAGCACAAAAGGTATTATGGAAAAAAGTATGTACTTATTCAATTTCATTTGTCACAAGGAAGAAAAAGCAACCACTTTCCCATACTTTACTAAAACACATGCTTTCTACAAAATAGAATTCTAGAAATAGCAGGGGACAGAAACTTTTATTTACTCTATTTTCCACTTTTGCCATTATAGAAGCAATCCTGAGATTAATAATAAAAAAAATCTGAGCATCCTTCTTTGCATTGCATCTGTGTTGTGGGTTCAGTATTAAGTGATTAGAGAATAAAGAATAAATAAACAAAAAGACCTTATTATTTTTTTAAAAAATATTTATTTATTCATTTGTTTTTGGCTGTGTTGGGTCTTCATTTCTGTGCGAGGGCTTTCTCTAGTTGCGGCAAGCGGGGGCCACTCTTCATCGCGGTGCGCGGGCCTCTCACTATCACGGCCTCTCTTGTTGCAGAGCACAGGCTCCAGACGCGCAGGCTCAGTAGTTGTGGCTCACGGGCCTAGTTGCTCCGCGGCATGTGGGATCTTCCCAGACCAGGGCTCAAACCCGTGTCCCCTGAATTGGCAGGCAGATTCTCAACCACTGCGCCACCAGGGAAGCCCCAAAAAGCCCTTATTAACCCTTATTTAAAAAATGGCTTTTGGCTTGAGGTTTTTTTGGTTTTTTGGTTTTGGGGTTTTTTTAAGCTTGACGGTTTTTTTAAATGTTTTTAGTTTATTTATCTATTTACTTATTTATTTATTTTTGGCTGCGTTGGGTCTTCGTTGCTGTGCGCAGGCTTTCTCTAGTTGTGTCAAGCGAGGGATACTCTTCATTGTGGTGTGTGGACTTCTCATTGCAGTGGCTTCTCTTGTTGCAGAGCACAGACTCTAGGCACGCAAGCTTCAGTAGTTGTGGCACATGGACTCAGTAGCTGTGGCTCGCGGGCTCTAGAGCACAGGCTCAGTAGTTGTGGCACACGGACTTAGTTGCTCTGCGGCATGTGGGATCTTCCCAGACCAGGGCTTGAACCAGTGTCCCCTGCATTGGCAGGCAGATTTGTAACCACTGTGCTACCAAGGAAGCCCTAACTTGAATTTTTAAATCATGGCGATTGAATGTACTATTTGATGGACTTTTCATAGAAAATGTAGAATGTATTTAATGAATTCAAATTAGAAATTTTGGTGCGGGGGCTCTCTTAAAATCTGGACTAAGGCATCAGCAGAAACTGAAGTATAAAAATCTATTAATTGTTCTTTGTGTAAAACTCTACGAAGCTATTATTAGAACTGTTATAATCAAAGGTGTCAATACAGAAAAGTTTATGGCTGTAGAAATTTTTATTCTGCATATAGGCTATGCAGAAATGCCACCTACTTACTTCTCAGGAATTTTCACTGCCCACCACAAACCTGTTTTCACTGAGATACCAAGCTTTATATTCATGTCTGCATTTTTCGGTTTGCCTCTAGAGAATAATTAGGCAGAACCAACAACACTGAAGATAATTAAAAGGTTGCAATAGATTTCAGAGGTAGCAAGAAATAACACCGAGCAAAGTATAGAGCTTTATGCACTATAGCAAAAAAGTGGCTGGATTTTGAACCTATAAACCAACCAGATTATTTTTGTAGTATGAATATACAGTTAGGTTATCACGAAGTTGTCTTAGTGTTTTCCCCAAATAATCTTTTTACCTTGAGTCAATGCATAGGACCTCAAGACCACTGTTCCTTATTCTTTCTAAATTAATTACAGACTGAGGTAATCTAAGGTCAAAATAGCAGTACCTATCTTACAGAGATTTAATTGACATATACATTGTATAAGTTTAAGATGTACAAGGTGATGATTTCATGAATGTATATATTGTGAAATGATTACCACAATAAGGTTAGTTAACACCTCCATAAGTTAATATACTTATCTTGTGGGGGGGATAAGAATATTTAAGATTTAGTCCCTTAGCAACTTTCAAATATATAACACACTATTGTTAACTATAGTCACTATTGCTGTACATTAGATCCCCAGTATTTATTCACCTTAAAACTAGAAGTTTGTACTCTTTGTCCAACATCTCCCCATTTTCCCCACCCCCCAGCTCCTGGCAACCCCAGCCTAGAGTCTGTCTGCATGAAACATGTCTATTCACATCCTCTGAACTGGATTAAATTGCAGTATTTAACTTATTTATTTATGTTTTTTGCTATCGAGTTGTATGAGTTCCTTATATATTTTGAAGATTAGCCCCTTATCAGATAGATAATTTGCAAATATTCCTTAGATTGCCTTTTTATGTTGTTGGTTCTTTCTTTTGCTGTAAAGCAGCTGTTAGTTTGATGTAGTCACACTTGTTTATTTCTATTTTTATTGCTTGTGCTTTTGGTGTCATATCTAAAATATCATTGCAAAACCAATGTCAAGGAGTTTCTCCCATATGTTTTCTTTTAATAGTTTTACAGTTTCAGGTTTTAAATTTAAGTATTTAATCCAATTGGAGCTGGAGTGCGCGGTGTAAGATAGGGGTCAGTTTTCATTATTTTCCAGGTGATTATTCATAAACTTCTCTCTTAGAACTGCATTTATTGCATCCCATAAGTTTGGGTATGTTGTGTTTCCATTTTCATTTGTTTCAAGAAATTTTTTATTTCTCTTTGATTTCTTCTTTGACCTATTGTTTGTTTAGGAGTGTGTTGTATAATTTCCACATATTTGTGAATTTTTCAGTTGATCTCCTGTTATTATTTCTAGTGTTACACCATTTTGATCAGAAGAGATCCTTGGTATGATTTCACTCTTCTTAAATTTTCTAAGACTTGTTTTGTGACATGATCTGCCCTGGAGAATGTCCCATGTGTACTTGAGATGAATGTGTATTCTGCTGCTATTGGATGAAATGTTCTGTGTATGTCTGTTAGGTTCATATGGTCTAAAGTACAGTTCAAGTCCAATGTTTCCTTACTGATTTTCTGTCTGAATAATCTATCCATTGTTGAAAGTGGGCTATTGAAGACCTCTAATATTATGGGTTGTTGTCTATTTCTCCCTTCAGATCTGTTACTATTTGTGTAATATATTTAAGTCCTCTGATGTTGGGTGCATATATTGGGTTGGCCAAAAAGTTCATTCGGGTTTTTCTGTAACATCTTACGAAAAACCTGAACGAACTTTTTGGCCAACCCAGTATACTTACAATTGTTGTATCCTCTTGATGAAATGACCCTTTTATCATCATATAACAGCCTTCTTTGTTTCTTGTTACTGTTTTTGAGTCTATTTTGTTTGATATGAGTATAACTACCTCTGTTCCCTTTTGATTTCCATTTGCTTGGAAAATCTCTTTCAATCCCTCCACCTTGAACTTATGTGTGTCCTTAAAGCTGAAGAGAGTCTCTTGTAAGCAGTATATATTTGGGCATTGTTTTTTTAACCCATTCAGCCACTCTATGCCTTCTGATTGGAGAATTTAGTCCTTTTACATTTAAAATAATTAACAGGTAAGGACTTATAATATGATTTTTCTTAATTGTTTTCTGGCTCTTTTGTAGTTTTCTTGTTCCTTTCTTCCTTTGATGTCTTCCTTTGTGAACTGATGATTTTCCATAGTGGTATTTTTTGATTCCCTTCTCTTTATCTTTTGTGTATCTACTGTAGGTTTTTGCTTTGTGGTCGCAATAAGACTTATAAAAAGCATCTTATAGATTTAACAGCCTAATTTACTCTAACAACACCTTAACTTCAATTGCATAAAAAAATTCTACCCTTTTATTTACCACTCCCTCCACACACGCATTTTGTTTTGGATGTCACAATTTACCTCTTTTTATATCGTGTATTCATTGACAAATTTTGTAGCTACACTTAATACTTTTGTTCTTTAGGCTTTATACTAGAGTTAAGTCCTTAGCATACAACCATAATACAGTATTAGAGTTTTCTGGATTTGACTATATACTTATCTTTATAAGTGTGTTTTATATTTTCATATGTTTTCATGTTACCAATTAGCAACCCTTTATATCAGCTTGAAAAGTTCCTTTCAGCATTTCTTGAAGGCAGGTCTAGTAGTGATGAACTTCCTCAGCTTTTGTTTGTTTGGGAAAGTCTTTACCACTTCTCTATTTCTGAAGGACAACTTTGCCAGGGAAAGTGTTCTTGGTTAGCAGTGTTTTTCTTTTAGCATTTTGAATATATCACCCTACTGTTTCCTGGCCTGTAAGTTGCCTGCTGAGAAATCTGCTGATAGACTTGCAATGGTTCTCTCGTATATGATGATTTTTTTTCTCTTGCTGTTTTTGAAATTCTCTCTTAGTCTTTGATTTTGGACAGTTTTATCATAATATGCCTTGGAAAAGATCTTTTGGGTTGAAATTTTAGAGGGGAACTTTGTGCTTCATGAACTTGGATGTCCAAATTTCTCCCCAGATTTTGAAATTTCTCAGCCATTATTTCTTAAAATAAGTACGCTGCCACTTTCTCCCTTTCTTCTCCGGGACTCTGGTTATGATAATGGTAACTCAGTGGAAATTGTGATGTCATATTTGGCATAATTGTATCAATATCCCAAAGGATAAGTATTATTATTTTTAAAATTTATTTATTTTATTTATTTTTATTTTTGGCTGTGTGGTGTCTTTGTTGCTGCGTGCAGGCTTTCTCTAGTTGTGACAAGTTGGGGCTACTCTTCATTATGGTGTGCAGGTTTCTCATTGCAGTGGCTTCTCTTGTTGTGGAGCACAGGCTCTAGGCGCGTGGGCTTTAGTAGTTGTGGCACATGGGCTCTAGAGTGCAGGATCAGTTGTGGTGCACGTGCTTAGTTGCTCCACGGCATGTGGGATCTTCCCGGACCAGGGCTCGAACCCATGTCCCCTGCATTGGCAGGCGGATTCTTAACCACTGCACCACCAGGGAAGCCCCAGGATAAGTATTGTTATCCTCATTTTATTGAAGATGAAAGTAAGGTCCAGTGTCCCACCCAACAACTTATGATTAGAAGCTGTAGAGATAAGACTCCAATGAAAATCTTCCATTTAAATTATTAGTAGACTGTATGATTTATGGCAATACACCTTGCATTGGCTTTTGTTTTTTCAGATTCCCAGAATGTTATAAAATTCCCCACATAGCAATTTCATACTCTGTATCCCTTTACAGAATCTCTGCCCATAAAAATTATTGATTCAGGCTTCCCATTGTTTGGGAAGAAGAGATACGTTTTATTAAGTTAGGAATGAGAAATGAATTATTTATTGAACAAAGCAAAATGAAACATTGATTAGAAGGAGCAAAAAGTATACTGAGCTTCCTGAGAGATGATCTGGACCTCATTGTTCAAGTTCTAAACATACTGAATACAGAAAACAGAGTCAGCAAGCATATCGTGGAAACTATTCACGGACTAGACAGAAAAATATTAACTCATAGAAAGCTCACAGAGTTGATTCTTAGAGTTGGAGCACCTGTGTGCTTTAGTTTCTAGAGGCGATATCACTATTAAAATTGTTTAATCTTTCTGGAGCTCAATTTTCTCATCTGTAGAATAGGAATAATAAAGCCTATTCTTCTCTTGGGGTTGTGAAGCTCAAATGAAATAATAACCATTACTATTGACTTCTGTGCTCTTCCTAGGACCCTCTGTGGGCAGGCTATTTCTTCTTGAGTGAGAGCAAGGGGCACATGTTGCTCCAGTTACTGTGAGCCTACAATTCTTCACCCAGTTCCAACATGTAAGTTCTTCCCCCACACCACCAAGCTGGGTGTCCTATAATTCAACTCAATTCTGACACTGTTTACTTGGAGATACCGTCAGATTCCACAGGTTAAAGGCTCAGTCCCCAAGACTAACCTCCACTTCAGATACCAATCATAGTCCAGGCTGTCGCCCATGCTTCTGACCAACTGGTTACAAATTACAGCATCCCATAACCCAATTCTTGGGTTTGATTAATTTGCTAGAGTGGCTCACAGAACTCAGGAAAACAGTTTACTCACTGAATTACTGATTTATTACAAATGATTTTAAATGCAAATCAACAGCCAGATGAAGAGATTCATAGGGCAAGTGTGTGGGGAGGGGCACGAGGTGTCCATGCTCTCTGAGCATGCCTTTCTCCCCAAATCTCTACTTGTTCACCAACCTAGAAGCTCTCCGAAACTCCTTCCTTCCTTTCTTTTTTTTTTCTTTTCTTTTCCTTTTTAATGCAGGCTTCATTACATATGGATGGTAGATTAAATCCTGGGCCATAGGCGATTAAACTCAATTTCCATCCCCTTTCCCCTCCCACAAGGTCGGGAGTGGTGGGTAGAGGGTGGAGGTGGGGGGAAATGAAAGTTCTGACCCTCCAACAGGCAAGGAGCCCCCATTCTTAGGTAACCTAAGGTCTTTCTGAAATTCACCTCATTAGCATAACAAAAGACACCATATGGCTCTCCACACTTAAGAAATTCCAAGCCTTGTAGGAGCTCTGTGCCAGGAAAGGGAAAAGAAGACCAAATGTACATTTCTTATTATAAATCACAATATCACATATCCTAAGCCAGCTTTCTCAGGAGAGAAGAATAAGCCCGTCATTTTTCAGCTTAAGGTTCCTTCCATGTAGCAATGCCAGTTGGAAAATAGTCAAGACCATGTGGATATGTCGTTATTATGTATCTATTATGTCTCCATAGAGCAAAAAACTAAGGCTTAGAAAAATTAATTAACTTTGCAAATATCACACAAATTGTAAGCTATAGAACCAATATTTGTATGTAGATCTGTAAATTTCTAAGTATTTTCTTTTAAACAGTATCTACTATTAAAGTCAGATATACAACTAATCAAAATAAACACATATTTGTACCATAATTTGAGAAGGTTTTGGGTTCTAGAAAACACAGATTGGCATTAGTTACTCACCTGGCATAGTTATTTTATGTAGATAGTCACAAAAATTTTGCTTCCATACTTGCTTTCTTCTTTGTGGTCTTCCTGCTGAAACAACCTCAGAATTTCCTGTATCACTGAAACTGAAGAAAAGAGAGGGTCTATTTTTAAGAAATTAATATCTAAGTATTATAACTTATATATGCTTATTGTGGATAACTTGGAAAAGACAGATTAAAAAAAATGTATAAGGTCAAAATTACCTAGTGCCATTTAGCTGTAATTCCTGTGTATATGTTGCTTATATAAACTTCCAGAAAAATGTTGTGTTACAAAATCGGGAACCTTTGACAGGGTATGAAGAGCAGTTTTCTTTCTTTTTTTTTTTCCCTGATAAAACATTTTTACTACATCAAAGAATTAAAGTGTTTAATATTATATTTATATCATAGTGAATGATACTAAATATCTGTGGTTTTAAGACATGTGAGTAAAATGTTTTGAGGTTGACCTTTTGTAAAACATCACAGACTTGGATCATTTCAAAGACTATGTTGGAACTCATGCTAGGATCTCGTTCAACTAAAGTTTTTATGTTGCATAGTTTAAACTGTTCATTTTCTGACATTATCAAACATGATAAATTAAAGATTATGTCTCAATAGCCAACTATAGATATTCTAAATTAAAGAGTGCCTTTATCACTGTAGTGAAAACGATTTTAAGCACTTTGAAATTTTTGCAGCTATTATATAGATATTCTTGAAGTTTCAATAGTCAAGAATATACAAAAATATCTCAGTAAATATTTATTTCAGTTTATGTATTCAATTATGAGTAGCTTCTTAAGCAAGAATAAAGATTCTTTATTCCCTATTTTCTTTACAAATGTTTCATATGACAACTTTTGTAAAAATCTTGTAGTAGGCTTAAAGAGTGTTAGTATTTCATATTTTAGTTTGTTGCCACTTAATTGAACAGACATGAATTTAAGAATAAAAAGCATATCATTATGAAAATAATTATCAGTTATGTTTTCCTAATACTGCTTTCTATACCTGAAATGATTATTAAATTGTAAATTATTTTATTAAAAAAAGAAATACTCAAAAGGGTTCAATGAATATTCTTGAGCACTTACCATGTTTTATTTTGGGTTCTCCTAAAAAACAGGTCCTGAGACAAGGATTTGAGAGTAATTTGGGAACTAATTTGAGTGTAAATTGGGAAGGTTTCAAGATTATTTAGGAGGTGAAGGGAACACAGGTTGGGGATTTTCTAAGTGAGACAGGGGAAGAAAAAGGAACCAGTGACATGTGTCTCACTGAGCCAGCTACCATTATGGATGACTGGAGCTTGATTCTGCTGGGGAAATTCTGTAAGCTAGTGTAGGATACATCAGGGTCAAAGGAACTTGACCTACCTGAATATCAAAGGAACTGGGACATTTATACACTAATTGGCAGAGGGGGCTCGGGAAGAGAGTGAAAACCCTGAGGGAAACAAAGGCAGAGGCTGGCTGTTGAAAGTTGGGCCAGGGTGCACTGAACTACTAAGAGGAGTTGGGGGATGCAGGTGGGACAGGAGCAGCACCTGATTTTCGGTGTATAGAAGTATAGCATCAATAATTGAGGAAAGCTAAAATCAAAATGGATGAGTTTTTCTGAGCACACAAGTTGGATTGAGCACAAGTATAAAATCAGAGTTGTTTTTTCTCTTTTTTTTCCCAAAGCTCCCTTGTCTTGTTTTTCTATTTTCTTTGTTCTTGCCCTACAGGTTTTCCCAACCAGAGCCCCCACTGCCAATGGGTGAATAAATATCCTAGTCACTTCTACTAGACTACGCTGTGCAGTTCTTCAATACTCAGTCTTGTCTCGATTGTGCCTAGACCCCTTCCTTAGAATAGTTTGCACAATCTTTCCACATTCAGAGAGCCTGGGATGTAGTATTAAGATTGGCTTCCATTTTAGGCTTGGTCCTCCTGTTTTCTTTGTAATTTGTCCCTGCTGTTTTTAAAGAGATTTGCATTGATTTTGTGACCTGCTAGTGGATGCTTAGAGGAACTTAATTGAAAAGGGACTGTGAACAATTTGGTAATGTGGGAAATGTAATGTAGGGGGTAAAATGAAAAATATTTAGCACACAACATGGTGAGGACACTTAACAATCGCCATGGACTCTTGACTGAAGTTTGGTTCTCTACTCCGCCAGAGTTAACTTTCTGGTAGTTGGCTGATTCTGGGGCTTCAAGGGAGAGAGGCTGGGATGACTGGGATAACTTGAGGATTACCTAAGGGGCTCATAGCCATGGCTAACTACCAATTGGCACTGAGATATTATAATATTTTAACAAACTGTAAGTGCTGGCTGAAACTCAGCCCTGTGTATAACCTAAATAAAAACTTTATCAATATTTAGTTCTTTGAATTGGGTTTTTTGCCTGCACCTGTTTGCATATGGGGAAAGGGAGTCTACAGAACCTCCCAAATGTCCGTAATTCACACTGGTTGTGGTCTAGTGACAGTAGGAGGTATGACCTCTAAAGTGACAATATGGACTGGATTAGTCTAGATGGGTATCTTAAAACCCTTGCTCTGATGCCATTTCCAAACAACAAGCAGTTGTGTACGTTTATTTATCTACTTTTGTATATAAGGTTATCAAGGAAAAGCTACAGGCTAATTTTTCTCTTTTTCAAAAAATATTATTTATTTTTGGCTGCATTGGGTCTTCGTTGCTGCTCACGGGCTTTCTCTAGCTGCCTCGAGTGGGGGCTACTCTTTGTTGCAGTGCACGGGCTTCTCGTTGTGGAGCATGGGCTCTAAGCACAAGGGCTTCAGTAGTTGTGGCGCATGGGCTTAGTTGCTCCGAAGCACGTGTGATCTTCCCAGATCAGGGATTGAACCCATATCCCCTGCATTGGTAGGCTGATTCTTAACCACTGTGCCACCAGGGAAGTCTACTTCTTCTTGAAAGTGTGATCCCCTGATGCCTGCTATACATAGCAAATTCCTGAAGGAAAACACCAGAATATGGATGAGCTGAATACCAAAATCTGGGTTGATTTTTCTTTTCTTTCTTTTTTTCTTTGTTTTTGGCACCCAATCTCTTTTATGGAGTGGGGGGAGGCCCTGAGGGGGAGCTCTCACTGCACAGCTTGTTCATTAGCGCTGCTTCCTGGGTCCTGCGGCTTCATCACATCCGGCAACTCCGGTGGGCTGGAGAAGGGTTTGATGGGCAGGGTCTCAAATGCTTCACCTGCCGGTAAGGCTAGCCCCACCCGCGTCTGGGTCTGGCTGGTGAAGCCACACTCACCCAATATCTTGCCATCGTCCAGAAACCGGTGGTCCTTGTACAGCCGCTGCTCGTCTGGCAGCTGCTTGAGAATGCCCTCGACGGTGCGCTTCAACAGGAACATGGTGCTGGACGCTTTGCCTTCCATAAAGATGATGGTCTTGCGGCGCCGTATTTTGAGGAACACGTCCACACCGGCTACTGCCTCTCCCCTTCGACTAGCCGGAAGCTCCGCCCCCTTCCTGGCAGCCCACACGCCGGCCCCCAGGGTGCCCGAACCTGGCGGCCCCGCCCCGCCCCGCCCCGCCTCGTCTGGCTTGATTTTTCTAATCAAGGGGAAGTAAGTAATTTGGAATGCTAAGGATTTAAATGAGTCATGAGCTTTCTCTTAGAAATAAAGAATTTGGTATTTCTCTGTTTTCAACATGTGTAATAGATTCTGAAGGAGATTCTGAGAATCTATGGTGCTGTTAAGCTGAATCTACTGTACAAATGAATAGTGTATAATTATTGCAAAATGTATAATTTTCAATTGTATATTCGTGGATTTAAATCACTTCTGATGTGACTTTTTCCTGAAGCGATTTTTCTGATTTCATGTTCATGCTTTTTTATTAATATTGTTGCAAAGAAAAAATATCCTCCAAAACTTGGAAGAAAAAAAAAAAAGATTGTGTCACCTTTGTTTTTATTTTTAGACAATGTCCTGTTCCTAGGTCAAAGTTGGCAAGTTTTGTTTGTTTTCTGTAAAGGGCCAGATAGTAAATATTTTAGACTGTGCTCACCACGTGGTCTCTATTCAACTCTGTAGCAAAAGCAGCCATGTATAATACGTAACAAATGGCTGTGGCAGTGTTCCAACAAAACTTTATTTACAAAAAACAAGTGGTCAGCTAAGCCCAACTATAGTCTGCTGACCCCTGCCCTAGAGTCACAAGATATACAAGTTTGTTTGACTTGCCATTTACTGTTGATTAAGGTCCAGACAACTCACAACTTTGTAAAGTTGGATGTTCCTTTATTGGAAACTGGTAAGATATAAATGATTTTTCCCAATAGTAGGCAAGTAATTTTTGTGCAATGAAAATTATTTTTGCCTGATAATAACACGAATGATTTTTCATACATAGAAAAGTTAGTCCCAAAGACTGGTCTTATTTCTGGTAGGACAATGACCAATTTTGCATCTAACTTTGTGATTTATCACAGCATTCTTCCTTTGCTTCATTGATTATATAATCATTAGTTCTCTGTATTTTTTTTTATAAAGCCAGAAATGGTATGATCCCTTTTTATTTATTTATTTATTAATTATAAATTTATTTATTTTTGTCTGTGTTGGGTCTTCATTGCTGTGTGTGGGCTTTCTCTAGTTGCGGCAAGCTGGGGCTACTCTGTTGTGGTGTGTGGGTTTCTCATTGTGGTGGCTTCTCTTGTTGCAGAGCATGGGCTCTAGATGCGTAGGTTTCAGTAGTTGTGGCACGCAGGCTCAGTAATTGTGGCACGCAGGCTCAGTAGTTGTGGCATGCAGGCTTAGTTGCTCCACGGCATGTGGGATCTTCCCAGACCAGGGATGGAACACCTGTCCCCTGCATTGGCAGGCAGATTCTTAACCACTGTGCCACCAGGGAAGTCCTCCCTGTATTCTTTTCTGAACCATCTTTGTCATCCTGCTGTCTCCCTCATTAATGAGTTTAATAAAACTTAAATTCCTGCTCATTATGGTTTTATATAAGAATTGCAATCTATGAAACACTTTGAAAATTATACTTTGGATATCATTCTGTTAAGATATTTACCTAGATTAGACCCCACGTTCTTGTCCTTCAATTTTATGACCTGGGAGAGGAAGAAAACAATGTTCTCAACTTCCAAACCAACAGGCAATTCTAAAATAATGGAACTAAGAGCTAAAGATAAACTATCTGAATGTGATACAGAAGCCACAGGTGCCTTGGATGGAGCAACCATTTAATCTAAATGCTGGGATGTGTCTTCAAGTTTGGTGATAGTAGAAAGTGTAGGAGACTAGAATGTGTGATCCCAAAATATACCTCTTTAGCATAAATGTCAATATTTAAAATTGACTATTTTGAGAAACAGCAGACACAGGAGAAGTTCTGAAAACAGGGTATAAGTTGTCTTTTTGTAAGGGAAATTTCCATTTGTAGAGGAAATTTCCATTTGTGAAGGTGTCTTCCTCTCTGTACCAGGAAGAGAAGGATGACTCTAAATCACAAGAAACTCATCAATAGAGAAGGAACAGTCTTAAATCCGCATAGCAAACCTTATGTTTCTTTACATACTTTTCCTGGTCACCTTCCCATAACTTACCTCCCCACACCCCCACCCCACACCCTTCTTCTTCTGTTTTAAATGAAGATGGCATTTAAGCCCAAGTTCTAGCCACCTCTTTGAGTTACTCATCTGTGAGTTTCTCCCATGTATATGTGAGATATACATGTTGATAAATTTCTGTTTGTTTTTCTCTTGATAATCTGTCTTTCATTACAGGATTCCCAATGGAGAGCCTAAAAGGAGAAGATATTTCTTCTCTCCTACAAAAGCATAGGCATGTGTTTTAAGTTCTATTATAATTTGATAATGTGCACAGGATAAACCTCTCACATCAGTTTCTATTTTCTGGCAACATTTATCTCAAGATTGCAGGTATTTTACCCACTGGAAGTAATCAGCACACTTCTCTAATGCTGCCTTTACTTCCATACATTGAAAGTGAAACAGAATTAAAGTAGCTTTCAAGTGTATGCTAAAAACATTCATTTAATAATTTTTCCCAAAAAGCAACCCTCAGGGGAATTTGAAAATTCCACCTACAGTTCCCCCTTTGGCTCACAGCAATGACTGTACCTGCATTCAGGAGAGGCTGAACCTTTGAAGGACAGCTGAGTTCATGCCAATCAGCAGGCAGTGGCAAAATGAAATGAATTTTTTTTCGCATTAGACTAGATGGTGTAGTGCCAAGCTGAAAAATAGTCTGTTTCATTTTGGATTCATGGGGTTTTTTTCCTAGTCTTTGATTTGACTTGAAAGTCAAACTGAATGTCTGAGATAAAAATGTCATGCAGATCATAACTCAGTGCTCCTGGGTTCATTGGAGATGGACACAGTTGAAACTCTTGACTGAGGTATAGAGAGGTCAGTTCAGCTATGCTGTTCCCCAGCCATCCCCTGCTATTCCTCACTCCAAAAGAGTAGTTCACTTTATTATGTCCAGTTGAACCTCAGGTAAGAGGTTCAGCTGGGCTCCTAGAAGCTTAAAGACAGTCAATTCATGAAAGTATTAAAGGATAACTTTTTAGAAAAAATAAACCCACATACATATTTAAAATGGACACATGTCAAAGATTTTATTTATTTAATTAATTAATGAGGGAACCAGTAAGATGTTACCACCAGTTCAAAGGAGACTCCAAAAAGAATACACATATGTAGGCTATCAGGAATGATGCAATGAATTTAGATTTGCTTAACTTGTGCCAAAATAGCTTCTTCCACAGAGAGGAGGAAAATTAATTGAACCTCCTCCAAATTCATTTGCATATATGTGGACAAGAATCATTTGTATCTCTTTCAGTTCTCTAAAACTTACAGATTTGTAGAAAACATTACTACAATGAAGGGTGTAAAGACCCCATAGAATCAGATAACTTGGAGGGGTATGCTAGACAATGCATAGTTTTCCATTGAAAACATCAGGAATTTTTTAGCTGTATTTCAGTCCTTCATAATTTTTCCCTACAAAAGAAAACCTGACTAACATTATGTTTGTATCTCTAAGGTTATATAAAACAAAAAAGGCGATAGTGTCCTTCTCCTGCATCTGTTTGCCAAAAACAATCAAAATAGGGCAACAAATGAACTTGAGTAGCAGATACTTGAAAGCTGGAGAAAACAAATGGAAGGAAAGTAAACTTTAAAATACCCTTTGCTTAATCATTGTCTTTATAGCACATTACTTTGTGTTTCACGTTGTGGAAAATTTTAAGAGAAACACTACATGGATGAGCTGTCCTTTAAGCTACACTGTTTTGATTTCACAACTTTTCAGCATTTTGGAATGTTAGGAAAAGCACCATGAATCTTTTAACCCTGAATCAAAAGCTTTGGAAAATAATATGAAAGTCTTATGACAATTTTTCATGGAAGAATTAGGAGACACCACACTGCATTCAATCCAGCAAGCCTTCCTAACAACTCTTCTTACATACCTCTCCCCCCACCCCAAAATTCCACTCCTAATGGCTGTTCCTCAGTCTCTTCTCTCTCACCTATGTTCCAAAGGCCTTTAGTTGTGCTAGCTTATCTCCCTATCATTTCTTTTTTTGCTTTTATAAAAGGTAATTTCATCTTCTCATCTTCTTCAAGTTTTCTCTCCTACTGTGCCTCTCAGCACAATGTCCTGGTAAACGAACCAAGCAAATACTATATCCTTTGAAGTGAATGAAGAGGGATACCACAAAAACTTGTAATTTGATATGTTCCTTCATGCCACACTTTATTTTCAACTTAAAGATTAAATATCTTTGCTATATACCTTGAAATATAATAGCTGCTACATCATAATTTTAAGTAGGTATACCACACAAGATAATGATTTTTATAAAAATGATAACATTTATAAAAAAAGGATTCCTAAGCTTTTTCTGAATGTTAACTGGGTTCCTCCTGACACTCTCAAAATTCGGGCAGGCAAAAGGACTGTATTAGTTTTCTAGTGCTGCCATAACAGAGTACCCAAGAATGGATGGCATAAACAACAAAGATTTATTCTCTCACAATTCTGGAGGCTGGAAGTCCAAGATCAAGGTGTTGCCAGGGTTGGTTTCTTTTGAGGCCTCTCTCCTTGGCTTGCTACCTTCTCCCTGTGTCTTTACATGGTCTTCCCTCCATGTGTATCTGTATTCCAATCTCCTCTTCATTTAAGGACACCAGTCACATTGGATTAGGGCCTACAGTAATGACCTCATTTTAACTTAATTCCCTCTTTAAAGACCCCATTTTAAAACACAGTCACATTTTGAGGTACAGAAGGTTAAGATTTCAACATATGAATTTTGGAGGGCCATAATTCATCCCTCAACAAGGACTGTTCTTTCAATTTCAGTAGAAGAAGGATGTCAGGTGTTCAGGGACTAAGTGACCACTGAACAGTCTAAGGAACACAGCCAGCACATCCAATTGATAATCTGTACTATGGATTTCTTTAAGTCATTCTTAGAAGAAAGAGATGTTAGAATTACAGACCTTCTTAGAGTTTCAGAGTTGGCATTATAGAACAAGAAAGCAATGCTTTTTTTGTCTTTAATTTAAAGATATAAATGATGGACATATGCCAACCTTATAAATATCCTTCAAGGTATCTAGGTTAGCTATTTCCATAGCTGGTCTAAATATTCATGCAAAAGTATTATAGGTATTTTTTGTGTGTTTTTTAACAACTGTATTGAGATATAATTTACACAGTGTAAAGTTCAGTAGTCTAAAGTGTACAATTATCATGAATATTTATGTGTGTAATTATGTGGGAAATTATTCTGCACTCTATGTAGATTAATGTTAATCTCTATGATAACTCTACAAGGTTGACATCACTGGCATTTATAGATGAGGACATGAAGCTTAGAAATGAAAATAACTTTCTCAGATTCTCCCAGGTAATAAGTAGGAGAGTTGGTCATTCAAACCCAGGTCTGTGGGGTCTAAAACCTAGGCCCTATATACCACACCACTCAGCTAGTCCTTCCCCATTTTACCATATGTAACACATTCTCATTGTATGGAAATCAAAGAGCACAGCTAAATAAAAAGAAAATAAAAATCATTTGTAATCCTTACCCAGAGTTTACCATCTATAACCATTTTGATATGTAACCTTACAGTTGTTTTCCCATTCATATGTGTCAAGCACATATAACTTCATACACATAAACTCATTTGTATCTTTATTTTCTTCAGATAAAATTAAGTGTATCTCTGACCTTCATCCTACAAGGTTGTCAGGAGATCCTGGTAAGTATTGAGGCTCCTGATGTTCCTTGAGGTCAAAGAGAAAATTGGGAGATTTGTGTACTACTGGGAGAGTAGAGGGAGGCCTCTGATCTTCAGTCTAGCATGGCAGCCTTCATTATTGTCTATGGTTCAGCAGTTCAGGAGAACAGGAACTGTACTGATTCAGGGCCCAGAGGAGCACAGACAGCCTTGCTCCAATGGGAGGCTCAGTGCTAGTTTTAGCTTCCTTCTGAGATCTTGCTACCTAAGGGTACTGAGAAGCGTGGGGTCTGGGTCCTCCAGCTCACTGTGCACCCCGCTCTACTTTAAGGATTTCCCTTTATCTGCCTCTGCCTGTCACTCTTTCTCCTGCAATTCCTTCTCCCATTGTATAGTCACTTTTTTTTTTAACATCTTTATTGGAGTATAATTGCTTTGCAATGGTGTGTTAGTTTCTGCTGTATAACAAAGTGAAACAACTTTACATATACATATATCCCCATATCCCCTCCCTCTTGCATCTCCCTCCCACCCTCCCTATCCCACCCCTCTAGGTGGTCACAAAACACCGAGCTGATCTCCCTGTGCTATGTGGCTGCTTCCCACTCACTATCTATTCTACATTTGGTAGTGTATATATGTCCATGCCTCTCTCACTTCGTCCCAGCTTACACTTCCCCCTCCCCATGTCCTCAAGTCCATTCTCTACGTCTGTGTCTTTATTCCTGTCCTGCCCCTATGTTCTTCAGAAACTTTTCTTTTTTTTTTTAGATTCCATATATATGTGTTAGCATATGGTATTTGTTTTTCTCTTTCTGACTTACTTCACTCTGTATGACAGACTCAAGGTCCATCCACCTCAGTACAAATAACTCAATTTCATTCCTTTTTATGGCTGAGTAATATTCCATTGTATATATGTGCCACATCTTCTTTATCCATTCATCTGTCGATGGACACTTAGGTTGTTTCCATGTCCTGGCTTTTGTAAATAATGAACATTGTGGTACATGAATCTTTTTGAGTTATGGTTTTCTCAGGGTATATGCCCAGTAGTGGGATTGCTGGGTCATATGGTAGTTCTATTTTTAGTTTTTTAAGGAACCTCCATACTGTTCTCCATAGTGGCTGTATCAATTTACATTCCCACCAAGAGTGCAAGAGGGTTCCCTTTTCTCCATACCCTCTCCACCTAAATAGACATTTCGCCAAAGAAGATATACAGATTGCCAACAAACACATGAAAGGATGCTCAACATCACTAATCATTAGAGAAATGCAAATCAAAACTACAATGAGGTATCACCTCACACCAGTCAGAATGGCCATCACCAAAAAATCGGTATAATCCCTTTTACTCAAGTTTAAAAAAACAAGAGCTAGGAAGGGAAATGTTTACAGTTCACAACTCCCTTTTGAAAAAAGAGAGAGTTAAAGGACTTGGCTATTGTGAAAAAATTTTTAATTTATTTATTATGATTATGATTTACAAAATCATATTCTACCTGCTGTTTTTATCTAATTTGACAATCTTTATTGTTTTTAATTTGATTTTTTCTTATTATTGAGCTTAAAGAATTTTTTGTGTATTTTGGATATAAGTTCCTTATCAGATATGTATTTTGCAATTATTTTCTTCCATTCTGTCTTTCATTTTCTTAAGTGTCTTTTATAGAACAGAAATTTTAAATTTTAATAAGATGCAACATATCAGTTTTTCCTTTCATATATTGTGCTTTTGGTATTGCGTCTAAACACTCAGTTTCTCAACATATAGGGATTTTCCCCATTTTCTTCTAGACCTTTTATAGTTTTTCACCTTACCTTTAGATCTATGATTCACTTTGAATTAATTTTTGTAAAGTGTTAAGTCTATATCTAGTTTCCAATATCACTTATTGAAAATACTGTTCTTTCTCCATTGAATTGCCTTTGAGCCTTTGTCAAAGATCAGTTTGACTTTGTGTGCTAGATATTTGGCTATATTTTGTTGGTCTATTTCTGGGCCCTTAATTCTATTTCATTGATCTGTGTGTCTATTTTTTTTACTGATACCATGCTGTTTTGATTATGGTAGCTATATAGTAAGTCTTGAAATTGGGCAGTTTAAGTCCTCCAACTCTGTTCTTCTTTTTCAATATTGTGTTAGTTATTCTAGGTCTTTTCCTTTTTGATATACATGTTAGAATCAGTTTGTTGATATCTACAAAATAGTTGCTGGGATTTTGATTGGGATTACAGTACATCTATAGATGAAGTTGGAAAGAATTAACATTTCTGGCCAGGATTGTCCACCAATGACCCATGGGAGATGGTTGATGAATGCCCAAGCTTTCCCATTGCTCAGGTGTGACATCTCTGTGCATGTTCCACAGAGCATCCCAGAGGTCCCCAGGAGGATCAAGCACCAGTTACCCACAGTGGCAACTTCTCATTAAGATAGCCTTTATTGAATATCTTCTCTTCCCTGTTCACTTTCCCATTCCCCTACCAGTTTTTCTTGTAATCACCTCCCAAATAAACTACGTTTCCTCAAAACCTCTTCTTAGGGTTTGTTTCTGGGGGATACAAACTACAACAAACCTGTGATAACACCCATATACTAAAAGTCAGGCTCAAATAAGACAACTCCATTTCCTACATGCACCCAGTTTCCAAAGCAGTATCAGACCTAATCAATTTAGATAGAAATTGCACAGTCAGATAACTTAATGCCTACCCTGAGCATTCAAATTATTCTGTAAGAGATAGAAAACAAGTGCCCCTCTCAAGTCTGCTCTCTCTCCAGAAGGAATAAAGGATAAAAACACATTTAATTTCAACAAGCATGCATGTGTGAGAAAATCTACCTCAAAATAGCTAAAATGGTAAAATATATGTAGCTATTTTAAAGCCAGAAGATTTGGATTCTCCTCAGGCAGCTTTTAGCTTCTAGGGTTTTATGGCTCACTAGCTTTAGGTTAGAAAATTAGAATTGCAAAGTATGTTGTGGTTTTAGTCTCTGCCATTCTTTCATAGTTTTGTAATAGAAGGGTTTGGGGGAGGCAGGATATGGGAGGGGGGGATAAAGTTAGGGAGGAAGGAATGAAATGTACCAGGAGAACTTGTCCAACTATCTGTCTTAATTTTTAACAGCCTTCAAAGCAAGTCATGCACGCTGAGTATTGCAGAAACACTAGACATTTGTTGGGGGAAAAAAAGTCTTCTGGGAATGCACTCCTTGCAGGGAGAAAATGGCTTCATAAAGGAATGATGCAAACACTAATCATTGCCCTGCCAGCAACTTCTCTCTTTATTTGCAATTGCAGAATGAAATATCCCCTATACCGAAGCCTCAGTCAGCTGCAAAAACAATGTGTTGTAATATGATATTTATTTTTGCTGAAATGGAGCCACAGCCTTGCCATTCCAGATTCTGCAGCCTTGCAAAAGCACCCAGAGAGGCTTCGTTGACCTTGGGGGAGTGCAGAAGGCTAATGAAACATCCTTACTTTTGCAATTTAATTTTTCTTCAAGAACCCAAGCCAGAGCTAGACGAGTTTCCATCTAGCTTTTGGAGGGAAAAACAAAAATGAATTAATTAAGATTATCAGACAGCCTTTACAAAATGTAATATCAGCCCTTTATTATGATATAATATCAGCCAACACTTGCTTCACTTTCCTTGCGAGGAATCGGATTGGAGCTGCTGATCATGGAAGAAGTACTCTGTTGTCTCAACCCACACATTCAAGCAATTTAAATCTAGTCTCCCAGAGACCTGACATCATAAAGGGAAATTATGTTCAGGTCTTCTAATCTATGAAAACATTACCTCAACACTGTTCAACTCAGTCACTATCATGATTTTGCTCTGTCCCTGAATCACCAAACTTCACAGAAGAGAAATTATTGCTGCACTATTTCACCACCTAATATTTCCTTAATTCTAAGATCGGCTGCCATAGAACACTTGAATGATGCTGTTCTTTGGAAGGCCATCAAGGACTTCACCTTCTCCAATCCAATAAGCATTTTTCCGTCCTGATGGACTGCACCATTGGATACTGCTTACCTACCTCTCCTTTCATAGTGAAGCCTTGTGTCTTCTTGCCTTTGTTGACATGGTGCTTCTCTCTTCTTGCGCATCCTCCCAGCCCTCCCTTGTGGTCATTCTCCAAAGGCTCTTGCTTCCAAACTCCTACTCTTTATATTCGATAAGCATCCATTCTCATATTTTTAGTCATCACCTCCCTGATGGCTGGAGCTTAAGCAGCAATCTTGAATGATGAAATGCCCTTGAGGATGGAATTCCCTAGTAGAGGATGCTGAAGAGCACATTAGAAGAAGCTTGGCCCCCTGATGACTTTGTTGGATGCACCATATTTGTTTGGCCTTGCATACCTCCTGATTTCTTCTACATGCTAGAATAAACTCTATGTGTTTAAGTCATTGTTAATTCGGATTTTCTGTTATATGCCACAGAATCTAATTCAGGTAGTAAAAATGGGTATAATAATGCCTTCTCGTAAAGTCAGTGTAAGGTTGACACGATATAATATAGGTCATATGCCTGGTTCTTGTGCTTAGTGAGGCAGAGCCCTACGCAGTCAAAACATTGTAGATATTATTATTATAAGCTCTATGCCTACACTCGCAACTTCATAATGACCATACCACACCACAGAACGTCAAGTACATTCAAAACAAATCCCTTCCAAATCCAACTCCTCCTCCTGATTACTTTATTCTTTGGTTTATGACATTACTAATCCTTAGTTGTAAATCAAAGTTTTGATTCTCTTCATTCTTTTCCTCCTAATGTAGAATTAATTGCTAATCTTATTTATCTAGTCCTTCAAATTTTCTCCAATTAATTTCCTCATTTTTCTATTTCCCCTGCAAACACAATAAAAAGTTGAAGCTTTTTTTATCACCTACCCAAACTATTGCAATCATCAACTCAGTTGTTTCCCCACTTCTTGCATTATCTTCCTCCTCCAAGTTATCCTGTGGAAACCCTGAGATGAATCTTCCAAAAGCACTGCTCTAATCTTGTTACTCCTCCAATGAAAAACCTGAGTGGCTTGTCATTGCTCACTGTGTTAGACAACACACTCCTCAGACTGGTGTTTGAGACCTCAACCTATCTTCTGGTCCTCTTCTCCATCTCCTTCCATGCTCATCAATCTAGACTCTTTGATTTTCCTTCTGCTTTCTTAATTCTGTCCTTTGGTTCACACTTCACTCATGGAGAATGTCCTCTTCCTATTACACTCTCTACATTTCAATATCATAGCTAACTTTCAAAGCTTTATGGAAATGCAGTCAATCCTGGAAGTCCTCCTTCCAAAATAAATGTGATTTTCCCTTTACTCAAAGCACTTTGTATCTCTCTTTGGTGCTTGTGCTCTATTGCTTTATAGCAGTGATTCTCAAAATTTAGAGCATCATAATCACCTGGAAGAACTGTGAAAATAGATTTCTGGGCCTGATTCCCAGAGATCCTGATTCGGAGGGTCTGGGGTGGAGTCTGAGAATCTGCATTTCTAACAAAGTCTCAGGTGATACTACTGCTGCTGGTCTAGGGATCACACATTGAGAACTGCTTTCTCCTTATCTGTATCTCATTCTCTCTACATTGTAAACTTCTTGAAATCAGACAATATGGTTTATTCTAATCTAATATTTCCTGAGACTCCCAGCACATGGTAGGTAGTAACTTTATTTAAATGGAATCGAATAGAACAAGAAGCCAAGTTTCTGCTTTCGAAGTTGGCATTGTTTGGAGTTACATTCAATTGTTGGTGTCCATCATCTAGAAAGAACACATCTAAGTGCTTTTGCTGAGAGCATAGCCAAATTCGTTCTGGTCTTTACTTTTTTCTTGGTCTGGGCAAGACCAAGCATGTGCTTGGAGGATTGTTAGGTATTAAAGGCAATGACATGACATGGGTTCAGGGGAAGCAGTAGTTGAAGGGCTCCCTGAAAGGAGTAGGATGACAGAAGTTCAATATTTGGGAAATTAAGTGTGAAGGTTGCCATGGTAAAGTAACAACAGATTTCAAATCTATAATTGTACTTGGAGAGAGGCATGTTAGAGACCCCCTCCATATACTTTTGTTCCCTCTTATGCTTTTAATGTTTCAGGAGTCAGTCACTGTGAATTCAAGTTGCGCTTCTAATTGCCCTTATTATTATTCTCAGAATGTTCTTTAGAACCAACATGATTTTTAGGAAAGGAAATTAATTGCAGCTTTTCTTGGTTTGGAAATGTAGGTAACTGGGTATTTTGGCAAATTCATGTCCTGTTTTCCTCCTGTGTGTAGATAACAGACTGATAGTCTCCTTCTGCTGGTCTATCCAGTTATCCAGTTAAGGGCATTTTTTGCTGGCAGGTGAGAGAAAATTTTGCATATGGAAAGTGTTTTTGAAATGACAAGAAAATAAAGGACAAGTCATCCAAAGAAACAAAAATTCCACAGTCATCCCCCAAAGGCCTTCGTCCTTAACTTTTAATATTTCATGTCATACTTCTCATGAAATAAGTCCTACAGAAAAAATGAAGGATGGATGGAGACCATTACAAGAAAGGATATATATCAAATAAGGATATTTTTTATTTTAAAGAGGCAATTCAGTTATACCCAGATGGAACATTAAAAAAGTCACAGCTATGCATCATCATTTTTCAGCAACTGAACAGATGGTACCTTTTCATTTGCACTGCGTGCCAACATAGTCAGTGCGTTCGGCTGTCTGCCCCACCCCCATCATGATTCCAAGTTTGCATGTAAGAGGACTTGTTGGTTAACTCAGAGACCGCTTGGGAGACTGCATTGCCTGGGGCTTTGACATTACTATTTTATAATATTTCCTCCTTCAAGGAAGCAGATGGGATAGTCAGACCATGACTTTTTTCTACTGTTCTTGAGCAAGGCACCCCAAGGCTTTCTGCCCTTTCCCAGAGACAGGCCACAGATCTACAGTGATGGAGAGAAGCAGTCAACATCGGCAGACCTTCTGTTAAAAGCTCTTGTTTACTTAAATGTCCTATTTCCTTGCTATTTTTGTTTCTAGAAATCAGGGAGATACTTATCCTTTCTTGTCTCAATAAGGTTAAAAATTACAACTGATGTCATTAAGGGCCCACAATTTATGTCCTAAGTAAAAAAAAAAAAAAAAAAAAAATCCAAAAAAAAAAAACCAATGACAATACACCACCACGACCACCATCATCCCACCTGACTGTTGGAATGGTTTGCCTGGGGATAGTGATAGAAATTCTGCTTCCTCTAGAGAAATTACTACAGTCTTTTGGGGGATGGGGGGCCCAAGAAAATCCCACATAGGGAAGGCACCAGGTAAATAATAACTGAGAAGGAACAAGGAGAATGAAATTATTTGCCAGGCTATCTCATGCTGTCCCTCAATTTCTGCTTCACTGTGATAAAAAAAAAACTGGCCAGAAAGCAGAGAATCCCGAATTTTAGCATACCCTTGGGTCCTAAGGCATTTCACAGTCTAGCATTTACTTATTCACTTTAATTCTTTGCTTCCTATGTGATAAGCACTTATCATTTTCAACATTTCAGGACTATGTTAACCACTGTTGTCTCCTGTTCCCAGCTGTTAATGTAGAGCTGCCAGTCCTTTGAAAAGCTCTGTCTTCCTATTCTTCAGCCCTTCCTGTGTCCCTGCCCTTGGCCCTGTGGCTTTACATACAGCTCCTTCCCTCCAGAGGCTGAGCTTGCTTCCCTGCCCTTTGATTCTGATTTATCCATGTGACCTACCTTAGCCAATGGAATATTAGCAGTTGTGACTCAAGCAGAGGCTTGAGAAAGAACTTCTTCCTTTCCATTGTGGTCTGTGTCTCTGCTGTCTCCATGAATGCGTGCCCAGGCTATCTTGCTGGAGAATGAGAGATGTATGGAGTAAAGTTAAGTTGTCCCATTTGTCCCAGATAAAGACAGTCTAGATCAACCAAGGGCCAGTGGACTCTAGTACCAATCCTTTATCTTTCAATCCATTGTCCAAGTCTGGTTTTACCTCCAGTGTAATTCTCGAGTTTGCCCACTTTTCTCCACCTCCACAGTCACTGCCTTAGTTTAAAGCATCTGCACCATATTTTGCCTGAATTTTGTAATGGCCTCTTAGATAGGGCCTTGCTTTCCCTCACGCTTCCCCATGAGGCTGTTCCCACTCAGCAGCCAAGGGATCTTTTAAAAACACAAATCAGAGGGTGTTAGTCCCCTGGGTAAACCCTTTGATGGATTCTCCTTGCTCTTAGAACAAAATCCAATATGTTATAACACAACTTTCAAGGTGTGCATACTGTGCTTCCTCATCTAAACTTATAAAACCCTCTTCCATCCTCTTACTAGACTCCTATTCTACTGATCTCCTCTTTTTTACCCTCAAATGAGCCAAGCCCCTTCCCGTTTTAGAGTCTTTGCCCATAATGCTCCCTCTGGAATGCCCTTTCCCCAACAATTCGAATCACCATGCCCTCCATCAATTTCTGCTTAAACATACCTTCTCCTGCAGATCCTCACTGTCCTTTATCAAACAAGCCCCTCCTAAGTCACAATCAGACCATTGAGATGGTTTCTTTCATAACATTAATCACAATCTATAATTATTCTATTTATGTATTTGGTTCTTTGTTGGCTGTCTTCTTCTTAGAATGTATGTTTCTTGTAGACAAGAATTTGATTTTCTTATTTTCACTGATATTTCCAGCATCTCACCTATAATCAGTGCTCTGTGTATGTGTGTATGAGAGGTTAAAACTGGAGGGCTCTCTCTCTCACACACACATACAATATACATGTAATAATTATTTGTGTGTATATGTTAATGAGTATTTTATCTTTAACTTCACACAAATATGTAATGCATATGTGGAACACACATATGCAATGTATACATTTGGGTATAATGTACGTATCTATGTAATGAGTCCTTTGTTTTTAACCTGACACACACACACACACACACACACACACACAATTTACTCTTCAGAATCTTGAATTATATAAAAATATAAGTTGGACATCTTTTTATAGCAGCAGATATAAGCCCACCTCATTCCTCAGGTTGCATAGTATTCCTTTGTACCACGGATGTACCACAGTTTATTTAGCCAGTGTGAGCTAGTACTAAAATTGTTCCCATTTCAGTGATGAAGAAACAGAGGATGAGGGAAATCATTGGCTGAAGCAGCCCGTGTTAGACGTGGGGTCTGAATCCCAGTAGTGGAATGGGAAGTGCGGACCTTGGCCTAGCACTCCCAGGGCATGAACACAGTTGGAGGCAAGTTTGTTGGGGGTCAGTTCCTGTTGCTGTTGCACTTCTTTGTGGCTTTCTGTTGACAGTCCTCTCTCCAATCAATCCATCCCAAGTTGAATGAGAGATATATGCCAGTGGTTTCCAAATGTTAGTGCCCATAGAATCACAAGGAGGTCATGTTAAAACACAGATTGCTGGGCCCCACCCCAGAGATTCTCACTCAGCAGATCAGGGCTGTGGGCTGAAATTCTGCATTTCTAACAAGTTTTCAGGTGATGCTTATGCTACCAGTCCATGGACCACACTTTGGGTATGTGAAGTGCTCTGTAAACTCTAAAGCCCACACAAACTCAGGTGAATGTGAACTTTGAGTCTTTATTAAGCCCCTACTGAGTGCCAACTATGGTGACAGGCGTTATGGGGAAGAAAACCCTACCATGTGGGGCCTCACCACAAAGACTTAAGAATTTAGTTGGTGAAAACAAAACGTGTTGCAAAAACATAAAATTTCAGTGCAAGGAAGAGTGAGATAAGTGTCAAAGGAATAGTCTTAAATTAGAAACCAGTTCTGGGAAAAAGAAAAGACACTCTGTGCAGACCATCAAATTTTTGGCATCTACTTATTGAATATCAATTTCAAAACTTTCTTCCTTCATTTTAGTGAGTGCAGAATTAGCATTCTCCTGGAAGTCATTGACAGCTGTTTTGAACTTCTGCTTGCTGACCTGTCTCTTAGCTAAGACTGTCCTAAGATCCACATCGCCACAAAGGGAAGCTGTCTTAGGTAGAGCCTGAGATGAGGATTCTTGTGCAAGTGATTTATTTAGGGAGGGCATTTAGGAGGAAACTGTGACAGGGTGAGGAGAGTAGGACAAAGCCAGGCAGGAGTGGAATAAGGGTGTGGTCTCATCTGTAGCCTCAGCTTGACACCCTGAGGAGCTCTGGAGCATGAAGGGCACCAAGAGCTGTCCCACTTTGAGTCAGGGGGCCACACTTAATACCCCAATGTCAGTCAGGCATTGGCAGTGGATTGCCCTGGGGTGGTGTGGTATCATCTCCTGGGTGGGGCACCTCCCATCAACACTTTCAGTAGGACCCTGCAGGCCCAGGGGCCCCTCCACTGAGGTTCACTGGCCTCCTGACTTTCCCCAATTTCCACAGTCTTTGTAAATACATGCTTTTCTTGTCTTATTTCACAAGCATGTATTGCCCACATATTCCAGGCACTGGGTATTTGTGAGATCCTTTCAGGGCCTTAACTCCTCCGTTTCAAAGCTCACAGTGATGTTAATTGATAATGAAACCTGACCTGGTGGCTACAGGGAGAACCCTGGGCCTCTCTCTCTCCAGGGCTGAACATCTGTAATTTAGCCAGTGTGGGATTTAATGGCCTACCTTTAGTCTAGCCCTCTCCTACCCTACTCCACACAGTTGTCTGGAGAATCCCCAGTAAAGAAAGTCTGACCACTCTCATGTAAAATCTTTAAGGGTACCCTGTCGCCCTCAGGTCTGTAAGACCCTTCATGCTCAGATGTCTGCCTTCCTCATTTCTCACTCATTCTTAAGCTCAAGGAATGCAGAAATATCCACTCACCAGGGTCTTTGCATGTCCAGGTATTAGGTTGTTGTAGTACAGGGAATAATGGTTACTCAAAGATGTTAAGTACTAATCCTTGGAAATTGTTAGTCTTAGTTTATAAGGAAAAGTGTCTTTGCAGATATGATTGTTAAGGATATTGACATGGAAAGATTATCTAGATTATTCAGGTGGGCCTTAAATGAAATTACAAGTGTCTTCGTAAGACAGAGGCAGAGGGAAATTTGACACCGGGAAGACAGAGACAAAGATTGATAAGGCCCTAAGCCAAGGAATGCCAGCAGCCACCAAAAGCTGGAACATACTGTCCCCTAGAGCCTCCATAGGGAGTATGGCTCTGTCAACACCTTGACTTCAGACTTGTAACCTCCAGTACAGTGAGAGAATAAAATTCGGTTGTTTTAAGCCACCCAGTTGTGGTAATTTTTTAGAGAAGCCTGAGAAAACTATTACAACTGTCATATTACCTATTTATGGAATGACCTGCCCCCCCCACACCCACTCTCTCCCATAACACATAATCCATCAGAATGATTCCTATCTCGGCAGCTTACATGCCACCTCTCCAGGTAGGCTCTTAGACCTCTCCTCCAGGCCCCATTCTGAGTAGACACGTCTCCTCTATCTCCCACAGTTCCTTGAACAATCCCCTCTTATTGTTCTTGTCTTATTCTTTTGTATGACCATCCCTAGGTCAATCTCCCTGTTAAGTTAAGAATCCCCAGGGGCCTCATTAATTTTTGTATTCCCTGGGTTTGGTACAGTGCTGAGTGCAAAGTGGCATCTTGGTGAAGGTATGTTTCTTGGCATGAAGAGGGGGTAGATGCTGCTGTTCAGTGGCCGAAGGGGAGATTCGGGGATCCGCAAGGCCTCACATCATTGGCCAGGGCCTGCTGTACATGGGTGGGTGACAGCTCCCCTGGTGGAGTCAGCCACACGCAGGCTTCTCACCTGCGCACCTGCCCGTCAAGACCTCCAGCTCAGCCTGCTCGGATGCTCTCTGAGGCTTCTGGCCTGGGGTGCTCCCCTCAGCTTTGTGTCTGCAGAGCCTGTGTTTATTTTCTGCTTTGCTCTTTTTATATAATCCTCCTCTGTCCACTTACCTCTCCTGCCTCCCAAACAACTGTGACTCACAAACACAAACGCTGCTCCCTTTTCCCATTATTTTTAGGAGTCTCACGATTTCCCTCATTATCACCTTTGGGCTAGAACAGGAGTTGGCCTGCAGTGTTTTCTGTCTCAGGGCCAAGCTGGGGAGAACAAAGCAAGTGACATTCAATAAACTGGGGGTCATGTTAGTGTTCTAGCAATCTAGTTGTTTTGAGGAGGTAGCAGCTAAATGTGGAACTTGAAAATTAGGAACTGGGCTTCAGTCAAAGGGATAATGTTAGAGTTTTTTCAATTCTTCTTCTACAAATTAGCTGTCCAACTCAGACTTCCTGGACAGCATTTGCAGTCAGACTTAACAGTTTCTCCTAAAACTTGATCGTTTTCTATTAGCCTCCAAGGAAGGTAGATAGTTATTTTGTCCTTTTTGTTTTTTTAAACATTAGGTAAAAGGCTTCCAAGGAGAGGGTTTCGTTGTTGTATTTTCTCCCCTTTATGCTGTTTAGAAGCCATTGTAATGTTACAATTATGGAACCTGGTCTTTGGGGGAAGGTTCAATAATTTATTCACAAGGTGGATGAATTTGTTATCTGTTGCTGCATAACAAACTGTCCCCAAATTTAGCAGCTTAAAACAACAAGCATTTATGACCTCACAAAGTTTCTGAAAATCAGGGTATATTCTGGCTCAGGGTCTCTCATGAAGTTGCAGTCAAAATGTTGGTTGGGACTGCAACAGAGCAGGACCCTATGGGCCTTCCTGGGACAGACCCTACCCTCATATATTCTGCTGTAGCTCCTCTCTGAAGTATCCAGGTAATAGTATCTCATGCATATTTCTTGAGTTTTTCAGATGCTAAAAACCACCACCAAATAGAAGAAATTAACTACTTGATGATCATGAGCACATAACCCCCAGACCTTCTGGCGCCTAAGGATTAACAATGTTAACTGCTTTGTTACCACACCATCAACCAATCAGAGAACTGTGCATGAGCAGATCACATACCCTGTGATGCCCCTCCCTCACCTGGCCTTTAAAAATGCTTTCCTGAAATCCTTTGGAGAGTTTGGGGTTTTGAGGGGCATGAGCCACCCATTTCTCCTTGAGTGGCCCTGCAATAAACCTTTCTCTGCTCCAAACTCCAACGTTTTGTTGTTTGGCCTCACGGTGCATCAGGCACATGAACTAGCAGTAGGTAACAGGACTACTGCAGTCTTCAGAAGGAGCTGGAGTACCTGCTTCAAGAAGGCTTTTTCAGGTGCCCATTGGCTGGAGGCCTCAGTTCCTGGTCATGTAGACCTCTCTATGTATAAGGTTGCTTGAATGCCCTTATGACATGGCAGCTGGCTTCTGCTTCCAGAGCAAGTGATCCAAGAGAAAGAAAGGAAGAAGCCACAGGTCTCTGATAATCTAGTCTCGGAAGTTACACACTGTCACTTCTGCCTTATCCTATTCCTTAGAAGTGAGTCACTAAGTGTCCACTTAAGGGGAAGAGAATTAGGCTTCACCTATTGGAGGGAGCATCAAAGAATTTACATATATATTTTAAACCACCAGAGTGGCTTTCCTTCAAATAGCTCCAGAGAAGGCAAACAAATCCTTGTTACCCTGTGGATAAAATACCACCTGGTATTTGAATGTTCTGCTGAGAGGTTGCAAGAGACATGGAAGTCTTACCTAATAATCATTGGAATAGTGAAAAAATAATACTTATGAGAACGGGTGAGAGGATATTCTGTTCTTTTAGGTATGGATAACTGGAAGAACTTGGGAAGAGTAGGGGATGCCATTGGCTTCAATTTAGTACTTTCTGTTTAATATATTCAATATTAACTAGTTATCTCATTGTGGTCTTCCATTTGGCAATTCAATACCAAGGGCCATGATGAATGAAACAAAATCCCTGCCTTCAAGGATGAGATACAGATGGAGTAATGCTATCCCAGCTAAGCTGTCCAGCCAAGCTCAGCCCAGATATAACCCTATCAGACCCACAGATGCATGAGTGAGCCCAGCAGAAACCAGCAGAAACACCCAGCTCAGAACTGCTGAACATGGAAGAAATGTGAGACATTAATATTTATCGTTGTATGCCACTGAGTTTGTGTGATTGTTTCTGACACAACAATAGTAACGGATACAAGTTTATAGTGTCATGAAAGAGACAAACATAAAGGCAAATTTTGCAATGCAATGTGATGCATGTTATACTTGAAGATTTAATAGGATGCTCTGAGAAGAGTGAGAAGGTAGTGTTTAAATCTACCTCAGAGTGGTCAAGGCAGTGGAAGACTTCAGCTGATGCCTGAATGAAGTTCTAAGGATGAGCAGGTGTTTGCTAGAGTGGGTTGGGAGACTGAGGTGGGGGTTGAGGAAGCACATCCTTTTCCGGTAACTGCAAGCCTCTTAGTAAGCTAAGGAGCAATAATAATAAATTGTTCCTAATTATTGGCAGCCACTGGATCATGAATAGCTTCATATGTCCTGCTAAAGAGTTTGTTCTTTATCTTAATGGTAACCAAACCACTGAAGGACTGGAGGTGCATAACATGAATGGATTGATGGCTTTTTAAGCTCGCTCTGGGGGTGGTGTGGACCCAGGCAATTCTTGGGGAGGCTAGTCTTGAATCTGTGTTCTTCCACATGTGGCCATAGGAAAGAAGGGGCAGAGGAGGAAGATATTAGGAGGTGGTGCAGACAAGGCTTGGCAACTGATTTAATGAGGACGTGGTATCTGGCTTCAGTCCTGAGGCAGAAAAGTTTGGAAGCGGGGGCGGTATGCAATTCAGTATGGGTCATGATGAATTTGAAGTGGCTGTGGGTGAGCTGGAAGGAGGTGTTTAGTAGGCAGGCAGAAATGTGATTTGGGACATCAGAAAAGAAGCCTGGAGTTCTAGTTTTAGGCATCATCTGCATGGAGGCTGTAGCTGAAGCTAATATAGGCAAGGTTGGGTTTATGCAAAGTGAGAAGCAAACCAAACTCAGTACTTCAGGGAAACACTAACACCTAAAAGATAGGCAGAGGAAGAGAAACCAAAGGAGACTGAGAAAGAGAAGATTCAGAGGCAAGAGGTTTCTTATAAAACAAGGAAGGAGTTTTGAAGTTGGAGGTCAACAGTATCAAATATACCAGAGAGGTTGGGGCATAGAGGATTGGAAAGTTTTCTCTTTGTCTTGTGCTCAGAAATTATGATGAACTTCATGGTGACCTTACCAAGGGTTGAATCAAAGGTCATGAAGGGTGAGAGAGTAGTAAGAAAATGGAGAAAACAATGGCTGTTAACTATTCCTTGGTGGAAGATCCATCCATGGTCTCTAGACCTCAGCTCTGATTTCAGTCATGGAGGGGTAGATAGTCCTGTGCAGTCTTTGACTCATTTCAAGCACACAGTGTCTTGAAAACTTTAAGTTTTCCCTTCTGTCCAGGGCTTCTCCAATGCCATGAGCACCAGTGAGAGCTTGCTCAGCCCTGTACATGAAAGCTTGGAAGTATGGGGGAGTTAACACCTCTGTGGGGGAATCAACAATCCTCCACCCATGTGGATGTGAGCTAATGAATGAATGATTCTGTCTTGCATTATTCACAGTAGCCAAGATATGGAAACAACCCTAAGTGTCCATCAGCAGATGAATGGATAAAGTAAATGTATTGATAGTATTTACACACAATGGAATATTATTCAGCCATAAAAAGGAGGAAATCCTGCCATTTGTGACAACATGAATAAACCTTGAAGATATTCTGTTAAGTGAAATAAGTCCAACAGAGGAAGACAAATACTATGTGACCTCATTTATATGTGAAATCTGAAGAAAAGCTGAACTCATAGAAACAGGGAATAGAATGGTGGTTGCCAGGAGCTGTGGGTAGGGGTAATAAGGAGAAATTGGTCAAAGGGCACAAACTTCACAGTTATAAAATGAATATATTCTGGGGATCTAATATCCAGCATGGTGACTATAGTTAATAATACTGTATTATATATTTGAAAGTTGTTAAGAAAGTAAATCTAAAATGTTCTTAAACAAAAAAAATTATAATTATGTGAGGTAATGGATGTGTTAATTAACCTTATTGTGGTAATCATTTTGCAATATAAACACATATCAAATATCACCTTGTACACTTTAAACTTACAAAAAATTTTGCATGTTAATTATATCTCAATAAAGCTGGAAAAAAAGAAAAGAAAAAAGAATGCTCTTGCCTTTCCTCTTTAGACTGGACAATTCTGAGAGGCATTCTGTAAAGTTTTCAGAGGTTCCCATGGAACTGAGCTCCATTGCCCAGAGCAGTGATTTTGACAACACATGCTTGTGCTGGCTTTTCTTCCTTACCAGATCCCTCACTCCTGCACACTGGGATTACCTCCCAAATAAACTGTCTGAATCTGAATCCCTAACTCAGGTTCTGCTTTGGGAGAATCTAAATTAAAAAAGAAATCTTTTAGACTAAAGATTTAAGGTGAATATATAGATATCAATAGGTACTCACTCACTACACCCCTTTTCCTTAAAGCTCCTGTTGCTTAGGTGGCCATGTTTTGTGTCACATGACCTAACTCTCCAGCAATAGCTAACTGGAGCACGAGTGAGCATGTGACTGAGCTCAGCCTATCCAAACCAAATGTCAAAGAGTCAGCAACCTATGATGTTGCTTGTTGTGAAAATAAGGGAGGAGCTAATTGGATTCCCTGTTTTGGGAATCAGACTAAGAAAGATCTAGGGAATGAAGAAGTGATGAGAGCAGAAGCTGAAAGGTTGAGATGGATGAGTTGGACATGGTTGGTCCCCTGCAGCAGCATTATGAGAGAGCAAAAGCAGTGAGCTAACGAAAGAATATAAAGACAGACAGAAGGGGAGCTTCCACAGGGCTCATAACTATGCTCCTTCTGACAACTTCAAAACTGACAACTTCACTTTTTCTCTTGAAATACAAGGTAAAATCATTCTAGGAGAGAGGAAACGAAGAGGATGGTTCAGAAGGGGTTCCTTTATATTTGAAAGCCCCTTACAGCTGAAGGGAGAGCCAGATGAAGCTGGGGACTCTATTTTGTTGTTTTTATAACTCTTTTGAAACTTCTTGTTGAGGTATATAATATACATCCAAAAAGGTGCACACATGTCATATTCTAAAGCTCAGTGAATTTTTGCAAACTGAATACACCCATGTAACCAGCATTGATGTCAAGAAACAGGACATTATTAATGCCCCAGAAACTTCTCTGTGTCCTGGTTAAGTTACTAGCCCTTCACTCTAAGGGTAATAACTATCCTAACTTCTAACCCTATGGATTGATTTATTCTGTTTTTGAACTTTATATATGTGGAATCAAACAAAGTGTTCTTTATATTTGGCTTCTGTCATTCTGCATTGAATTAATAAGGTCTATGCACCTTGCTTTAGCATGTAGCTGTAGTTTGCACATTCCCATTGCCGGAAGAATTCCATGTGTAAACAACCATAATAGATTTCTCCATTCTATTATTGATGGGCATTTGAGCAAATCCCACTTTGAGGCTATAATGAATACTTTCTGCTATGAACATTCTAGTACATGTCTTTGATGAACGAAAGTACATATCTGATGGGTAGATACCTAGGAATGGAATTGCTGAATCATAGTGTATGCATATATTTAGCTTTTGTAGATACAGTGATCCCTTTGTTTCCTCGGGGGATGGGTTCCAAGAACCCCTTCGGATACTGGAATCTGCAGATGGTCAAGTCCCTTACGGATAGATTTGTGGTCGGTTGAATCTGCAGATGCAGAATCCCAGATATGGAGGGCCAAATGTCCTGCCAAATAGTTTTCTAAAGTGGTTGTACCAATTTACACTGTCACCTGCTGGGCATTAGAGTTCCAGTTCCATGTGTTTTTATTGGCACCAATCCAGGTATTTGTGTGATTTTACCCTATGTTCCAAAGGACTTCATGCAAGTGGGATCAGGCAGTGGGCTGCATTTATCCAGAGTTTGGGGTTTATAGTCCAGGGTTGATGGGCAGAAAGTTACAGATGTTGGTACAAGAGTGGAGGAAGTTGTTGACCAGGTCTCTTGGTGACATTAGGAAGTTGGACTTAGAAAAAATGTAGGAGAAGCAGCTAGAAGTTTAGATGAGTTTGAAGGGCATGTACAGATATGTAAGAACATGAGAGAATGGAAGTGTAAAATTTTTGGTCAGAGATGAATTTTTTTCTCTGAACTTTGGAGCAATATTGGATGAAACTGAGGATGAGAGAAGCTTTGCAGTGCAGAAGCTTATAATCAAGGTCACCTTGATCACTGTGAGAATAAAGGTAGGGGGAGGGCTTCCCTGGTGGCGCAGTGGTTGAGAGTCCGCCTGCCGATGCAGGGGACGCAGGTTCGTGCCCCGGTCCGGGAAGATCCCACGTGCCGCGGAGTGGCTGGGCCCATGAGGCATGGCCGCTGAGCCTGGGCGTCCGGAGCCTGTGCTCCGCAACGGGAGAGACCACAACAGTGAGAGGGCTCCCGCATACGGCAAAAAAAAAAAAAAATAAAATAAAATAAAGGAAGAGAGAAGGACCAAGGATTGCAGGTGAGGTTATTTCCGGAAGATGAAAGAGAAATAGTAACAAGGAACTGAGTCCATAACCAGCCCCTATCCTCCAATCCTTCGGGTAGTTGGTTTTTTGTTTTTTTTTTTTTTCCCAGTACGCGGGGCTCTCACCTCTGCGGCCTCTCCCGTTGCGGAGCACAGGCTCCGGACGTGCAGGCTCAGCGGCCATGGCTCACGGGCCCAGCCACTCCGCGGCATGCGGGATCCTCCCGCACCGGGGCACGAACCCACGTCCCCTGCATCGGCAGGCGGACTCCCAACCACTGCACCACCAGGGAAGCCCCGGGTAGTATTTTTATCTAAAAGTTCTCTTTTATATTTCTTTCTTATTTCCTTTTAACTAGTTATGTCATTCTCTGCTCCCCCACCCCCATTCCCTCAATCTCTTCTGTGTTGTCATTTTGCCAGAATTGCTCAATACTATCTTCTTTGGTGTTCCTCTTCCTTATCTCCCTCCTAATGCTAAACTTTCTGGCCTTTTGCCTTTGGGTTTCCAGGACTCAAAAAACAAAAACAAAAAAACAAGCCTTCCCTGTTACTTTTCTGTTAACATCCAAAGCCTTTGATCCATCACTAATATATAGAACTTTATTTTTTTCCCCATCTATTCTTCAGTTTGTCCCTTCTGTTGGTCCTCCAAATTATTCTAAAACAGAAGCTTTTAAAGGTTTCATCTTATGTTGTTTTTACATTTTCTTTTTTAGCAGTGGAATCTCTTTCAAACAAAATCTCATTTGAGACCCTATATATAAAGCAGGGAAATATGGAGCTGCTATTATGCTGTGAATGGCACCCTCTAGAGTTGAGCAGTATGCAAACTGCACAACTGTATGCAATGCACATCAGATGCTTCTTAAACATACCTTCCAACTCTCTTGTCCCTGTCTCTTATCCCAGCCACAGCAGTGGTGACCAGTTTCATGCAGATGTCAACCAGCCTCACACAAGCATGAACTGACAGTACCCACCTCAGCCCCACTTCTCACTTCTGCCTGGAGGCCTTTGATCTTCTATGGCAGGACAACCTTGAAAAGAGCCCCTTGACATTCAGGTGCCTCACTCAGAAGTATCAGGGAGTTGATGCCCTGCCCTGTGGCTATCCTTAACTAAAGGCAGATGGAAGCTGATGGGTAAATCTCCCCAGCTTGCCCCAGGAAGATGGTCCTGATGTGCATTTCACAGGGCTTCTCAGCTGCCCCATGGGAATCAACACCCAGGTGCCTGTTGCTTGGCTAATTCCATATGGCTCCCCCTCCTTTGCTATTTTACTCTGTTATCCCTCTTTCCTGCTCCCTGAAATCACACTCCCAGATAAACTACTTAGACTTATGCATCTATCTCAGCTTTGTTTTCTGAGGAACCAACCTGGAATGCCTCCTAATTCAGTCCCTGGAGGTTGGGGACAGCACTTCCAAGGCACTCCCTTGTTTCTTCTTGGCTTCAAATCACTGCTCTGGAATAAGATTATGTTGAGATAGTTGGTCAGGATATCTCAACTGAAGAATTAATTGTTCATTGTTCTCAGAGCTGAGTGGGCTCTTCATATTTAAGGTACAGAAATGAAATTTTGGAAGCCAGGAATTCCAGTAGGCCATTGTCATGGTCAAATCAATAGGTATGGAAGGTAAAGTGGATTTTCAGTGGAGACATATAAAAGCTCTAGCCCCTTAGAGAATCTCTTTGTCCTAGTTGGGGGCTTTACCTTTAATAACAAATGAGGGTATGGGTTTAGCTCTCTAGAGCTTTCTATCCCCCCCAGTCTCTGAAAGTTTAAAAACACACATCGTTAGCATTTTCTCATCTCTCCTAAACTGGCGGTTGTGTCGGTTCCTTTAAAGAAGTTAAGATGGTGCCTGGGAAGACAGTAGTCTCCTCCCACACCCCCATTCCCCAGACAACCAGGATACACCTTGTGTGTACTTAAGCTGTCTCTGACACACATAATTTCTTTTTCATCCCTGAGTAATCAGTCTTTTTTATCCTTTTAGCAAAGAGAATGGCGTATTTTTGTGCAGAAAAGATTGGGAGGAAAGGAAAATTAAAGAAAGCACCTGCCCTCCTCCTGAGAAATTTCCATGTAAATTCCCACAAAATAGCAACAAATAAAAGATGGCAGGGAAAAAACCACAGAAGTTTTTAGAATAAGGATATTTGTCAGGTACTGGTTGAGGATCCAGTTCTAGTGTGAACATTTTAAAATGTTTTCTTTCCAGTTCTGGTGTTTAGGGGTTAATGATGGTGCTGAAACCCTATTGCTTTGAATAGGAGGGATTAGTTTCGTTATTTTGGGATTAAGGTCAGTCTTATCGACTGGCTGCCACATCCTGTCAGCAGTGCCCAGTCCTACAATCACTCAGCTCGGGTTCTCAAATCCTCGCTTGGGCTGCTGCCTGCTGAGCCCTACAGTTTTTCTTTTGAATATGACTAAAGGGGAAGAATATTCGGGTGTGCTTACTCTAAGGCACACAGAGGATCTACCCTGATCTTTTGCTTCCTTGAGATGACAAGGACACAGAGGACAGAAGGAGAATTCCATAGGCCTCTCGGTTGGTGTGGTGGATTGATTGCCAAGATAGCCATATAGTTCACCTCTCTCTGCATCCCTGCCCTTTGCAATATGACTTTAAGCCTTTCCCAATAAGAAGTGTATTTCCCTATCTCTTGAATCTGAACTGATCTTGTCACTTGCTCTGGCCAATAGAATGTAGTAGAAGCAATGAGCCTAGACCTCAAGAGGTTTTGCCTACTTCCACTCTTTTTCTTGGACTTTTTCTGATTTTGCCCTGAGAGCAAATCTTGGTTGACTTGTTGGAGAATGAGAGGCCACAGAGCGAAAAAGGGAGGTTCCTCAGCAGACAGTTTGCCAACTTGCCCAGCTGACTGTAGTTACGTGAGGAGCCCAGCCTAGACCAGAACTGCCAGCCAAGCCCAGCCTCAAATGCCAAAATGCAGAATTGTGAGCCAAATGAATATTTATTAAGTCACCATGTTTGGGGGCAGCTTGTTTTGTAGCAATAGCTAACTGTTACAGAGGTTCACAGCCTCCACCATATTCTTTGGATCCTTTGCCTGGTTTCCCTTATTATCATTGATAGTATTGGCAACAGTGATAACAATAGGTAATATTAAGACAGAACTGTAGAGTGTATGACTCATTTGGGTCTCACAATAACATCTAGGGGATGCCTTTTATTTTGTCTCTTTTTTAAAATTTTTAAAGTTTTTGTCTGTGCCATGTGGATTGTGGGATCTTAGCTCCCCAGCCAGGGATCGAACTTGTGCCCCCTGCATTGGCAGCACGGAGTCTTAACCACTGGACTGCCAGGGAAGTCCCTGGGATGCCTTTTATTTTGGATGTGAACAATGGCAAAAACAGTGCTAACACTCTTGACTTTTATTACCTTTGGGTAAAGGTCAAAGAGACTGATAGAACTTTAATGGTGAAAAATTTAGCAGACCAACTGCTACAATTCAGAATGGAGATAACGGAAGCGTTTGTTAGTAGGTTTAACAAAGTATGAAGCATTTTTGATGTGAAAATTAATTTATTTAAACTTAAGGTGAAGTCCAGGGAGTACACTGTGTGTGCACATATGCAATGAGTGAATTCTCTAACCAAAAGTGGCAAGGGAGGCCTGTTTTCAATCCTGGTGGTGCTATGTTCTCTTTCACTTTATTTGTCATCTTGTGGCACATAAGATTTACAAGGCATTTTAATGAACATGATCCCACTTGATAGTCTCAACCATCCTGTAAAATAAGTAGGGCAAGCATCATTATATCTGTTTTGCTTAGACATATATAGACTAAGGCCCAGGCTAGTCTTAAGACTCCTGATTGAATTCTCTTTCCATAGCACATCCAAGCTACCCTTCAGTTTATAACTTTGTGAGAGGGAGCACATTGTCTTTTACTATAAGTTTTCATCCCTCCAACCCTTGTTTGGGGAAGGTGGGTGCTACATGAGGGGCAGAAGCCAGATTTCACAAATGCAGAGCCATGAGTTCAGACAATAATTGGTACTGCTTTGCATGCAGCTCCTTGCTCACCACTGAGGAACGCCAGTTTCTAGACACATGCAGTAGGAATTAAGGGGCATTTTACTGAAGAAGGATGGATCCAAAGAACAGTGGCAAGTAAAGAATGCTGGCAAGTGGGTGGCAGGCAGTGCATTTCTCTATGGCAGTGTTTTGGAGGAGATGATCAGAAGCTGGCATGAATCTCATAAAAACGTGTTGTCTTAGGTAGGGCTTCCCCAGAAGGGGACCCTGAGGCAAGGATTTGGGGGCACATAGTTTATTTGAAAAGAGATTTCAGGAAATACAAGTAGGAAGGTGGCAAAGAGGCAGAGAAGAGAAGACAGCCAATAAAGAAAGTGACAATTACCAGGCAAGATGTCATGTGAGGAAGTTGAGATTGGTTCTACTGATGATCTCTGGGAGACAATATATTGAGAACACATGCCTCAGAGCCATCCCAACCTGGGGCGAAGAAGCTGGGGAAACCACTCACCCAGCCCTATCCATCCTTGGTTGAGGACTGCTTCCAGGGGCATTAAAACTTCAGCACTTCTGGAGAGGGTGTGGAGAAAAAAGAACCCTCCTACACTGTTGGTGAGAATGTAAACTGGTACAGCCACTACGGAGGTTCCTTAAAAAAGTAAAGGTAGAGCTACCATATGATCCAGCAATTCTACTCCTGGGCATATATCCGGAGAAAACCATAATTCAAAAAGATAGGGCTCCCCTGGTGGCGCAGTGATTGAGAGTCCCCCTGCCAATGCAGGGGACACGGGTTCGTGCCCTGGTCCGGGATGATCCCACATGCCGTGGAGTGGCTGGGCCCGTGAGCCATGGCCGCTGAGCCTGCACGTCCGGAGCCTGTGCTCCGCAACGGGAGAGGCCACAACAGTGACAGGCCCGTGTACCTCAAAAAATAAAAGAAAATTAAAAAAGATATATGCACCCCAATGTTCATTGCAGCACTATTTACAATAGCCAGGACATGGAAGCAACCTAAATGTCCATCGACAGATGAATGGATAAAGAAGATGTGGTACACGTAAACAATGGAATATTACTCAGTCATAAAAAATAACTAAATAATACCATTTGCTGCAACATAAATGGACCTAGAGATTGTCACACTGAGTGAAGCAAGTCAGAGAAAGACAAATATCATATGATATCGCTTATATGTGGAATCTAAAAAAATGGTATAAATGAACTTATTTACAAAACAGAAATAGAGTCACAGATGTAGAAAACAAACTTATGGTTACCAAGAGGGAAAGCGGGGGAGGGATAAATTGAGAGATTGGGACTGACATATACACACTACCATATATAAAATAGATAACAAATAAGAGACTACTGTATAGCACAGGGAACTCTACTCAATACTTTGTAATGACCTATATAGGAAAATAATCTAAAAAAGTGTGGATATATGTATAACTGATTCACTATGCTGTACAGCAGAAACTAACACAATATTGGAAATCAACTTTACTCCAATAAAAATTAATTAAAAAGAAAAAAAAAGCTTCGCACTTCTGGCGTTCCCTGCCCCAAGGCAGAGAATTGCTGGTTCTTCACTGTAAATCACCTTTTGGGAGAAGAGGTAAGTGCTCAGAGGATGTGGGCAGGGCACTAGCAACATCTGCTAGAAGGACTGTGGGTCAATTTCTCCAGTTTGCTTGTGGAAAGAGAATCGTGAACTCAAGGCAGCAATTCCCAAAAACAGGATGGTCTTGAAGCTGTGCTGTGGTGAGAGGCTGGAGGAGCTAAGGACTATGTGGTGGGTGGGAACATTAGCTGGTGGCGCCCTGCCTGGGAGTGAGGCTCTAGAACAGCCTGGGAGGTTTTGGCAACTCGTTCTGGAAATAACTGAGAGTACTAGAGTTAAATGACTTGTTCATGGTTTAGTTTTTCTTAATTTCCTTGTTTCCCCTACATTCTAGGAGATGTATTTGAGTTTCCAAAAGCTAGTTGGAGAGCCTGAGGTATATGACTAATGTACTTGAAGGTAAATTAATAAGTTGATGATTGGATGATGGCCACTTAGAGCAAGAATTCCCAAATCTTGGATCATGAAGTCAACACTTTTTTACTCTTCTAATAACATTTGACTTAATACTCATCCCTTGCACACTGTTTGTTTCATCCTTTGAGCCTTCTTGCTCACAGGGCCAAGGATTTCACAAGTTTCTTCTGGACAATGTAGGAAATACTTAAAACCAGTATTGATTGAGCTATAGAGGAGGTACGCCAGTACTACGAAATGAAAAGATACAGGTAGTTTGTACGTTCCTTTTATCACTCCCAGCCTCTGCTTCCCAAATGGGTTCGCTCTGGACATATCACTTTAGTTACTCCCAACATTGAACTTCACCTTTTCTTCCTGGATCACTCTATTTTAAAATAACACCTTCTCTCCTACCTCCTACACTCTTTACCCTCCTCACTGCTTTATATTTTTCTGGGGCAGTTACCATCTGATACACTTCATATTTTAGTTGTTGGTTTATCTGGATAGATAAAACCCCCAGCTTGAGTGTAAGTTCAATGAATCGAGGGAATTGTCCCTGCCCCTCCCACTCCCAATACTCAGAACAGGACCTGGCATAGAGGCTCAATAATCATTTCATGAGGGGCTTCCCTGGTGGCGCAGTGGTTGAGAGTCTGCCTGCTAATGCAGGGGACACGGGTCCGAGCCCTGGTCTGGGAGGATCCCACATGCCGCGGAGCAACTAGGCCCGTGAGCCACGACTGCTGAGCCTGCGCGTCTGGAGCCTGTGCTCCCCAACAAGGGAGGCCGTGATAGTGAGAGGCCCGCGCACCGCAATGAAGAGTGGCCCCCGCTTGCCACAACTAGGGAAAGCCCTCGCACAGAAACAAAGACCCAACACAGCAAAAATAAAAATAAGTAAATTAATAAACTCCTACCCCCAACATCTTCTAAAAAAAAAAAAATCATTTCATGAATGAATGAATGAAAGGTGGGTTTACCAAGACCTTCTACTAAGAAGCCCAGCACATTTGGCTTTACCGTTCTTTGTGAAGCCAAATGTCTCTCGGGGTTTCCTGACCAGCTGAATTGAGAGAAGCACAATCCTGGATTTATCTTCCAGGCCTCTCTGCAGCTTTGGAGACACACACATCTGGCTTGAATCATGCCTCTGTCACTTATTAGCTTAAACAAGAGAAATCTGGTTCAAATAATCTATTCATTTCTTCTTCTGCAAAATGGGGCTAATAATGTCAAGTTTTCAGAGTTTTTAAGAGTGTTTAATGAGTCAACATTAATGAGGCACTTCACACAGCAGCTGGAATGTACTAGCTGGCCACAAGTATGATTTTTCTTCCCTTTCTCTCAATTTCCAGTGCCGTTATCAATGTGCGGACAAATCAGTGACACAAAGATTGGGACAAGGTGGTCAAAGCAGATGCTGGGGGAGGATGTGGAAAAAAGAAAACCGCAACTAGAAATGGAGAGGCAGACAAGAGGAAAGGACTCTGTCACTAGGACACAGGACCACCTTTCACCTTCTGGTGTTCTGTTGAAGGCTCACGGATGAGAGGGATAGAAGACTTGGGCTTCGCAGTATTCCACCTTGCTCCAGTAATTATATTTCTACTGTACTTCCTGAGTTGGTGCGTTACACAGATCTGATTCATGCCTGGGGAATATGTCTTCCTTTAGCCAAATGAAGCTGACTGCATTAAAGCTGAGGGTAGACAAGCTCAATTATCAAAGGAAATATGTTTCAGAATGAATTATGTGATGGACCTTAAAGCAGGATACCCATGTCTTACTTTTCATGTATCCAGTGTGGGATTTTAATTACTCAAACAATGTGGAACCACACTCACTCACCTCACTGAGAACAGATGGAGTTTGGAAAAGAATTTTCTAACTCGGCCCATACATCGACCCCTTAGCAGCTTCGACATACACGGTATATTTATTCGTCTTCTCCATCTTTGAGCATCCTCTCTATTACCTTAATTTTAAGGAATAAATGTGTTGCTAGAGTTGGTCCTTAGAATAACTTCTCTGAGCACCTGGGTATCTCTAGAACCTGTTCTGAGGTTTGGGAACAGGGTAAAGAACTGCAAACATTCCCTGAGAATGATGAGCTTGTCATCACTGTTTTTACTTCTTAGCTGCTCTCACCAAACCTCCAGAGTTAGTGGTGAAATGATATGGCAGCCAACCAGAGCAATCAAGATACATTTGCCTGCATTGCCGTTATGGGGTAGGAGACAGAGACAGAGGAGGTGGCAGAGGTGAGAGAGATAATGGTGGTGTTGGTGAAGGTGGTGGAGGAGATGGAGGTGGGGGCAACTGTGGTGGTGGCAGTGGTGATGAATGAGATGGTTGTGGCTGGGAAGGTAGCAGTGATAAAGATGGAGGTGCTAGTTAAGACAGTTAGAGAGGTGGCAGAGGTAGTGGAAAGGTCAAGGTGGTGGTAGTCGAAGCAGTGGTCACGGTGGAGGTAAGAGGGTATAGGTTATGGTGGAGGTGATGGTGGGAGAAGTGTTGGTGGCAGAGGAAATGATGGTGGTGAAGGTGGTAATATCAAGAGCAATGAAAACTTATGTTTGCACAAAAACTTGAGCACGAACGTTCATAGCAGCATAACTCATCATAGCCCCAAAGTGAAAGCCATGCAAATGGCCATCAGTGGATGAATGGATAAACAAAATGTGTTTTCCATACAATGGATATTATTTGGCCATAAAAAGGAATGAAGCTCTGTTAGATGCTACAATATGGATGAACGTTGAAACCATGATGCTAAATAAAAGAAGCCAGTCACAAGGATCACCGTTATATTGTATAATTCCATTTACAGGAAATGTTCAGAATAAGCAAGTCTATAGACAGAACTTAAATGAGTGGTTGTCTATGGCTGAGGGAAGTAGAATGGGAGTGATTACTAATAGGTATGGGCTTTCTTTTGGGGATGATAAAAATAGTCTAAAATTAGATTGCACAACTCTGTGAATATACTAAAAACTATTGGATTATACATTTTAAATGGGTGAATTTTATGACACATCAATAAAGCTGTTAAATAAAGTGGGGGCAGCAGCGGTGGTGGTTGTGGAGGGCTAAATTTGGTGGGGATACTGGAGAGAGGAAGGAAGATGAGAGTTGACTGACACCTGATATACCTCAATCAATGTACAGCCAAGTCTGAGTACCACAGATATTTTTCCCATGGAATTTTTTTCTATGCCTTCTGGCTGAACTACTTTTCCCCACAGACAACACTGAACCTACACACAAGCATTTCTGAAACAGATTATAAAAATCAAGCCAAGTTTTGGCTGTCATTGGATCGTGTCTAGAAGGGACACCTTTGCTTTTTCCATGCAGTGTCCTCAGCACACAGAACTGGCTTCTTAGGAGCAATGGGATAGTAGCCAGATTTCTTCTTCTCATGTGAGTGCAAACTCAGACGGGGGTCCATGAAGAAATTAAAACAGACATCTGGAGTCTATAATTTTTAATAATTTTAAACTAGCTACAAAATGTCAATCACATCACAAACTGACAGAGAAGACAAGGGGGAATTTAATATTACATGCTGTAATGATATTTATCTCACAGTTTATCTATATTTCATTCATTTATATTATTTTTTAAAGGTTTCTTTATCAGCTACTAAACATCTCAGCAATTTGGTGTGCATAGCTCTAGATTAAGCAACAGAGAATTGTACTGATAACAAACCACAGGGGAAATGGTGATTAATAAGAATCAGCCTTATAAAATTTACATCTCCACACTGTTTCACAGCAAGGTTGCTTTCTCCAAAACAGAGCCTTCAAAAGCAGCAAACAAACCCTATATTACATCCATTTGACATAGTTTCAGCCAAACATATATTTTGCTGGAAATGGTTCAATGGTGAGCGTGTTTAACCCATCTTTTTAAAAACAATTTTTTTAAAAAAAAGGATGATTATGATTAATAAGTCTAAATATTGACAAAAAGAAAGTGACACTATTGCAGTTTTGCTGGTATAACTTAATCTTGACAGTGTCTCAATACTGAGCATGCTTTGTTGTTGTTTTGCTGTTGTTGCTGTTGTTTTATATATGTGTTTTCTCATCAGTATGCTACTGTCATGGAAATATTTTGTTTAAGTAGGAATCTAAAAATCTATTTAGTTCTCATGCATAAATGCATAAATCACATCACTTTGAGTGCAATGCCTGTTATGTAATTCCACATTGTCTAATCATGAAATCATAAAGACAGATGACAGCCGTGAAGAACCAAAGACAGCAAATTTTGAGAGTTTCAGAGCCTGACACCCAAAGAAAGGACAGTGGCAGTAGCTCTGTGGAATGTCACAGTTTTACAAGAACAATACTGTGTATTGAAAGAATCAACACATTGAGCATTCCTAAATTGTTGTCATTCAGCAAACGCCACTGAGGAGAGAAAAGGAAAAAATGAAACCCAAGACATCTTACATAGGGAGTTAGAGCCACCAAATGACCACTATATACAGCCTTTGGAAAGAAAGAGACCCAGAAAGAACAAAAGACACGTAGTATTGTTGGGCTGATGGATGACACAAGACAACATTCACAATGGGGGCGGATTGATGTGTGCATGTGTGCAGACCTACTAGGTAATACCATGAAAAAAGCATGAAGGTGCCATCTTGCCCGACAGCATTTGGAAGAGGACAGAGGTGGGCACATTTAACCACTCCCCAGCATCTTTGTTGCACGTTGGTTGGCCTCATCAATTCTGGTTTTGTTGGAATCAGCCTGGAGAAAGGGGAAAGAAAACAGAATTCAGTTTACCCATTCACATTCCATTCATCCTTCTGGGTCTAGTTCAAATTCCTCCTGTTGGGTGAAGGCCTCTTGAGACTTCCCTGATCAGAATGAACCATGCCTCCTTTTGTGTTCCCAGAACCATTGCTTATGGCTGGACTTAGACATGATCACAGAAGCTTGATCTTAGTTCTCATGACTCTTTTCCCTACTATGGAGAGCAGAGTTATATCATTTATCTTTCTCTTCTGGAATGACACCCAGTGATTTCTATGGCAGGCATTCACATCCGTTGGATTGAGTTGAATTCCTGCCATTTGTACAGTTATTAGCAGTGTCACTTTGGGAAAATTACTTAACATTTCAGGGCCTCAGCTTTCTCATTTATAAGCTGGGGATAATAAAGAACACTGCTAATGAGCACAGTTCCACTCATTCAACTTTGACAACATCAACTATGAGGTATATCCTGTTATTAGCTCCTTTTTCCAAGTGAGGAAACTAAGCAGAGGGGATTTAGGCAATTTGTCTAATGTCACAGAACTAATAAATGAGGAAACCAGAGTCAGAAGGCCAGCACCCTGGAGTCAGCGTCCACACTGGTAGTCACTATGTTAGTCATTTTACTACTTAAGTTTGTTATGAGGATGAAATGAGTTTATACACATAGTATGCTTAGAATAATGTTTTGCAAAAATTAAGGGCTCAACATATCTTATCTTGTAATTATTGTTATTGGGTGAAAACGTAGTTTGCTTTTAAGGATGTTTAATAATTGTTTAGCCCCATTTCTGAAGACTTACTCTTATGAGTTATAACTGGCTTGTTTTAGCAGGGGATCATTTACTATCATTTTGTGCCTTGACTGACCTCTCCACTGCTTGAGCTACTTTTTGCTCTGCATGCATCATGAAACCCAGGTCTGCTACCTGGATATACCTTTAAACTCCAGAAAATAAACTATTCCTGACATCACTGAGAAATGTATGAGTCAGCAAGTAGAAGGGAAGACAAAAATTCTTTTTAGGCTGTTGTTTTCCTCTATTATGATTGGTAATGTTGTCTGTCCCTCTCTAGCCTGGGAAGAGGGGAAGGAAGCTGAGAGGCAGTGTAGGGAAACTGGACTGTTTTTATATCAACCAGTATTTACTCAACGGTTACTGATTTTGCATCTATGACTGTGCTTGGTGCTTTCCAGTCTCCACCAAGTTGTGTCTTCTTTATTCAGTTTAATTGTGAATTCCCAGCACACTAGAGTTATCAATATTCAAATAGAAATTTGCCAAGTTAAAATAAAAAATAATTCTAGATTATTCATAACTCTAAATTATCTGGCAATGGCTCCCTACCATCTGTTTGGATAATTAAGAGTTGACTTCAAAACAGATAAGATAGAACACTAATTTTCCTTGATTGCCTTGATCTATAGATTCATATTTTTGACCTTAGGTTCCTAATTTGGGAAATGGGTATTCTCTCCAATTTTACTTGGCTCTTAAGTATTCCCTCTTCAGCTACAGAAATAATGACTCTTTGGTACAAAGGAAAATTAGAGGCTCAGACCAGTGTGAAATGCTCCTGAAGACTGGATTATTCTATTTTTCCAGACTTAACTTTGAGAACTGTTCAAATGAGAAAAATCATCCATTTAAAAATAGATAGCATTTCTGGAGGCAAACATTCTAGGATTTCTTACATTAAGAATGCACTGATGAGTCTTCACATGATGGTACAAGAGGATATTTTGAAGTAGAGCATGAGGTTACTCTTTGGATATCCTCAAAGGATCTGGGAGGAGCTGGAACAGACCTATCTTTAACAGCCATCTGTGATGTCCACCTGAATTATTTCTGAAGCATATCAAAATTCCAGCCCATACAGTACAAAAGTGCCATATCTTTATTATATAACAGTAGTGCTTTTAGAAAAAACTCCTGAGATAATCTTATTTTAGATGTCTTCCTGGTATTTGGAGAATGTGTCTGTGTTTATTCTATTTATATGCTTTTTAGGACTTTATTTATGTAATATACCCCATTCCAACTTTCATATTTCTATGTAAAGAATCCTAAACTTGCTAATATACTCAAGATATGGTACATGATTTGCCCTTGTGAGAAACCCAGGATGACTAAAAAAAAAGCCAGTAAGAGAGGTAGAAGGAGTATTCAGTTCACCCTTCTGAACACTCTGGAAATCTCAACTTCAGACCATGACAGGTAGATTTTAGGCCACAGCTCAGACTTCCAGAAGTGGATACTCACTATCCCACATGGCAGCCTGTTCTGACCCCAGATTTGCACTGTTCTCTTATCATCTTTCAGGTGAGGAACCAGGTCATGAAGCTGGTGAGCAGGAAAACCTTGCTGGTACTCAAGATCTTAGTTTTCAAATTCCATGTTTCCTTGTTGATGAGAGAATGTGAGCAACGCTGAAGCTTCAACTTCACTGTATTTCAATGTGTGCATAGCATCTTCCACTGACAACTTTAAGTCCAAGTTTGAACATCACTAAGTTGTTTCCTTAGCAACAGTTCCCATAAAGATCTGATATAAACTTGCCCTGTTTTAATAGTTTTCTAAGAGAATCGTAGCTTTTTAACCTTAGAAGATTGTCTATATATAAATATCCTAAATCAGAAAACAAGGTTTTCAAATAGACAAAGTAATTTCTTGACAGTCCATAAGGATGTATTGAAAATTGGGTTGTTTTGGACTCCCAAAACTTCACTGCTATCTGAAGTGATGAGAAAGGATCATGACTGATGAAGTTGGGTGAAGATTGCTGTTGGAGTCATGAGAGAATATGGGAGAAACATCAGAAGATTCTCTTTTGTTCTACAGTGTGATTTAATCTTAAATATGCAGGAGACCTCTGCATACCATTTCCTGTTATCAGAAGTAAGAACTTGCACAAGAAGATAGAAGTCTACTAATAATTTTGTAGCTCATGTAACATGTATCATTTGGAGCAATGCTGAGTTGAAATGGGCTTTATCTCAATCATATCCACATTGTTATTTTGAGGGGAAAAAAAGGCTAGTTACTCAATGGCAACTAGACCCCTACCTTACTTCTTAAGCAATTCAGCATTCAAGGATGATATAAACTGTAATGACTATTTCCTATCCACTTGTCTGACTTTTGATTAAACCTTATAGCTGCACATGTCTTTGCTCTTATAGCAAACTTGGCCCAGAATGAAAGGTATTCTCCTAAAGAAGAGAACTAGAAATACAAAGTGGCAGAATTAAGATGTCACTTGCCTTTCCAGGAAAACAGCTTGCTTAAAGCCCAGCTCTATCAATAAAGATTTGACCCCTCTCTTTTAGTAGAACTTCTCCTTCTAGGACTCTAAGTGAGTTAGAGATACATTATCTCCCTACATCTGAGTCAATTGGGTCCTTTGATAGAAAATGACTACTCTTCATTTTTTAAAAATCATTTTCCTGTTGGAAGGTAGTTCAGCAATTATTTCTTAGTTCATTTTTCTGGGCCGTAAAGGTTAGGTCCATTTCTGTTGGCTCTAGTGCTTTATGAAACCCCCAATATTGTTCTGAAAATCTATTGATTTGCTTTAAAAGCTTTAAAAGCTTTAGCGTATCAAAGGCTCTTAACAATAATAAGTATGTCATGACTTGTAAAGTAGGCAGAGCTCAAGTATTTTGTCAACTAACATTGACATCTGTGTAGCTCAATATTGATTAGCCAAAGTGTTATGCAATCAAATATTTTTAATATAAAGTGCACAGAACACAATAGGGCAAAGCGTTCCCTTTATGTCTACTCATTGCTTTCTCAAGTCAGTGGAGAATGCTTAGGTACTAAGAAACTGAGTATTTAGCCTTATGATTCAAGAGATCTCAAAAACCATCCTTCTTCCCCCTACCAAAGTGGAATGAGTTGTTGAAAAGAAACTCAGGGTTTCAGCCTCAAAACTTCAATATCTTCCAAGGAATAAACTCACACAATATAAGATTAGCCACGTAGAATCGATTATAGATGCACAATTACCATTAAACCCATAATGTGTCTATTTCTCCCTGTTTGCATTTGGACACCTTTAAGAGATTACAAGCAATATTTAGGAGTCTACTGATTGGGGAGGGGGTGGAATACAAAGACATAGAGACTGAATCAGATTTGCATAGTGTAGAATACCAGGTTTGGGTGCCCCAAATCTTTATATAAGAGCTTTCCAGTGTTTCTTTCTGTTTCTTCCTAATCTCAAGCCCAAACCTACCCTTTTCCATTCTACTGTCTCCACTCTTCCTTATGCCTCTTGTTGACACTAGGGGGCTCAGTCTTAGCATGACACCTGGTGTCCTTATGTGAACGCAGCTTCATCAGATTATGTTCCCTACTTTGAGATCTGGACATGTGCACTGTTGAACTGGAAATGGAATCTGGGACTTTTTGAACTGTCATTAAAGCTCTGGCACTTATAAAATCAAAGCTCATATTCATCATCTGGCTAACCTAAAATAACTATTCTTTTGCTCATTTCCTGATTCTGTTCCTACATCATCTCCACCTGACAAGCTCCTAACCATCCTTTAAGACTCAATTCAAATTCAACCGTTTTTTTGGAGATTTTCCCATCCCCTGACCCTTGAAATCTTTCCTCATCTAACATGATTTAGCATTTGATGTGTGGCTTTCTTGGCAAATTATATTTTCATCTGAAGCTCACTGCCTTCTGCAGGCTGTGAGTTTCTTGGCAGTTGGGATGATGTCTTTCTCATCTTAATATGTCCTTTGATTCCTAACACAATGCCTGAAGCAAAGGTTCCTCTGAGGAATATCTGCTAGATTAAATTCTACCCTGTTATTTACTTATCTGTTGCTGGATTTTTGTCTTAGAAAATTAAGGGAAAATGTCTATCTACCAACGTCTGAATCCAAAGTCACGGTTTGAGGGTCTTGTTATGCCCTTCGCACTTCCTCGGTGGTTATTTCAGAGGAAGTGATAAGCAATGGAAACTTGCTGAATGCCACATGCTCACCTTCTCCATGATCCTGTCGATCTGGCGGTTCTGTGTATCGATCTCATTGCCCATATCCAGGGCCATGTGACGGAGGTTTCCAATGATGCCGCTCACCTGCTCCAGGTTTTCATCCATTTCATTTTCTCGGGCATCATTTGTTACCCTGGGCATCAAAGAACAGTTTTTAGAAGATAGGAAAAAAACTCAAATACCAAGGACCCAAAGTTTAGGGAAAATCTGTAGACCTCTAGGTATCAATCCTATCCTTTTAAAATTTCTATTCTATACAAGAACACATGTTCGCTGTTGTACATTGGAAAATGATGTTTTAAAGTGCATTATTGAACACTTACATTTCTATTTTTAAAGAAGACATATTAAATAGATTAATTTATCTTCTTCTCTTGCTTCCACCAACACATCATTTCCTCCCTTCATATGTTTATCCCAATTTTCATTTTTTTAAGGGTAAAATCAGCTGGGAGGATTAGTTGGGAGGGTTCCAGGTCAGAGAATGGAACTAGTTAGAAACTGTATTTTTCTTTCTGAAGTGTCAGTCAAAATCTCCAAGACTCAAATTTAGAATGAAACAAAAGCTACTGTACTAAGTCAGAGAATTTCTCCACTCATCTTCTTCCCCATTTGGGACCAACATCAATGGGAAGAGTAATGAGAATTACCGTCTTCCCCTTAATCCTGTTTGCTCCCAAGAATTCCAAAGGGAGTTACTTGTTCAAGATGACTTTTACTTGCTCAGATTTCAATGCTATGGGGGTTTTGGTGGCATTGTGAATGGTTGATTTCAAGGAAGAAAACTGTGATAAAAGATTATTGTTTCAGTTTGAATGGGGAGGAAGGAGTTGGCTCTCAAAGTGCCTTATCCAAAGTGCCTTCCCATGTTTTTCATAGCTCAGCTTGAAAGTTAAGAGGGCAATAACTCTTTATTGTAAACAGTAGGTACTTATTCCAGAATGTCTGGCTAACTAATATCTTTCTACAACAGATGGTGATGAGCTAAAATATGTTCAGAGGGGTTAAAATCCATCCCCCATGGTAAATCCCAATGCAGACTGCCCCCCTAAGGTTTTTAAAGCAGTCCAGGCCAGATAAAATTAAAGGGGAACTTCCTAGATTTCTTCTGTAGAAAAGAAGCTTATTTAAATGATCTTCAGCAGCTAAGGCATACTTCTGGTTCCAGGGTTCCCAGCCCTATTTGCACATTAGAATCACCTGAGGAGCTTTAAGAACTACTGATACCTGGATCTCATTTCTAGAAATTCTGATTCAATTGGTGTGGATTAAGTCCAGGCACTGATACTTTTTAAAAATTGCTCAGGTTATTCTAATGTGCAGCCAGGATTGAGGACCCCTGGTCTGGTTTCCCTTGGAGCAAGTAGAAACATGAATAGAATTGTCATCTGTTATTTCTAGGTAGATATCTAGATCTTTATACACAAATGGCAGTGACATTTGAATCTGGTTTGTTGGCAGTCTCAGCTACAAAGGCCTGGGTATAGATGGCTGTACAAACAGCAACCCTAGTCATTGCTAAGTCCTAGTGTAGTAACCTGTAAAAAGTTATAGTTTTTTTTCCTTTTCTTTTTAACAACAGAGATATTTGTTCTTATTACTATTTTCTGATCTCTTGAGACTTTAGTTCCGAGTTGGCAGGTCTGTATGACTTGAGATTTTTTAATAGATGTTTAAGTTAGCTTTTGCTTCCAGATCTCAAAAGAAACGATTAATAAGAATTCAGGTCTGCTCATTATTCTCTACTTGTACCCCCAGATCTGTTCTCTGGCCTTCTTTGCTCTCTGCCCAGAGAGGCTGACCTCTCTACAACCTTATCACCCAGGTTCTCTTACTCTGCCCTCCAGTAGGCTTTGTCCAATGGCCAGTGAGAGACTGGAGGACAAGAGACTGAGGAGTTGGGGCATTTATTTCCCTTTCTAGTTTCCTGTTGGGTTTGACAGTGGCTGCATCTCAACCCACAGCCCCTGCCCATAGCCATAACTACAGTTGGGTTCTGGTGACAGCTCTCTCCTATCCTTTCAGGATTCTTCCTGCTATTCCTAGTTCATAAGTGCTTCGCCATTCCTTATTATTGACCCTGCCCACATCTCTGTAAATAATCTTTCATAAGTTCTGTTCCAATTAAACTCACAGAATGAGACACCTGTTTACTGCCACACTGATGCTGGATGTGGTCATGTGACTTGCTTTGTCCAATGTAATGTGGACAAAGGCTTGATAAGTGCTTGCTCATCAGAGCCTGCCCCTTGGGTTGCTGCCACCACCATGCAAGAAACCTCAGCTCTCCTGCTGGAGAGGCCACATAGAAAACAATGGATGCTCCCTACTCACAGCCCCAGCCAACCACCAGACAAGCAAGGAGGGCCATCTTGGATCATCCCTCACCAGGGTGCATGTAATGAGTGAGTCCAGGAGAGGCTTTTGGAAGACCTACTCAGCCAACATAGAGGTTCAGAAGTAGAAAAATGATTTTTTTTTTCTTGGCCTCTACACGCAGCCTGTGGGATCTTAGTTCCCCGACCAAGGATTGAAAGCAAGGAGTCCTAACCACTGGACCACCAGGGAACTCCTTAGTTGTTGTTTTAGAACCACTCAGTTTGGGGTGGTTTGTCACTCAAAAGTAGATAACTTACATAGCGCCGGCTGCACAAGGCTCACCTGCGGATGAAGCCACCACTGATGGCCATCTGCTCCCGTTCGTCCACCACACGAGCAGGCTGGCTGGCCACAACTCCATCCTGATTATTGCCCCAGGCTTTTTTGTAAGCATCGCTTGATTTAAGCCTATGCAAAAAAGAGGGTGAGTGACAAGCAAAGGGGGCAGAGCATCAAGCTCACAATAACGGTTACCTCTTCAAGCTAAGAACTGAACCAAGCGAATGAGTTTTAATTCGAGGCATTAGAGAATACCGATATATCATAATCTGGACCCATAGAGTTGGCCACCACCATGCCTCAGCTACTCAGGATTTCATTTCCAATCAAGTCAATTGCAATTGTCAAGATGGCAACCTTTGCCCGCGGGTTATTCTTGTTTTGGTTTGTTTTTGTAGTTTAGTTGGATTTAAGACAAGGATTAAGGTAGTTAGAGGACATTCAGTTCTATTTCAATGACACGGTTATATTTTGAGACACAAAACACACAGAAAAAACATACTGGCAGACAGACACAAAACAAGACTGCCAAGTAGAGTGTGTACATCACACCACAGGAACACACTGTCATCAAGAAAAACATACTGGACCAAGTTTTTACACACCATCATGCAAAGATTCCCTGCTTAATTGTTTTCCCCCAACGCATGTGTGGAAACAAGCATTCCCACTCTGCATGGAGAACATAAAGGATTGGTGGTTGGCCAAGCGTGATGGTCTGTGAGTTGCCTCTAGAATGATTTGAATTAGATAATATATCGGTACTTCCAAACAGTTACCATACATCCAGAATCGATGTACAAACCTTTGTCCACAGAGACAAAAAGTAAAAGAAGCGTAGTGAAATGAATGCAGGAAAATAGAAGAGAGAACAAGCCATCTAGCACCAAAAAGGGAAATCCCTCTACATCTTCTTCATGCACCAGCTACAGGCATGAGTAGAAAGTGAAGCATTCTCATTTAAGCCAAACTACTCCAGAAGTTGACCATTCTCAAAAAAGGCACCAGCAGGACAGTAATAGCCTTCATGAGGATTTGAAACGCAGTTCAATAGCTTCTTTGTTGGGCTGAGGGGCAGGATGGGAGTGGTTACAGACTCCTACTTCAAACTGTCCTGGGATGTGGTGGGGGAGAGTGGTCTGGAACTGGTGTGGTCTCCGTAGGCCATATTTCACTGAACTGCCTTGGAGAAAAACTTAAAATCCAGGCATACCTGTTGTGCCCAATAGAAACATGTGCAGCGTGTTTTGGTAGGTGTGTTGTAATTGAGCAATCAAAGATGTTTTTAGGTTCTTTGCATAGTAGAAACCACATGCTTTTTAGTCCAAGAACAGAACTTCCTTTGGTCCCATTTTTACATTTTCTATTATAAGACACCGGAATTTAACCTTTTTTTTTCTTTTAGTGTAGGACCATAGCCATTTATTAAAACTGGCTCTAACACTAATATTTGAAGATTAGGGACCAAGAAACCTTGGAGACAAATTGGAAAATTGTACAAATGGAATTTCAGCAACTTCCACAATCTAGTGTATAATACCACAGCCTTAGAGCAGTCAGAATTCACTGCTCTAATGAGCCAGGGGCCCACTTAGTGGGATAGGATCCAAAATCTAATTTAATGGAGTTTAGAGTCTGGTTTTGTTGTTGTTGTTTTTTTTCAAATCCCCATCTCCTCCATCCTCACATTAACAGAAGTTATATGGACCTTGTGATGCTTTCTGCTATGTAAAATGTCTGGTATACCATCTTTGGCAGAGTCAAGGGGGTGGGAAAGTTTGCGTTTCTGAACGAAGGCGAATCACTGCACCCACAATGCTGCACATAGACTCACATAACTGCCGGACATCTATCATAGTCCTTCGAAACATGCCGAGACAGGGCGAAGCCCTCAGAGAGTCCAGGGCACCACCAGCCACTGCGTTGTGACACATGGTTTTTAAAGCATTATTTACACACAATACGGAACACTTCAGTCAAGCTTTGAAGCTCAGTTAGGGTCTCTTGTGCAATAAGGAATTACTGCCGACTGGTATGTGGAATTCATAGGGGTTGTCATTTCATCTGAACATTAGAATCCATCCCAGGGAGGGAAGGGGGCCTGCCTCCACCTTTTCTCCACATACAGTTGATGGATGGGGAAAATGTACCTGTGAAATTCATCACAAAGCAGGTAGACATCTCACCTGGGGGCAAGTGGCCACTGAAAAGGATATACAGTTAAATCTTGACTAACTGGAATGCGTAGCAATGTCATTTTGGTGAATTATTGGACTTTCTTCATTAGCAGTGGGCCATGGCGGTACATTTTATTTCAAGGGTGATGGCTGAATATCTGTTAGATTCTTGAGCTACTTTCCTGCCTCAGAGTCTTAGGGCAGTGAGCATGATCAAATCATTCCTTGGTTATGGTTTCTCTTGATGTGTCTGATGGCCTTTCCTCTGCAGCTCAGCTCTTACTGTTTGGTCCTATTGGATGTAGAAGTTATATAGAATGGAGACTGAATGAAAGAATGCCAACTGCCTAGATTGACCTTAAAGAGAAACACTTTAAAATCCTTGATGGGATTTGTTCTCTCCTTGTTCATTTGTCTTTTTGTTAAAAGTGGAAAGGAGCAAAAGTATAAATATACTCAAGGGTTCCAGTTAGCTAGATTCCAGTTAATCAGACTTTACTGTAGATCATTCTTTAAAAAAAGAAAAAATAAAAGTTTAAATTTATTTGTAAATTGAGCCCCTCCCCCTCCTAAACAGGAAGTGGGATATTTTAAATCAGCCTCAAAGTTTAAAGGATGTGAATGGTCATATAATCAGCTAGAAATGACATCAATTTCTATTCTAAAAGCTAGGATCAGGAGAGCTTTTAGGAAAAAGGTTTCTGTTCAAAGGGAAGTGGGAGGGGTGAAGGGGATCGGGTAACGGGTTTAATTTTCCAAATGCATGTTGGACAATCCGCTCATGCATTTTTTTTTCACTGCTAGTCAAAGGAGACTACCTTCCAGAACCCTTATTTTCAGGTTCCTTCTGTTGCAAACCTTTATAACCACATGTCACATTTCTGCTACATTCCAAAAAAGCATTGCAGAACCTTAATAGTTGAATGTTTTGTGATGTTGTGCATGCAAAATCTACACATTTCAACATTTCGGCCAGTGTACAGGGAGGTCTTCCAAGAGGAAGAATTGGAGAGGGATGGGTCCAATTTGGCTAAGGCTTGAGCACTTCTTGTTGAAGGACTCATTGCCTCTGAGTTGGGTGCAGCTGTGGCATCTACGGGTTAACCACTGACACGATTTGGCAACTGGTGGGCAGTTGAAAGGGTGAGTTGCTGTCATACTCTCTAACTTATGAAATGCTTGTTTGGGCCAAATTAACTCTTATTTTTGCTTCTGAAAAATCAGACCTTGATACGTGTTTCTCATCTTCCCAACTTACCCACAGTCTTTTCTAAATCTGCAATTTTGGCTTTTGGGATTTAGAGAACATAAAATCCCTCTTTTATGGGATTTTATGTTCTCTAAAGCACCTCTTTCTTGAGATTAGTCTCTGTCTCGAGGTACACGTTCTGGAAAATGTTGAAACGTTCATCAATAAAAGTTGCTGACAGTGAAGCTTTCACTGTAGTATGCCTGATTTTTAATGCATCAACAGTAACTCCCACTAATATCATCTATGCTATGAGATGAATGCATTGGAGACGGTATTGATCTGTTCTGCATGCCACATACTCATCCTGCCTTTGCACCCAGCAGGAATGAGCTTGTCAAGGCTTGGAGATGGGCCTTGGGAAACCAAAGCTTCAGGCAGGCAGGCAGCACCTACTTGTTACAGGGACACACACAAAGCCCGCAGAATTTTCCTAGATCCGTCAAATTCTTTTCTGCTTCTTTCATGTCCTTATTGATTTGGTCCATCCCTTCCTCAATGCGTTCCAGTTGTTCTGATTAAACACAAGTATTTTATCCCCACAGAATGAAGCAGATGAAAAAGGACAAAGAAAAAAAAGACAAAACTTCAGACATTCACTTTGACATTAAAAAAGAAAAAAAAAAAAAAGAAAGAAAGAAAACTGGACGCCACAGATTAGAGCTGGTACCCAGTACCTACTTGTTACAAGGACATATGAAAAGGCCACAGCATTTCCCTAAATCTTTTAAATTTTTCTCAGCCTCCTTCATGTCTTGGTTGATATGGTTCATGCCTTCTTCGACACGATCGAGTTGTTCTGGTTAGGACAAAGGGATGACAGTGTGGAATGAATTTTTGGGGGGTTTCCAACAGAACATGAGAAATGTCTATGTGAAACGGAATTTGAAAAAGAAGGAGAGCTATTACAATGCATTGTCCGAGAGGATGCATTGCTGGAGTCAGCTGTTGCTCCCCTATGCAGCCAGGGGTGGAAGGAAATGAACAAAAATGATGCTCAAATAGTTTATAGTGCAGATACGATGGGATGGGGTAGGTAGGCCTGTTAGATTCTGAGGATCCAGGAAAACAACACAGCATATTCACTTACTCAGACACCAGTGAAACCCAAGAGAAAGAAAACAACATGTTAGTTTATGTTTTAGGCATTCAGATGTAATGCTACTAGAGAAAGTGTCTGCTTCAACTTTAACAGGTCTCAGTCTTCTGGTTTTTAAGCATCCTCAACCAGCTAAGGGTAGAAAATAATCCACCTTCTTCTTTGGGAAAAATAACAACTACAGTGATAACTATCACTGGATACCATACAGTTTTTCCCCCTAGCAGTGTTTCTCTAGTCAAAGGCAGGCCATGGACAGCTCTTGGTTTTGAATACTCAATTAACACAAGTTCTAAGAAAAGCAACATCAGCACAGCAATGTTATAGGTAGTGGAACATTTAAATTCCTTTTATCCTATGACTTCCTTGTAATGAAAGCTTTGGAAGGCATTTCACTTCTCTGCCCCTGATTTCCCATTCTCCACAATGGGAAATGCTAGACCCCAACCCCAGGCAGAGCATGGGAAAAATGAATGCCTGGGTCTCTGGAGGAAGGTGATGGATTGGAACATAAAACAGTACCAAGTCATCACTGCCAGGAAAGCTGACCTTAGTATACCTAAGACATAGATCAATACCCATAAAAATGAATCATACTTCTAGGTCACCAGGGTAACATACACCAACTTGATTAATTTTTCAAAAGTTGTGTCATCAAATTGAGTAAACTATAAGTTCCATGAAGGGATTTTTAAAACAGCTTTTAAGACCATTAAGACAGCAATGGGATGTCTTGGCTGTCTATTTACAAAACCTAATTACATTTCTATTCCTCCTTTCATCTATATTTTCATGCATCTATGCCTACGCCTCTGGGAAGGAAGGCATGATTATAATAAAACTGGTAAATACATTTCCAGTCTAAGGGCATACATAATCACTTAAAAACAATTTCACATTAAATTGTCATTCCAGTCGAAATTGTCATTCCAGAAAACTAAGCTAGGTTCACTAGTGGCCCAAACTGGAGAGACTGTCCATTTGGAAAATAAGAGCCTATTATGTTCTCTTTTGTGGGGCTGAGGAATAGAATTCAGCTTATTAAGAATCTGCTATCTCTGCTCTGCTTTTCAAATGACAAGGGAAAACAAAATGTTTATCCAGCATAGGCTAGCCGGAGGAAATAAGGGTGCAGTGCTGGCAAACTTTTGCTGAATAAATATAGGTACAGTAATAGCTTAAGAAAAATCTCTAAAGGGGCTAAAAAACAAATGGATGACAATTCTTTACAATCCAGAGAATTCTGTACTTTTCTGAAGACTTCATTCCAGTTTCCTTTAAGGAATGCAATAAATTAGTCTGTAGATCAAACTAACTATCAAATGAGGGGATTGGTTGGGGGGAAAGGAGCCCAATATTCTCAAAACAAGAACTATGTTAAGTACAGACAGAATAGGGACGCCAAATTCCAATCGAGGAATTGCTAATGGCTTCGTGGAGAGCTGGGTTGAGATGAGATTGAAGCATCTGGGTTCAGAGGGAAAACTTGCTGGACTCAACTAATGACAGCTGACATATGCACAGGTTATGGCATGGGGACACACATTCAGGTGTTTGCCTTTCCTAAGGAATTTCTCTTGAGTTAATATTTTCAGCTAAGATAACTTTCTGACATTTCAAGATCCCCACCCACTGTGTCTCCAGGGATTAGAAAATAACATAAATAAAAGTGAACTGGCCCACAAGTGTTGAATTTCTGAACCAGAGAATTCAAATTAAAAGATAAAAACAAACAGGCAGGTCCAAATCCCTATTTCTGAGAGCGGGGTTCGGTCATGTTTTGCCAGTTTGTTCAGCAAAGATCATAGCAAATAGGAATTCTGGAGTTCTTTCAGAAAAGTTGATTCAGAAAACTATTTTATTGCTCCAATATTGGTTGAATGTTTCGTTATACACAATTATCAGTCAAATCCTTAATTAAAAAAATATTGTGGGACTTCCCTGGGGTTCCAGTGGTTAAGACTCCACCGCTTCCACTGCAGGGGACACAGGTTCGATCCCTGGTCAGGGAACTAAGATCCAGCATGCCTCATGGCATGGCCATAAATAAAAAAATAAACAAAAATTTAAAAAATAAAAATATTTAAAAAGAAATTTAAAAATATTGTGGAACCATTTTGTCACAGATATTCTGACAATAATATTTCTTTTTTTTGGTTCCCTCTTTGAATGTGAATGCTATAAAGGCAGGGATTTTTGCCTGTTTTGTTCAGTGCTATGGCACATAGCAGGAGCTCACAATAATGGCAATTTTAAGAGTGTTACTGAGTTACGTTTGTGGATATGTTTGGTGTATTGGGACTTCACAGCACTTAAATGATTTCTGTGAAGATTTTCCTCAGGAAATGCTTGAAAGCAATCAATATCCTCATTCCATTCTGGCGTAGACAGCAGCATCTGAGAGGCTGATGCAATGCAGTGTCTAGGGTTGACTGCTCCTTTCCTCCCTAAACTTACTTTCTGGCTGTTTTCTGTTTACTCTTGGAGACTGGGAGGGGAATAAGATTTGGGATTGGGGAGGTATTCCAGTACATCACACTATATGTTGGGGCAAGAGATTGTTCTTTCTTTTGCTATGATATTTGGATGACTGGTTATTTGCAATGGATCCACCAATGGCAGGATGCTCAGGGATCTAAGTTTAGACATCTTTTCTATTAATATTATGTAAGTAAAGCAGCATGGGACCATTAGAATCCTCAATCTAGTAAAAAAAGAAACAGTAGAAAAATAGCAAGAGGTCAATGCTATTGATTGATCCAATGTGTAAGCCTTCATGAGTGTAACCAATTACAAGATGCTGCCTACATGATTTTCATTTTCCTTAGAATTGATGACCATATGGAAATTCATTTAAATAAATTTAAATAGCCACGTGACTAGGGGCTACCATATTGGGCAATGCAGCTTTAGTCATTCATAAGAGATATTGGTGAGTGGACTTTAGCAAGAGGGATGTTTTCACAAATTTTACCCTGTAGTGCCATGAACCCTTTAAGAAAGTTGGCAGGCTCTGTGGATGAGGGTTTACTTTTCCTTTACTCTGCCAGGCAGTGGTCAAAGATTTCACTGTTTAGTTTGTAGCCGTTCCCATGGGATTGTCCCAAGAGCAGCATTTTCAGCATCAAAACAAACATATAACCCAGCAAAGACCAACAAAGGGAACAAGAGATATGGAAGTGAAAGGTTAAATCATCCCACATTAGGGCTAGGGGTTTTTCATGGGGATTTCTCTTGGAGACAAGAAAAGTCCAAGGACGTAGGACATTTCAGGGCCATCTGTCATGCTCAGTGCTCCTTGGTGTCTCCTGACACCTGGGTGTAAAACAAGAATCCCATAAGGAATTTCCTAGCACAACCATTTAGCAGGACAACCTGGATTGGTTCTTTAGGCAGATGGCTGTTTCTTGAGACTTCTGTGCAGTTGCAGTCAACACTTTTGGTGTTCAGGCAAAGACAAAATTAGTAGAGCATAACTGGAGAGAAATTTTAAAGCAGTTTCTGATCTAAACAACTAAACACAGCATATGCAGTGTCAAAATGCATTTACAATGGCAGTGAAGATAGTTGTTGACTCATCAGTCATTTCAAAAGTTCTAATCTCTTCTTACAGTATAAATGGAACATGTAGCATTTAAGACCAGGCAGAAGCTACCCACTTTTGAGGGTTTACAGTTGCATGCTTCTCATCAGTATCAATTATTCACCACACATCTGGTAAAACCCAGGTTATCCTAGGAAATATGTTCAACCAAGAAGTTAGCATTTATTGCTATGTGGCCACAATTGAAATGTCTTAGCTGAGAACATTAACTATCTTGTGGGGGTAATCTGCAATTTTACTTCGTTTCTCAGAGAATAATGTAAAGATGTTCCTGAGAATCATTTGTGTTTAAGAATAATATATTTTTGTATTATATTGGAGATTTTGGCAAATTTTGCCTGTAGATTTTCTTCATCAAAGTACAATGAAATTTGAACTCAATATCTTATTCACTTTCTTTTTGACTTCAGATTTGTATATATTATTTTTTCATGTCAATGCTTTATAATTAGGGGAGAAAATGGTATTATCCTGAACCTTTCTCAAACTTTTTCTCTTACTGCAATGCTCCTTTTCTACTCCCTTCACACGCAAATTATTAACTAAAAGAGTTAATAAGATAGAACTCCTTATTACCTGAGTATATATGTATCAATTTAGCTCTGGAAATGTGGTACCACTCTTCTGTATGGGCACCTGCTGCCTAATTAAATAATTTTTTTTAAAAAGCAATGATTTGCTGTGTCCTGAGTTTCAAAGTCTGGGACATTGTTATACACATCAAGCCAGCAAGTCTTATGATTTATAGCAAATTCATCTGGAGAGTTCTGAAGACTGCCACAGCTATTGTAATTCCTTCAAAATACAACTCCACTAGGCTTCATTATTTTTGTATTAATTTTGACAATTTATATTTTAAAAATGGGGGGAGAAGTGTTGGGATTGATGTTCAATTGTTTTTTTAAAAAAATTTTCTTCCAATTTAAAAAAATTAGTTGGTGTATATTTATTGGAAAAGTTCAATACAAATAAATAATATAGAAACAAAAGTCTTTATATAGCAGCCATGAGGGTGTACCCCTCAGATCTCCCTTCAAGAGGGACCCTGTAGTTAGCTGACACCTCCAGCTGTTGCACCTATGGGATCTACCACATTTACATGGAAGCCATGCCCTCCCTGGGATGCTTCTAGCCAACAGCTGAGCACAATTTACTAGAGCGGATGCATCCCTGCCCATCACACGGCTGCTCCATTGGGTTGTCTTTGCTCCTGGGCTGCCTATCAGTCTGGCTGAGACTTTCTCAGAGCAGCACTACAGAATGAGACTCTTCCTACCCAATCCTCCTTCTGCCCCCTCTCCTCTCACAAGTGTCAAGCCCGCATCACAGTCCAAAGGCTCTCCCTGCCTACTCCTGCTTCCTCTCCCCTTCACCCATCACAGACATTTCCTTAAGAAGTCTCACACACTTCTAATTGATTCTTAGCAGTTGCTTCCCAGAGGACCCCAAATAATACACCTTCCTTCAGTCCCTCCCTGCCCCTGCTGTAACTCTTCAGAAGTCAGTAAAAATTGATCTCATATACTGTAAAGGTTGCAGAACATTTTATGCAGAATTTCTTTCCTGGCCATATCATAATTGATTTGGTCAGTCTCCCCACTGACAGACATTTAGTTTCCAGTTTTACACCATTACAGGTAAGGCGTGTATATTTTTCTTCATGGAGTTGTCAGTGAATATCTGCAGCATATAATTCTATGAGTGGAATATCCTGGTCAAAGATGGGTGAACATCAAAATTTGGAGATATTATCAAATTACTCTTAAACTTTGTACCGATCAACAGTGCCCATCTGTAGATTGAGAGTTTCTGTTTTCCCAACATATTCACAGCATTGATTGTTATCAATTAAAAGAAGTTGTGCCAACCTGCTAAAGAGTGGCATCTCATTACTGTTGTTGGGTGAAGCATGGTTTCATTTGTCTACTTGGAAACTGATGATTTACGTATTACATCCATTGTTTCTTGTACGTTGTTGTCCTTTTCTTTGATAAAATGCAAGGTCTCTCTGTATTTTAGGGAAATGCCTTATGTCTGTTATCCATAAGGCAGTTTCCCGCCCCCTCCCCCCCTCCCCAGTTTGAGGTTTATTCTTAGAGTTTGTTTATGGTGTTCCATGTTGTAAAAATTTTATATTTTTATCTTTGACAAAAAATTTCTCGTGATTGCTAAGAGTTTTCTAATGTCTTTGTAAAATATACATAAAGAGAAAAAATTCTGCTAAATCTGATTATTATGATAAGAATTCAGAATGGAATCAGGTAACTAACTTGTGGCTAGAATTAAATAAATCATTGCTGTATGATTCTATGTATAAATCAAAGAAAAAAAGTTTGGTATTACCCTTCTAGGTTCCACTGTAGACTAAATATGCTATACTAAAATGTTGGCACTCTGATGTTCACTGCTTCTAGTATTTCTGTAATAATTAAAAGAAAAAGTTCAAATATTTTAAGTGGTTCAATTTTCCACTTTACAATGATTTCCCTCAGTTTATGTCCTGTTAAAAACAGCTTCCAGTTATTCAAGGAATTCTCATAATGACTTGGAAATCAATATTGCCAGATGCTGAATTAGGATGGTCAAAAGAAATGGACAATATGGTATACTATACTCTCATTCTATTTAGGAATTATCACATCAAATTTATGGGAAAGATTGGGGATGAGGAGGAGAATTCTCAAACTCTCCAAAATCCTATCATTAAAAATTCAAACAAATGACTTCTGCCTTCAAAATTCTATTACCCCAACACATATAACAGGGCATGTAGTACCATTTATTCAACCATGAAGATCTCAACATTTCCATACATTTACCAACCTTTTCAACAGAAAAAGGAGAAAAAAAGCAAGATAAAAACTGTAGAACTCTTACACACATATATGTGCATAACACACATCAATGACCACCTGTAGATGCACAAATCATTTTTTAATGGACTTTATTCAGATGAGGAATTGTTCTTACTGAAGAAATCTGAACTTACCTCCTTGTTCATCCAACATAACCAAAGTCCTGATACCAGCATCTTTACTCTACATTCCAATAATGGTAGCAAAGTGGAAAAAGAGTTAGAGAGAGAAAAGAGAGAAAGAGAAATCAGTAAGGGGACAATTAGCCCTAGATATGGAAAATGAAGAAGGACCAAAGGAAAAAGAGGGAGGAAATATGGCGGAGAGTATTAGGGGCTGGGGAGGAACTCAGAGAGGTGGGTCACCTGTGGACTTGCTTCATCAGTGATTCTCAGATAGAAGAAGGGGATGTAGCTCAGTCTCCATGGGGTGGGGCTCAGGATGGGGCTTGGCATGGACTTGAAATACACATACTTAATATTATAGTGTGATTTTATATCTGGAAAATAAAAATGCCTATAGTTTTTGTAACACCAACCACAGAAAGCAAATCTTTCAAAATCTTCAGGACTAAATCTTCTCTGGCACGATAGATCAGAAAGTTTCCCTAGGTGAACTGGGGAGGGGTGCTCTACTGAAAAGATGTGTAAGAATCTTGGGAGTGGTGGTGAGATTTTTAGGTTTATCAAAAAAGATGACAGCTTCACAAAGGTTGAGAAACATAGCTCAAAAGGAAATTCAATCTTCCATTTCTTTCTCTATGGAGAGAAGTTCTGCAAGATTTAGAAAAGGGAATGACAGATGAGAAATAAGGGCTTTTTCTAATGAAATCTGAAATTCTGCACAATAATATGGTGTGAGAAAATAATTCATCCACAAGTTTTACTACAGTTTTTTTGTTCACCCCTTATGCTCTAAATAAACCAAACAGCCCTGAACTATTTAGTGGAGGGGAGTGGGAATTGGTGGGTGGGAAAAAAGGAGCAGAGATATTTGCATTGTTCATAATCATCATTTCCAGGAACTAGTTATGTAAAGACCTTCCGTTTTATAGGGTGATTATTAATAGATATTAAATGGCAGTCCTTACAGTTTGGATTAATTGTTTTTTCAAGAAAAGCTCATGGTGGTACCTAGAATAAATTCTAAAATATGTCTCTCATGGCCCCATTTATTTTCGACTGACTTACATTAACCTAAGAGAGAGATGTTAGTGGAGGTCAACAAAAGTGTTTTGTTTTGTTTTTTTAACAGTATTTCAACAATTTAATTCCAATAGTGCTTTCAAAAAATAAAATAAAACACTGAAAATTATTTCTGTGAGCTTTTATAAGCTCACCATTTCAGAGAACATGTGCAGTTAACTCTCCCAGACAGAAAAGCCTATTTTGCTTGTTTTAAAAAAATTGAATGAAAGATTCTTTAAGTTGTATAGTGCTTTATAATTTTCAAAACTTTCACATACATGATTTCATGTAATCATATAAGAACCCCTTTTTTACCCCTACACCTCTATGGCCCCTTCCCCCTTCCCTCTCCCCACTGGTAACAACTAGTTTGTCTCTATATCTGTAAGTCTGCTTCTTTTCTGTTTTAGTCACTAGTTTGTTGTGTTTTTTAGATTCCACAGATATCATACAGTATTTGTCTTTGTCTGTCTGACTTATTTCATTTGACATAATACCCTCCAAGTCCATCCATGTTGCTGCAAATGGCGAAATTTCATTCTTTTTTATGGGCTGAATAGTATTCCATTGTATATATATACCACAGCTTCTTTATCCATTCATCTCTTGATGGACACTTAGGTCATTTCCATACCTTGGCAATTGTAAATAATGCTGCTATGAACACTGGGGTGCATGTATCTTTTCAAATTAGCGGTTGAACACATTTTGATAAGTTTTAGTTGCAAAGTCAGGATGTAGTTTGGAGAGTGATGGCTCAGGATGACTTCAGGAGTCATTGACAGCACAGATTCTGGAGCTAGACTCTGCCTTGGAATCCTGGTGATTTTCTTTTCTGGCTGCAGGACCTCAGGCAAATGTCTTAATTGCTCTGTGCCTCAGTTCTCTCATTTGTAATACAGCAATCATAATAGTTCATACTTCATTGAGTTCTTATGCGAATTCAGTAAATTAATAGGCGGCACGTGTTAGAACGGTGCCTGGCCTATAGTTAGCCTTACACCAGGGTTAATAAAATAAATACCTTCACAAAATGCATCTAGCGCAGGATATCTGGGCAAACTAAAAATATCATCATTACAGACTACCACCAGAAGTTTCTAGACTACTGCTCAAACTTTAATGTGTATATGAATTCCCTGCATAGAAAACATCTTGTTAAAATATAGATCCTGATTCAGTAGGACTGGGGTAGAGACTGAGATTTTTCATTTTGAACAAGATCGGCGATGCTGGCTGGTGCAGGGTCATACATGGAGCAGCAAGATTCTAGACCCCACAAGACATTTCAAAATCTTGTTCTTCAATGTGTTATAAATGGACATTTGTCTACACTAGACTGTATTTTAACAATTTCTATGCCCCTTTTATGCAAATTTTAGCCATTGTTTATGAGAGGAAATTGTAAAATGCAGATGGCTCATTCAGGCATATGGATGTGACAATGCAAGTTCCAGTGAGGATGGAGTCATCTCAGAGAGCATCTTCTTCTCTAAGGACCCAACTCAAGGCTATGCACGAGATTTCTGTTCTGTTCTATTTGGGATGGAGGGTGAGAAACAGGTGAGTGACTTCAGTTTGGTCAGTTCAGCTCTCATCTGTTGACCCTTTCTGCTCTACCCATTTATGTTATATAATAAATAAAATAAAGTATAATTTCCTCTGCAAGTATAATTTCCTCTTTGTTCAATTTGGTGCTAAATGTTTCAGTGCTGGAATGATTCACAGAACCACCAAGAGTTTGCCCCAATTTGAGAGAACAGAAGCAGTGAGCACAGGTCAGAGAGTCAGGAATGCTGGATTATGTTCTTAGCTCAGCCAGTTAATAGTCTTGAGATTGGGGAAGAGTCACTTGACCTTTCAGGATGCTTTCCCATATTTAAGATAAGGATAGAGATGCTAAATAAGATTGGGTAGTTGCTAGGTTGGTTCATTCACTCACTCGTTCATTAGTTTGTTCATTCATTCATTCATTCACTAAATGGTTATTGTGCTTCCACTCTGCCCCAGGCACTAAGGTAAGGGCCAGACAAATGCCTGGCTTCTAAACTGTGCTTCACAGAATGATAAACAGTTTGGTCAAGCGAACAGAGCTGGCATCTGGGAGTCAATAATTCTGAATTCTAGACTTATCTTTACAGTTCTATTGCTCTAGAGTCATCTGTTCTGTGTCTCAGCTTTTCCAGCTGTCAGATGGGGACAGAAACAGCTCCCTCACTTCCCAAGATTTATAAAGACAAAATAAGCTACAGAACCTAAAAGCTTCTACAGGTTCAACTCCACTGGAGGCCATGATTCAAAAACTGAGATAAAGGATTTCATTTGTGTGGAATCTGTCAGTTTAGGATGAGCTGCTATGTTTGTTTTCTTAGATCCTTTTGCTTTTTGTGGAATTCTCAAAAAATTTTTAAATATTGTGGGAATTGCTGGTGTAAGGGAAATGTTGTAAGAATTCACACTCTGGAATCAGGTAGATCTGAGTTTGAATTTCATCTCTGTCTTTTGTGGCTGTGTGTCTCAAGCAAGTTTCTTAACCACTGTGGACTTCAATTTCCTCCTTGGTAAAATGGAGAGCAAAGCAGTAGAAAAAGTGACTGCAGGGATTAAATTAGGTAATAAACTCTGAGCACAGTCGCTGGCATATAGTAGGTTCTCAATAAATAGTAGAACTTATATTTGGCTCCACTTTTTGCTGACAACTTTTATCAAAACAACTGGGTGGTCCTTTGGAGGAACTAGGAGGGCAAGAGAGAAGGACAGGGATGGGACGATATCTTGGGGGAGGCAGAATATTACTTTCTCTGGTTCCTTAATGAGTATTATGTTTTAATAGCTAGGAGGGAGAGGAGGTTGTTCTATTTTTGTCTTAGCTCAATTCCTGGTTCCTGTTCAAGATCCCTGGGAAACTTGTCTAACTGTGAACAGGGGGAGTTGGAGATGCCAGTGATTTTTAAAAATATATTTATTTGTTTACTTATTTTGCTGCACTGGGTCTTAGTTGCGGTGCATGGGATCTGCGTCGCAGCACGCGGGCTTGGGCTCTTCGTTGTGGCACATGGGCTTCTCTCTAGTTGCAGCACTCAGGCTCTCTAGTTGTGGTGTGTGGGCTCCAGAGTGCGTAGGCACGGTAGCTTCGGCACGTGGGCTTAGTTGCCCCATGGCATGAGGCATCTTAGTTCCCCAACCAGCGATTGAACCCACATCCCCTTCATTGGAAGGCAGATTCTTAACCACTGGACCACCAGGGAAGTCCCTGATTTTTTTTTTTCATTTCTTTCATTTTACTTTTTATTTCTCTATTCTTATTTTTTTCTTGCTGATGATCTAAGACCATGTTTATAGAACATTTTAAAGTCCTTTGTCATCCTGCAATGCTTTTCCCAAAGTCCAATACACCTGAGCTAAAACTAGGCCAGTCCAGACACTCTCTTAACCACGAGAGTTCCAAAAGATCCCTACAACTGCCTACCTGAAAACAACTGCTCAGCCTGAATTTTCCACCTTTAGTACAAAGTCTGGCATAACAAAGACATAGCTTTAGAATGCTTATTTTCTTCTTGTGGCCAACGTGTTTCAAAAGATAAGTTGGAATGAAAAGAAAAGATGCTGAAACACCCATAAATGTTGGGGAGCCCTCAGTAACCACCACTGCGTGAAAGCTCTGTGTGGGGCTTTGGATCAGCCTGCCCTAGGGCAGTGTGGCTTTTCCGGGCTTTGTTCTATAGCCCAAGGCATTAACATGTAGAGCTCATTTCCTGCAGTTAGTATTAGCAGAGTTAACTTTTTTGTCTGGAATCAAATAGTATTCATGACTCTCCCTCTAGAATTCATTGTCCCCTCCTCTGTGCTCCTGAGGCAGGTGTGGCCTTGAATTTGGAGAGCTATTTTCATATCTGTTTTTCTACATGATATCAATTTTGATCTTCCACCTCCAGCATCAGGCATTCCATAAATATTTGCTGAAATGCATCCATCAAAAGAGCCAGTTCCCAGCCCCAGGCTGGGAACCAAGTGCTATGTGATTTCTAATCTTTTTATGTGTGTATGGTATTCAGCTTTTCTGAACTTTCTCTACTGATCTCTGTGTAACTTTACATTGTCCTTGATACACTGATGATGGCTTCTATTGAAAACCAAGCTTCCATGCCTTCCACTCTGTTACACCGTAAAGTCCATGAGGGATCGCACAAAGTCCTATACATTCCACTGAAAGTGGGATTGTTTGCCTCAGGGAAACTTCACAAGTTGAGTAACCTTTCCTGTCTTTGAGACTGAATTTCAATAAGCATTCAGCTCAATTCAAATTATATGGCACTGATAGACTTTGGGATCATGGGCAAGATCCTAGTATTTCAATGCTCAGATTTTCCAAATGATTTCTGCCCTTGATGAATATTTAATGCTGATTCTCTTTAAAGAGAATTTCCTTCCTGATTGAAAGCAGAATAACATCTGACTGGCCAATGCCCTAGATATAAGGGATGTTTGACCATCAATATAAGATAACCCAGGAGGATGTAAGAGCAATCAATCTAGTCTAATAATGCCTTGCTCATAATTTCCTAAGGATGGAAAGTCTAATAGCCTCCTCTCATTTGTTAGAGGTAGGAGACAGCATCCATCTGTTTCACCCCCTGTTCTAAGATGCAACTTCATGCTTGATCGAGAAACACTTTAGGAAAAACAAAAATGTAATATTTGAGAATCCTACTTCAATTAATAGAGCTTTTGAGATTTTTTTTTTCCAGAATAAATTAGAGCAGACACTCCTTTTCCAAGACTGGCCAACGTTGCCTGCAATTTAAGAAGACACAGAAAAAGAAGTCTCTGCAGCCCAAAGACTCTGATGGGGGAGGGGCCAGTTGGGAAAAGTGTGTTGGATGCATTCCTCCATCACTTTCTGTGCTCTGGGCAGTTTCAACATTGCACAGGTGGGCAAACTGGTGATAGATTTTGCAGTTTAGAAACTCCCTTCACATGTGCACACATACAAATGAAAATGAAATATGAGCTTGGAGGCCATGGTTGAAGGTCATAAACACGAATCAAGATAATGATGTCAGCTGACTTCTGGGCTCCCTGCCTTCCTGTCACGGTGAGAGCTCACGTGTGGATGTTACTCAGATCTGTTCCTTTTACTTGTTCTCATGACAAGATGAGGGGCAACATGTGGATTCTGAAAGCCTCACCGACACTAGTAGATTTAGAATATCTGCCTCCTTTTTGGTCCTCAAGTACTGCGTGAGTCCCAGGACAGCACAAAGAAAGCATTTCTCTTCATTAAGAGAGTGAAGGTTGCTTTCCTGTGCTGCTGAGGGCCCCTTGCTGGCCCACCTCCTGTGGGGGCCAATTTGTGCTATGCTGCAGGCTCAAACTCTCATTTTTCATGATAATAGATCTCCTTCAGTGGACCCCCTTCCCTTCCCAGGGGTCCTCTGAGCTCTTGGTTGCCACCTTCTCCTCCTGTAGCAATTCACAGTAGCAATTCACAGTTAGCTATATACCATTCTTAGCTGAGAAGCTGAAGCTGCAGAAGTAAGGGAAAATGTTGGCTTCCATAGTGTAAGAGGCGGCTGCCCTTCCTTTTAGCCTTATAAAATTGACACTTTTCTCCTTTCATGTCATTGCAAAAGCAATTTACAGTAGCATGAGGCAAGTAGGCTCATTTGATCATTCTGCTAGAAAACCCCCAAGATCTCTAAAGATGATAACCACACATGAATTTATACATTGATAAGCATTTTCAAAGCATAGATAAAACAGCATCTCACTGAATAAAAATGATTAGACTTGTTTTATTCAGTTAAGATAAATATAGCTCATCCCATTCTTTTTCCACTTCATCTCTCCCAACGGACAAGTTCAATTAATCCATTTATTCTTCCTGGTTGACTGCCGCTCTCCCAAATTGGAATAAATGAGGTTTATTGCAAATGCCCTTTTGATTCCATTATTGCTGTCTGCCCTATTTCACCCATTTAAAAATAGTCACGGATTCATTAACCATGCCTTGAAAATGGATGTTAAATCCAGAGTCAGGAATATAAAAGAGCTTCTATATTTACATGACTAGACTTGATATTTCCCTTTATTAAAGGATTTTCCTATTATTTCATGAATTTTAGTGCCTGACTATAAATGTAACAATTTCTGAAAATTATGCCTCTCTGGGTACATATTTTTTAAAGTGATATATGTAGCTAGATTTAAAACAGAAGGCCAAGATTAGATGTAATTTAGAGGCATCAAAATCAGTACAAATGAGGATTTTATGTAGATAATTCTTTCGTATATTAAAAAATCGTTCTGATTTGTTTTTGTGATTTCTTGGGAACATTTACATACTTGGAAATACCACCCTCTTCTGCTTCCGAGACTAGGAAGATAGGCTGGGCTGGAGGGAGAGTGAATACTTTGATGGCTACCTGGCAACTTAAATATAGCATCTCTCTCATTATATGGCTTTCTGGTAGCTACATTCACACTGGAATAAATGGGACAGTGGTCTAGAGAAAGGCAAAGGGTCTAGGCAAAGGATATGTCAGCCAAAGGGATTAGTTCATCTTAAAATATAGTCACTGCTTACCTCTTCAACCAGTTGTAGCATACGACGGGTGCTTTCCAGCGACTAAGATAAAAAACACAAATATTATGAGTGCAGGATCCAGAGTTCTTGGAATATCAGAAAAACTTTCTTCACTTGGGAAACATAAAGGGTTGTTATCACATGTTCTTTGAAGTTTGTAACTGAACCACAATTTCAATCTCTTTCCTATCAGGCTTTCTACATAATAAGATTCCCTAAAGCAATTACATTAAAGCTGATTGTCATAAAATCAAAACCAGACGAAGTTGATTTTGATATCAAAGACAAAGTAAGCTCGAAAAGGTAATTTTGCATGTGCAGGAGGCATGAAAAATTATCTCGAATACTCAGAGGACTAATTTGGCCTCCCTGGACCAGGAATATTGAATTTTAAAGGCAAATATCATTTGTCATGAATTGAGATGAATCTAACATCGATTTTCTTATAAAGCTCCTAGAAACACAATTGGAAGTTCTTATCAGTACAAATTAAGTTGTTGCCCTAGGGTGGAAAAAAATCAAGCGTGTTTGAAACAACTAGTCTATAGGAGAAAGCTATAATAATTATCTTCATCCTTAGATAAGAAAAAATGAATTCAGCACTGGCCCCTTGGACACAGTGTGGTCACTTTTTTCTAAGTTCCTTTTAAATTACTAGAATCCAGCAACCAGTGTGATTTCTCAAAAGCTGTGCTTTTCAATGGCAAACTTATTTTGGACAAGAGTTTGCAGGAACATGAAGCATGTTCACTTTCCTGGAAGCACTGTCAGCAGGCTGCTTTTTGAAATAGAATGGCTGTAAGCAGAGGTATGCTGGTAATGTTAACAATGGGCTCTCCAGAAAAAAGATGTGTGTGTGTGTGTGTGTGTGTGTGTGTGTGTGTGTGTGTGTGTATTATTTTAATGATATAAAGGATGACTACCATAAAATTTATAAATAATAATAAAATACACAACACCTTATTGCAAATTCTGTATAGCCAATCGATTTTCACAGAAAACTTTTGTTGATTTTTGCTGAACTCTTGTGTCCACAGCTAAGCACGCATAAAACAAGAGCAGCTCTGGCATGAACGCTGGTTGATATTTTCATTTACGTGAGTGAATAAAAGGCAAGTGAAAGAATGAAGACATGTTTGGGAACTTTATTCATTTGTCAATGATGCAAGTGGCTTCTCTGCTGAAGAGAATCATAGTTTTCAAATACTGGAAGATTTTCTCAATTCTTTTTTGTGTTGCTTATAGTGTAATGGTTGCGGAGGTTCATACTTTTAAGTTTAATCTGCATTATCAATACTTTTCCACTTTCTTAAGTCTAGAGGGTCAACAAAACAATAGGTCAAGCCCTGATTTGTAGTGTTTGCAGATTCCGTCGTGTAAATACTTTTTCCCTCTCTGATTTCTAACTACACCATGGTATCACTGAAGGTGAACTTGGGAAGGTTCACGGTAACACGCCACTAGACGGTATCCTCACACTACAGATACAACACATGCCAAGAACTTTGAAAGCATAGATAGTAGTAAAATCATTAGGACGTGACGAGATCTGAGTATTTATTACCTTTGATTTTAATATGATCTATTCAATTGTCAGTTTATATAATTCAATTTTAATACCACCTTGCAAAGTTGGACAATGTAACAACCAGCTCTCAGAATTGAGCCAACTCTGGCACAACGCTGGCTGTAAGACACCCAAAGATGGTACTTTTCTTAGAGGATCTTGACTTCTCTAGATTTCTAGGCATTGGAAGCTTGGGCTCAGTCACTGATCTGCATGCAAGTTTTATAACCAACCCATTCCTGTGTGCAGAGCCCTTAGATATATAGGAAATCAAAGTCATACTCCTCCTGTTTTTGTTTTTTTTTTCTGAGACATGAGAAGAAGCCCTTTTCCCACCTCAACCTGAATAAGACAAACTACGCAGCTCTCCATCTTTTGCTCCCTTCCCAGGTCTCCATCCCTCACCTCATCAGCCAGCTGGTCAGCCCTTCGCTGCATCTCCTCCAGCTCATTGCGCATGTCCGCGTCTTCAGCCATGGTAGGGGTGGGGGTTGGCGGGGTGCCTGGGCTGGGGCGTCAGTGATGGGTTTGGCCACGGAACCTGGGAAGTAGCAGATTTGAAAATGTGAGAGCTTATATGTGTACAGGCAGGTGTGCTCAGCTAGGGGAAGGTCTCAACGGTCCATACTCTGTCTCCATGACTCATCTTCTGAGCTGTAAGCTGTACCCAGACAGGAGTCTGCAGAATGATGCTCTTTCTCCAAAAGCCACCATGAATACCTATTCGCCTACGTTACAATGGAGATGGATACCTGTCTGCCTATGAAATAATTTTTAAGACACACACCACTCAAGTTTGAAATGTCAGTAGGGAAGGATGTGGTTCCGTGTTAGAATACCTTTAACCTCCCACTTATTTATTTCTATTTTACTTTTTAACAGCTTTATTGAGGTATATTTGGCACACAATAAATCCCATATCTTTGAAGTATACAATGAGAAGTTTTGACAAATGCATCCTCCCAGGAAACCATGACCACAATTAAGAAAATAAACATATCCATCACCCCCAGAAATTTCCTCATGCCTTTTATAATCCTACCCACCCACCCATCCCATCTCACTGTAGCCCCGTGCCAAGACAACTGCTTATCTGCTTTCTGTCACTATAAATTAGTTTGCATTTCCTAGAATTTTATATGAATGGAAAGATACAGTATGGATTATTTTTTTCTGGCTTCTTTCACTTAGCATAATCATTTTGAGATTCACTCATGTTGTAGCATGTTGTAGCAATAGTGCATTCCTTCTTGCTGTTGAGTAGTATTCCATTGTATTTAGGGGCATTTAAAAGCAAAAGACAGAAAATCTTTCATCTCTTTCAGTTGTTATCAGAGGTTGCCAAGAGGGCTTATGTGGGTGTGCACAGGAATTTTTCTAAAGAAGGATGGGCCCTTGGTCCTGAAACGTGACCTGTGCATTTTTCTGGCTGCTCTCTTGAAATCCCGTTTAGTGCAACTTACAGTTAACCAGACTAGGCTACCTCCAGAGCCTTTCTTTCCCTACCCACCTCCTCCATTCTGGCCACCAGAATATGTACTCATGATATGATGTAGAGTTTTAAATGCTTTGCGTTTTACTTAAACACAAGTCTCCATTTTAGAAATTAGGGATCTAGGAAACAGAATTTGGAAGAAATTTATACCAAGTCATTCCTAAACTTTGAGATGAGCAGAAACAAAATTCCTATATTCCTCTGAGTGACTGGGATCTGCCCTCCAGGATAAAATGGTGGACCAGAAATGCTGAGTAGATTGTGGGTCGTAGCTTTGATATCAGAAAGACGTAGCTGTACTGCTGGTTCTGGCACTCAGTTGCTGGGTGACTCTGGACAAGTTTATCGCTGTCTCTGAGCCCCAGCTTTCTCAACAGCGTAAATAATACCAGACTCATTGGCTTGTTGACGGGCATATATTATAGAAAGTTCTGATCAACCTTGTTTGAAACGATGTGGGAGCTTAATATTCAGAAAGCTTGCTCATTCAGGATAAGCCTGTACCCTTTGCTAAGAGTGAAACAAATCCAGTGTTCGTTAATTAGCTTTCATTTACTGATGGCTGGGCAAGAGGCATGTTGCTGCAGTGCTGGTCACCCACGGAAGCCTGAAAACAGGGAAACCAACCGAGTGCCTGAATCTCCAGTCTCCAAGCAGCACCTCTCAAAGGATTTCCAGGTGGAGACAAACAAGAGCGCTTTCTCACCCTGTTCTCCATCTTCATATTTTGCTGCTGGGTTCTTTGGCAGAACTTCTTCCTTCAGTCTAAGCCAGCAAGTGACCTTTCCTTTTAATAGGCCAGTTTGTTAGAAGATAGAGGTCTTTGTGCTTTCAGACCTGTAGTGCTGTTGCTGTTTCCCACTCCTCTACGTCTGTTTGCAGATGGATGTGCCCCCAGAAATTCTTAAAGCATTTCCTGTCCACAGGGCACTGTATATTTGCTATAGACAGATACAGGGTGTGGTGTGTTTTCCTGTCTGTAGTTGTTTGTAGAATTTCCTTTGCCTGGAGTTTCCTGTGATAGGGTTTGTGTTTCCTGGACCATATTTTAAAACAAGAAATGATGCACGGGGCTTCCCTGGTGGCACAGTGGTTGAGAGTCTGCCTGCCGATGCAGGGGCCACGGGTTCGTGCCCCGGTCCAGGAAGATCCCACATGCTGCGGAGCGGCTGGGCCCGTGAGCCATGGCTGCTGAGCCTGCGTGTCCGGAGCCTGTGCTCCGCAACGGAGACGCCACAGCAGTGAGAGGCCCGCGTACCGCAAAAAAAAAAAAAAAAAAAAAAAAAAAAAAAAAAAAGATGCACGGAGTACAATATAAAAGTGAATTTGCCTTTGATGGACAGAGTTTTAGGACTACAAGTCAGATTTAATCCATGTGATTAATCTGGGATGACCGTACAGCCCTCATAAAGATGCCTAATTTTCATGACCAGCTGACCAAGGTTCCTAGACTCAGCATCAGCACCGGGCCATTTGCATCAGAGACGGAGACGTCTGAGGATCTGTCGCTGTCGAGGTATGCGGTACAAAGTGGGTTGTCTACAGTTATCCCTTGATAGCAGGTGTAATTTGTAAAGCTCTCATTCTCATTCTGCATCCAAGTCTATTTGAGACCCACATTGGACACACAGCAGACGGGCTCTGGAGAAAACCCTTTCTCCCACATCAAGGGGCTTACTTATTTACATGAATTAGCCTAAGACTGCTTTCTTATGTAGAACCTGGACTCAAATATGGGGTTAGGGCTCAGGAACAGAAGGTGAGTGTGCGTATTTAGGTGTGTGCCTTTGATATACGAGGTTGACAGAGACATGGATGGCTATTATGCTGGGGACATCGGCTGTTAGTCCAAGTGCCATAGGGCAGGAATGTCATGGAAAAAGTGTAAGCAGAGTACGCCCTGAGCTAACATCTATTTCTCTTCCTGTTTCACACTTTAATTAAAAGAACAAACCTATATACATCAATACCCATCGGCTGAATTATCATAGAAAGCTGAAACCTACATCTTCGTGTCTCCCCACACCGCTAATCATTTGAACAAGGCTTCTGTAGGACAGATCCCTCTCTTCTTGTAGACCCTGCCTGCTTTCTGGTGGAGATATGCTTTCAAATTCAACAGAAGTTTATTAAAGACTCACTGTGTTCAAAAAGCCCAAAGAAGAACACAGGGACTTTATAAACCAAGTCTGACAACTCTCCTTAATTATTAATAAAATCACACTAACACTTAATGAGGGCTACTCTTCGTAGGGCGCTGTTTTCAATGTTTTCACATAATAACTAATGTAAACCTTAAATGACACGTGGTATGCATCCTGTTAGTATCCCTACTTGGTAGATCAGGAAACAGGCTTAGAGGTAACTCTCTGCTGATACACAGATAAGTTTCAGATCATGAGTTTGGGTCATTTTCAAAAACATATTTTCAAAGCATATTTATTCTCAAAGCAAGTTGTGTGGATATTTTGTCTTTTAATTAAAAACTGGAAGTGATTTTATTTTTAGTTTCATTTATATACTGGAAAATAATGTAGTGGTCTGACAAGTACATCTCTTTTTTAATTGAAGTATAGTTGATTTACAATGTTTCAAGTGTACAGCAAAGTGATTCAGAACATATATATATACGTATATTCTTTTCAGATTCTTTTCCATTATAGGTTATTACAAGATATTGAATATAATTCCCTGTGCTATACAGTGGGTCCTTGTTGTTTATCTACTTTATATTTAGTAACATGTATCTATTAATCACAAATTCCTAATTTATCCCTCCACCCCCCTTCCACCTTTGGTAACCATTAATTTTGTTCTATGTCTGTGAGTCTATTTCTGTTTTGTAAATAAATTTATTTGTATCATTTTTTAAGATCCCACATATAAGTGATATCATAGGATATTTGTCTTTCTCTGCCTGACATTTCACTTAGTATAATAATCTCTAGGTCCATTCATGTTGCTGCAAATGGCATTATTTCATTCTTTTTTATGGCTGAGTAATATTCCAGTGTGTGTGTGTGTGTGTGTGTGTGTGTGTGTGTGTGTGTGTACACACCACATCTTTATCCATTCATCTGATGATGGACATTTAGGCTGCTTTCATGTCTTGGCTATTATAAATAGTGCTGCTATGAATATTGGGGTGCAGGTATCTTTTTGAATTAGAGTTTCTATCTTTTCTGGATATATGCCCAGGAGTGGGATTGCTGGATCATATGGTAACTCTGTTTTTATTTTTTAAGGAACCTGACAAGTACATCTCAAGTATATCCCAACTTTTGATATTATTTATCATCCCTACTTATGTTGTTAATTTCCAATTCTTTTTTTCCCTTGCATTTATTCTTACTTTATTTCTCTTTTCTTCCTAAGATGTGTTATCATATTGTTCCTTTTCTATCTTCTTGAATTGATAAAAGATTCATTTTACATTTTTTTCTTATTTTTGGTACAGTATACTACTTACTGCTATAAATTGTCCTCTGTGTGTTACTATGGCCCTATCCTACATGTTTAGGCATATAGAATGGTCTTTGTTATTTATTTCTAAGTAGTTTTAGATTTCAGTTTTAATTTCTTCTATAACTCAGGAGTTATTTGAAAATATGATTTTAAAATTTAAATAAGAAGGTTTTTTTTTTTGGTAATTTCTAATTTTATTTTCATTATGGTCAGTGAAGGGGACCCACATGATTTCTGCTTTTTGAAATCTGGTGAGATTTTCTTTGCACCCTAACGTATGACCAATTTCTGAGAATGTTTAATTTGTGTTTGAAAAGAAATTCTATTCCATATTTGACTCTGTCTAGCTACCTACCTACATCAAATTGAGCTGAAAAGGAAGGTGTGTTATTCAAACTCTCTGAAATCCTTACTCAACCTGATCTATTGACTTCTGTGTATTCAAATTCTCCATAGGAACTATAGTTTTATCAATTGCATCTTATATTTCAGCCCATTTTTTGTTTTTCTATTTTACAGCTAGGTTGTCATACTAATAGACCCCCAATGGCTACACATTCATGGTGGATTGTAACTTTTATCAATATTAAAGAATAGTATTGTACCTGTATACCCCATTTCATTATCTTATTTACATTACACAATTCTGGTCAAACTCAAGGGATTGGAGTATATGTCTTAGCCTATCCCTTTCATCTTCACAAAACAAACCCAACAGCAACAACAACAACAACAAACCAGTATCACACATCTAAACTGTGGGAGGTCTCATTTGGCTCATGACTCAGAATCTAACAGAGAGGGAAGCCACCTGTTTTCTCTGGGCTTTCGTCCTCACCTGTAGAAGGAGCCATCTCTTGGATGTGTTTGGAGGAAGGTCTCTTTCCCCAACTGTGATGGTACGAGAATGTGATCAAGGATGGGCCTAGTGCTATTACTTTCACTGGTGAAATTTCTCCTTGAGGTTAATGCAACTGTAAGACTCAAAGTGCTCATTCTTTTTTTTTTAAAAAATTTTTATTAGAGTATAACTGATTTAAAATGTTGTGTTAGTTTCTGCTGTACAGCAAAGTGAATCAGTTATACATATACACATATCCACTCTTAAGATTCTTTTCCCTTATAGGTCATTACAGAGTACTGAGAAGAGTTCCCTGTGCTATACAGTCGGTCCTTATTAGTTATCTATTTTATATATGGTAGTATGTATACGTCAATCCCAATCTCTCAATTTATCCCTCCCCACCCCCTTTTCCCCCTGGTAAGCATAACTTTTTCTACATCTGTGACTCTATTTCTGTTTTGTAAATAAGTTCATTTGTACCACTTTTTTAAGACCCAGGCTTCTTAAAGATTGCTCAGAATTACTCATTGATCAAAATCGATTAGGCAGATGGTTCCCAACCCTGGCTGCACAGTGGAATCAATCACAAAGTGTTCATTCTAAGGGAAGGGTGAGCACAGTTACTGCTGCTGAGATAAGTCCCTAAGTTTCCTCAAGCACATCAGAAGCATTATTTATTGTGAATTATCCGAATTAGGCCTAGGTTTGAAGCAGCCTTTCTCGATTAAGATAAATCAGCTGCACTTATCCAACATTCTGTGTCACATAACTCTTGTCAAAATATTAGGTGTGGACTTCCCTGGTGACACAGTGGTTAAGAATCCACCTACCAATACAGGGGACACAGGTTAGATCCCTGGTCCGGGAAGATCCCACATACCGTGGAGCAAATAAGCCCGTGCACCACAACTACTGAGGCTGCGTGCCTAGAGCCCATGCTCCGCAAAACATATTTTCAAAGCATATTTATTCTCAAAGCAAGTTGTGTGGATATTTTGTCTTTTAATTAAAAACTGGACTCAAAGAGAAGCCACCACAATGAAAAGCCCATGCACCGCAACGACGAGTAGCCCCCGCTCGCAACAACTAGAGAAAGCCTACGTGCAGGAAAGAAGACCCAATACGGCCACATATATGTGTGTATATATATATATATATATATATATATATATATATATATATATATATATACACATATGTGTGTGTGTGTGTGTATATATATATATATATATATATATATATATATATATATTAGGCATAGTAATAGTCATTTATTGACAACTTGCTATGTGATAGGAATCAAACCAGGAACTTCATATAAAACTTGAGGGTTTATATAGGATCCCCCAAACCTTTGCTATTCCAAGTGTGGTCCTCAGACCAGCAGAATTAGCTTCACTTGGGAGCTTGTTAGAGATGCAGAATCTTAGGCTCCACCCCAGACCTCCTGAATCAGATCATCTACTGCACAAGATCACTGAGCATCAGAAGTTTGAGAAGTGCTGCCCTAAACCACATTATCTCCATGTTAAATGAAAAGAATGAAGTAGAAGTTGATAACCAACCAAGATCACAGAGCTGCAGTGGAAGAGGCTGAGAGCCCCACCTTGGGAGCCTGACTCTGCCTGTCCCTCCACCCAGCACTGCATGCTGTTACTTCACTCTGCCCCTTCTATACGACCTGCAGACTTCCAGTAGCATTTTCTTCCCAAGAATCTGAGAGCTCCATGGGGTCATGGGTTCTAAATGTCTCACAACAGAGTCTTGTACTCGGAGGGTGGACAAACTGGCTGATTTCCATGAGATTAAGTATTTCATTCAGAAAGCAAAGGGGAGATGCTTATCAGAAAAAGCACACTGGAGACTTTCCATCTTCCCCAAATAATAGAGTCTGTGAAGGCTAAGACTTATTATTTAAGATCATTAGAGCTCAAAAGGGAGAAAACATTGAGGATTTTGAATGCTGGAGACTCTATGGATGGTCCTGATAAATTCTTCTTCTTCTTCTTCTGAAAATGATGATAATTAAAGTTCATGTCTTAATGCTAAAACTAAGGACCTGAGCAAAGAATAATTTTAGCAGGTAACAGGTAGCAAGGTTCTGTTGGCACTTCTATGGTTAAAAATTGCCATTTCTTAACTCTGCTGTGTTCATGGTTGTATAAGTTCTTCAAAGTGTGGACTGGACTTGGCTCCCTGTGACTCTACTTTGAACATTCTTGTGCATGAAATTCAATGTCCTCTTTTCACTACTGGTTTTAATAAATTTCTTAGTTGAATGAAAAGAGCATCTTTCAAATATGAAGAATAAGTGACTCATAAATGAACTGATTTACTATCTTACATACATTTTATGTCCATTATGTGGTTCACAGATAAGTCTCAAGTGACTTAGGGCTTCTCGGTAGTGTGATCTGAGGTCTCCTTGCATCTAAAACATTTTAGTTGCTTATTAAAATACATATTCCCAGTCACACCACCAATGAAAAGAGTTCTATGAAGATGGGGCTGGAATTTGCATTTTTGACAAAACCACAAGTCCTTCTTATGTGCCCAGAAAGGGAGAATCCATGTGCAGCATCACGTAAGGCCAAAGGGCTTTGCAAGTATCCAGTGGGCTGACAGTCCTATGATAAAGCCATCTAGAAATACAAGTACATGGTTGTCCAGCATTTAGGAGGCCATCTTGATCTGAGATGGCAGCCTTCTTTTCTCCCCACCATGTTCTCCTCAATATTTGATGGCATAGTATGTGCTGGGTTAAACACCATGAATGCATTCCCTATAAAAGAATTTTGCTTAAGAACCATCTCAAGTGACAAATATTTCAACCAGCTCACAGAATTGTCATTGTCTCCGTTAGTGTTTCTGAGGGATGGCACTGACCACCATTAGAGCCCAATTCTTTTCAAACTTGGCTTATTTATTTTCTAAACCACTGCACCCCACCCCATTCCTAAATGGGACTCTATGTTTGTACATCTGGATATATAAACAGATACAGTCCTGATCTGGTAAGTTCAGCTTCCCCAATGAGCCCCTTCCGTGGGCTATTCTGGGATTAATGACAGCATGGCTGACAGGCAGCTTTGCCTTGGTTTTTGCTTTTTACTGACCTGGGTAGGAGTGGCCTGGCATTTCAATGCAGCCAGCTTTGGCATCTCTTAATTGCAACAGGGCAGCCAGCCACAACCAACATTGATTATGCCTAAATTTCCCCTTTTCAGAAATGCCAGTGTTTCCTTTGTCTGTTTTGCAAATGTGGCCAAATGGTTATTTAGCACTGAGGTTTGTATTATGCAGCAGTTCCTGATTGTTTACTTGGGAGCCAAGCACAGAGGACTCACTGACCAGAAGAGAGGGAAAGGCAGAACTGAACCTCATCTCATTTACCCTGATCATAGTCAAAGCCAGCCAGAGTAACTTGTTCATCCATTTAACCAATATTTACTGAGCGCTATGGGTTAGTGCAGCCACATCTGGCTTGCAGCTGGAGGGGAATGGCTGCCTCTAAATGGTGGCCACAGGAGCTTGAGCTGGAAGCCTTTGCTTTCAGTTCTCCTCCTCCATCTTGCCTTAAGAGAGAACTGATGAAAATGTTTGTATCCCAAGGTACCTGGCTTGGTTCCTGAGGGAAGAATGATATCCATGTAAGACTAACACTTGGCCACATGAAAAACAAAATGCCCTAAATAAAATGATTCCACTCAGGAGTGCAAGAACATATAGAATCCAAGACCAGGCAGAAATACCCTCCTTCTCATCGAAACAAATTCTTTTTGTGCCCACATGACCAATCAACAGAAGGAAGCTGCTGTATGTTCCGGCTGCTGATAACTTGCTTTCAGTTGTAGATGCTGTTGGTGCTCTGCTTGGCATCCCCAGGATTTCCCTCACTTGGTTCCATGGTGTCATCCCCCAATTTCTGCATATTTTACTCTGACTCATGCATGTGACCCTCTTTGTAAAACTGCCTTAATGCTGCTTCACCTGATCCACTGAGAGCTGCAAGTCCCTGGGTCTCTCCAGGGCAGACCCATAGCTGGTGACCTGCTGGCTCAGGAGTACAGAAGCCCAGCTTTTTTTTTTTTTTTTTGGCCTTAAGGTGAGACACACCATGAGATGCAGTGGACACTCCGAAAGTTCTCTCGAGGTCATGCCAAAGCTAGGACCTTGCCTGCCATTGCTCTACTGCCTGGCTTCCTCTCCGCCTCGCTGTCCTCTTCCTCCCTCTCCCTTTCTGGTTTCTCCTGGTAGCGCCTTCTTAATAAAACACTTGCACACAAATACTTGTCTAAGCGTCGGCTTCTCAAGAACCCAACCTAAGACAACTTCCATTGGCTTGTGAGCTATACTTTATCAGGTACAGATGATTGCAAATCAGGTACTGAAAGAATTAACAAATCACTGCATTAGGAAAGGTTGGGGGAGAACAAAAATTCCCTGTGTTCCCAGTCCTGCCAAACAATATGGGAAGTCCTGGCTGGACTTCATTGGATTTGAACACTCCACATCCAAAATATCACAGAGTGGTTAGACTTGAGGGTTATTGGAGCATCATCCTCACAGAGGGAAGGGAAACTCAAGGGTGGAGTAGTTTGTTGGTGGCTGCATCATCACCTGGAACCCACTTCTTTTAACTCAAGAGCTAGGGTTCATCTTAAGGTATCACTGAAACAGGAAATATCAGAAAACTCGGGAGGGAGGAACCCGTCTTGTCTGTGCACATTGACTGTTTTCAGAACGTATAAACAATAGCATGACTAAGGCCAATATGCCCTGTGCTCTTTTCCCACTGTTGATTTGAGGCAACCACTCTTTTTATCTGCCATGATATCATCCCTCCACTAACAAGACCCAAACTCTAGTTTCTTCTGGCTTGGGTCTTTTTGGTGGGTACTGGTCTTGGCATAGAATGTTTTCTTTCCTCAATTGAAAGGAGGCATGTGAGCTGTATGCGGTTTATCAAAGAATCAGTAGTGTTTGCGTTGCTAAACTAATTGAGTTTCAGCATTTTCTGTTATTTTCCTTCCTCCTGGAGACATGACGAATAGCTTAACAGGCAAATGACACTGGTTACCATGATCTCTGTTTTCCTAGGAAAGGTACTCTTGGTGAAGACACCCAAGGCCAGGTCCTCCATATCACAGACCTATTATCCTTGTGAATAGTTTATCCAAAACCCTAGGCTTCCTGTGCCTTCAGAATTTAAGCAAAAATGCACACCAGGTTATTAACTTGATCTTTTTTAAAAATTGATTTCAATGGACTCACCTTTCAAACTTAGCCTTGTTCTAAGTAATAATGTCTCTAAAATCAGAAGTTTTGTATTTTCTTTAATAGACATTAAAATAGACACATGACTATTAAAATCTTAAGGAACAAACGTTTTTCATTATCCTCTTCAGCTCACTTGGAGAGCCATCAAGGGTGTGTGTGTGTTATCTTTGGGAATTCACTCACCCACTCACATTCTTGTCTGTATTTCCACATGTCTGACCCATGTAGAGGGGTCAGAGATAGGCAAGAGAAGCTTGGCAAAAAGGGGTTCTGAGAGCATGGATGTAGAATATTTGGGGTGTGTGTGAGTATGAGTGTGTGTCTGTGTGTGTAAGTACCTTTATCCTGGAATCAGGGAGCCCACAGAACAAGCGATATCTATCAAAATTCATACTCATTAATTTGTGGTTAACTTGAAGTTGGGAGGAGTACAGGGTGGTCAAGAGCTTTGACATATTACAAAGGAAGGTATGAGAATGTTTAGCTGGGAGAAAAGAAAGCAGAACAAGACTTAATGGTTACCACGAGGAAGAGACATGATGACTGTCTTTGTGAACCCAGAGGCCCACCTTCCTGAAACAGCTACTACAAGTGTTTCCGTGTCCTTTATCTGTGATCTACTGGGAGGTTTGCTAATTAACATAATGGATGTTAGGGATACTTTTTAACTGGTGAATTGAGTGTTCAAAATAGGGTAATTGGCTAGAAATGTAGGCACTAACATCCCACTTAATATGAATTGTGTGTGTGTGTGTGTGTGTGTGTATACTCACTCAGTCCAGACCTACTCATTGGCTTAAGGCTGAAGTTTGGTCCTTGATTCTGTTATGGTTAGGGAATTGTCTTGCCCACTGATTCTCATCTGGAGAGTTTACTAAAACTCAGCTTGCTAATGCAGTATGTGATTCCAGAACAGGGTCTGATAATTTACATTTCTAAGAAATTCTCAGGTGATAACTGTTGCTGATGGTTCACGGAACACTCTTTGGGAATCACTGTTGTGGTCTGACTATAAGGTCACCTGAATCCTCCTACTAGAATATTTTTGCAGCTTCCCTAATTAAGCCTTTTCTGCAAGGTTCTTACTGGAGTGTCAAAAAGAACAGAAAGCTGAGACATTGTACTGGTAGAACAGGTTGTCCAACTAGGATTGTGTCTTCTTTCTAATAAATATTTGCATGAAGGGAAGACTTCATCCTGAATCTTGTTTTCCTTATAACATAATATCTAGTTTCAAAGTCATGGGAGAAGAGACCCACAAGCATCACCTACTCTAACTAGTAGAAGCTGCGGCTATCTATGAAATAATTACTGAGAGTTACCAAACTGTGAGAAGACAATTTGCAACAGACTCCAAGGAACAAAACCATCAGCACTGGGGGCAAGTTACAGGAAAGTAGAGTTTGGCTCAGTAAAGAACCTTGGAGCCATCTGTCCAAAGTCTGAGTTGGACACCTTGGATGAAGTGAGTTCCTGTTCTTGGAAATATTCAGGAGAAAGCTGGTGGCCTATGGTCAACAGATTCAGTTAAGAGAGGGGACACTGGATCAAGCAATATGTAAATTCCTTTCCAAACCTGAGGTCTCCGGCTCTATAAAGGATGTCAAAGTGGATTTATGATGTTGATGCTTCAAGGCCAGGCCCGTTGCAAGAGTGGGATCTTTGCAGCCATGGCAATTGGGATTCACTGAGTGGCAGCACCATCGGCCTCTCCGTATTAAAGGATCCTTTGTGGGTAGAAACCAGAAACATATTTCCCAAGTGAACAAGCTCCCAGGAAGGGGCTGATTCATTTGCAAAGTCTGCTTTATGGAGGTGAGAACCAAAAATGCCAACCTAATGATTATTTCTTAAATTCATTGACAATCTCATATCCAACGACACAGGCATTCGCCCTGGGCTTTATAAGTTTCACCTCTGATGGAGATAATGTGTTTTTTGTTTTTCGGGTTTTTTTGGCCTTAGATAACAGTTCTGTTCTGTCTCTCCTTGAAGCAGCCAGCACCTTCAAAAACAATCCCGCTCCAAAACACACCCATCATGGACCAAGCTACTGGGCGGTTAAGCTAAGAAACTCGCAGAAAATTACTTGCTCTAGAAATGAATTCACTGCAGGGTTTCTTTAAATAGCAAAGCTCCTAGCTTACATTCTAGCATTTTCCAGATCATTAAGTGTTTGACAGAGAGAGGGTGAACAAAAGATTAAAAAGTCTGGCCAAAGCACCAGGAATCTCAGCTAAAGGCAGAAGGGCTCTAAATGATGTGATTTGTAAAATGAGAATTTACTCAAATCTCCAGTTGCTTATGATAAGTAACCAGTGTATAAATTTGATTTCTTCAATTACTCAATTTGGCATTCAGTAACATTAATATGGAGTAGATTTAAAAGGCACTTTGGACTAAATCTTGTGGGCGGAGGGCCCGGGAATTTTTTTTTTTTTTTTTTTTTTTGCATGTACTGAGACCATAGGAGGGAAGGAAGCTTCCTGTGACCAAGTGCTAAGATGTTCATGCCGGATAAATCCCCACTCAATGTGAGTTTCCAGTGTTCGCTTCTATCATTGTATCTGTGTTTAATCATGGACAGTTTCAATATACAATTCCAAAAAGTTAAAAACATGACTCTCATGAAATTATAGAGTGAACGTGTGTCAAAAATTTATTTAACTCATTAATGAGGGAACCAATTAGATGAAAAAGCTGGTTCACAGATAATTCGTATATAATGATGCTGGCTTGAGATTGCTAATTGGATACAGAGCTGGTTTATATCTTACAGGGCAGTAAAACTGTAACTTTTCTACTAGACAGAAATCATTTAAATCTCTAGCACACAAAAATCTCCAAGTTAATGAACCGGTAACTTCACAGGGTCTGGAGCCTGATCAGAAGTTAATAGTAAGTCAAACAAAGAGAATCAAGTAATCCTTGGGTGGGTCCCTTAGACTTGTATCCACTCTTTTGCCTTATTTCTAAGTTTTGGATAATTTTTCTTAATGATAGAAATAATCGAAAGAGGTGAGTTTTGCCTTGGGCACTATGCCAGGAAATTTGTGGCAGCCACCAGATGCTTCTTTTGCTTTGGAAGGCTGAGTGCTTTCTCCTAGTGTGCTTCGTAAAGAGGATTTAAAAAAAAAAAGGTTCTCAAATCTGGGGTGGGCGGGGGAGCACATTAAAATCTCAAAATCTCCTGGGGGGCTTTAAAAAAATCCAGGTGCCCAGGCAACACCCCAGCAATTCATTGAGAATCTCTGAGAATGGATCCAGGCAGCAGGATACATTAAAGCTGTTGGGGTGATTCTAACTGCAGCAAGATTGAGAACCAGTGAACTACTTAGAGTCAGTATATACTGTGTATGCCTAAAATAAATTTATCTTTAATTTAGGATCATACCGATATATATTATCCTGTTTTTTCTTTTATTTAATTGTATTTTGAAAATTTTAATTAATCATTAAATGTTTCTCAAATACCATTTTAAAAGACTATACTGTGCTTCAGCATATAAATGTGTTATGATTTATTGGGCTTATTTCTGAACATTTAATGCTATTTTCTTTTTCTTTTCTCTTTTCTTTTTTTTTTTTTTTTTGCCATTATAAGTTAGACTGCTATGGACATATTTATACAAAAACTTTATCTACTTCCTGGATTATTTTCTTATAATGGATTTCTGGGAGTGGATTTACAGGTCAAAAAAAAAAATTGTTTTAAAGACTTTCAAGACATATTACCCAAATTGCTTCCTATAAAGTCTCATCAGTGTATACTTTTAAACGGATGAGTTCTTCAATTTTTCATTTACATAATATTTACATATTCTAATAACAGTCAAAAATTCATTTTCTTTTAGTCTTTCTCAATGGTTATTTTTAATTTAACTTTTTATTCTGGCTTAAATTTATATTAGAGTATATACAGAAACAGTTAAAACTCTAATTTCATATTTTTTCCAAACATCCTTTTTACAACATCCTTTGTGGAATAATTCATTCTTTTTCCATTAATTTATGTAAAATAAAATATGTAGGTGGGTTAACTGTGCTTTGTAATGGTTAATAGACTCATAGATACACACGCCAGTTTAAACTACTAACAAGCTATTTTGAGTGTATTCTTGCCTCAATTTTAACCATTACTATTTCTTAGAGATGTCTAGTTCTGATTTTAACTCTCACTCACTTAGAGAACTCTTAGTGTTGAAAAGCAACTCAGATCTCATCCTCCCTAAGATGGCTTTAATCTGTCTGCAAGCAGCTTGTAGCTTTGCCAATAAGAAGCCTGCCTAAATCCATCTGTTCTACTTTAAATATTCTCCCTCTGTAATATTGGTTATACCCTTATATTATCTATGAAGAAAGACTTTTCTACACTATATCCCAGACTGACTTATTACCAATTCTGAATTTAGTGGGATCCATTTTCATATATTTTTGTTTGCATATATTTAATATTATTTCTGTAATAATTATAGCCTCATTGTTCTGTGCTTAATAGCCCTATTTACAGTCATTAAATGAAGGCTGAAGTTATCAAAGCCACATCACACAAAAGAAAAGGAGGCCAGAATTTTAAATTATGCTCAAGAAAACAGAAACATATTCGATGACTGCAGGACACATATCTCTCCCTTCTATCCCTCAAGATTCCTCTATTAAATCGCAGGAAAGGTAGACTCGCCTACTCAGTTTTTTAATGAGCTGTGCTTCACTAGCTTTATTACTCTTTGTTAGCTTTGCTGAGTCTGAGAAACCTTCACTGTGCATCTCTTATTTCCAGGCGTTAAACAGACCCCTAGTGACTGTGGGTTGCAAAGAGGAACAGCTGACCTTGGTGGATTTCCATAACCCTGAGAAGGCAGAGGAAGTTGTATGTGTGCTAATTGTATGCTACCGTTCCAGAAACTGAGAATAGCTTACCCTGACTCATTCAACCTCTCCCACCCAGCCTCTGTCTTGATCAAGGAGTTATTTGCTCCTCTGAAACACACACACAAGATGTTGGACAAGAATTAAAGGTGTTGTCTGTGGCCAGGGGAGCAAGTATCACTTAGAAGTGCTTCCCAGCACCAAAGAGTCCATGTGAGACCACCAAACTTTTGGAAACCTGGCAGGTTGGTAGACCCTTAGCTGGCAGATGGCTGGGCCGAGGAGTCCCACTGAGTCTCAGCAATCTTCTTACTTCAAATGAAGAAACAGTTGGAAGCCCAGACCCCCTGCTGTGGCTGAGCTGAAGGAGGAAGTTGAGCAAACTTTCCTGAGGTCAGTGAGGTGCAGAGCAGGCTGTACCTGTTTGGGGAGAAGTTCCTGAGGCTCTGAGACTACCCAGTGCATGAGAAAAAGTTTCCAGTGACACAGGCCTGACTAGAAGGCATCTTGCCTTGGGGACACAATGTTCTCCCTTGGAGGATTCTGAATGCTGCTTTCTTCATCCACTGTGAGCCCCGAGCCTACCTATCCTACTTCTCCCCCTGCCCCCAGAGTGCTTACAAAACAAGTAGCTCAGGGTGGGGCCAGTTGCTCAAAGCAAGCCCTGGCTTTGTGGGAACTTCAAGGTTGGAGCCTCCTCTTTTGGGGCTCCACAAGTTCTAGGCAGAGAGACACTTTTAGAGTTAAGAGTAAGGAGAAAAGGAGGTGGTCCTAGACTGCCTCCTCCCAGGAGCCAGCCCTAAGCCAAGAATCTGTGTGCCAGAACCTGGTTTACTGGGGGAAGTGCCTCAGCAGAGACCAGGGAGGGAATAGAGGAAGTAGACTGAGGAAGGGGAAGAAGGCAATCAAGACAAGATCATCCCACGGGGAGCCCTGGAGTGTAAGACGTACCTTAGAGTATGTGCTACCTCAAGGCCACGGAGCTGGGATTTTGGACTTCCACACCAGTCAATTGTGGGTGAAAGCCACTGAGTAGGCCAGTGGCACAGAGACCCCCCCAGGTATTTCTGAAACTCTATTCAGGGGAGGCAACCCTTTGCATGCATGGAGTCGTAGGCTGTCTGTAGCAGCAAAACCTGCAGACTCTGGGCAAAAAGCTGGTGCAAGGGATCCAATGAGATCTTATGGTGGCCCCACAGTGCTTGCTATAGGAGCTCTGGGGACACATCTTCTTGCAGCTCTGGGTGGAGCGGTACCCCAGAACCAGAGAGAAGTCGTCTTGCCAAAAGCAGGTGGTAAGACATCTGTGGGCTCTGTGGGAACATGAGGCACTTCCTGCTTAGGGAACCCTGCCAGTCAGCAGGGGGAAAGCCTGGCCAGGTCACCCTGAAACCTGCCTGGACGGGACCTTTGCACCGACAACACCTTTTCTCCAGTCCCAGGGGATGCGTGACGGGTAGATCACAGAGCTTTTTGTGTCATTAGACTGTATGTGCAGCTGTCAGACAACTTCTGTTAGTAACACAAATACACCTTTGGAGTTATTATTGAATGACACCCCAAAGGGGAATTCTTCTGCATATACAAATTATGTATTCAGTCCTTATCATTCTGAGAAGTTCAACAACACTCATCAGCTCTGCTAAATGTCCAGGACCCTTGGCTTCTCAGCCATTCATTCAAAGGCCCTAATAATAAGGGAATGATCACTGAGCACTTAGTATCTGCCAAGCCCTGTTTAGATCCAGGGTAATAGTCCCAGCAACTCTGTGAGGTGGGTGCCTTTATTATCTCCATTTTACAGATAAGGAACCAAGGCACAGAGTGGTTGAGTGAATGGCCCAGTGTTCCCTAGCTGGTAAATGGCAGAGTTGAGATTTGAAGTCAGAGAGTCTGAGTCCAGAGTCTTTGCCCTTGACCACTGGGCTACAGCATGGTGGACCGACAACTCTGAGAGCTTATTGAGTAGATTCTGGATGAGAAGAAGCCAGAATTCCACCACGATTTGGCTCAAGGCCCGGTAAGTCAATTCCACTTTAAAAGTTAGATCCTGCTCTGGCTCTCATCTGCTCTTCTTATAGTTTATAGCTGAGGAAAGAGAGATAAGGTAAAGGGAAGTGCTGTGGTCAAGATCACACAGTTCTTAGTATCCTTAGCACCTCATTCTTGGTCTGTAGCCTTTCCATTCACCTTATTGTCTTATTCAGATTCCTCAGCTATTTTCTTCCTCAGAAACAATAATTAAGAACAGTGAACATTCACTAGGTCCTCAATATAATATGTACCAGGTGTTTTGCTAAGCGTTCCACATGCATTATTTTCTTTAATCCTAGTTATATGCCTATGTCCTAGGAGGCTATTTTTATCTTCATTTTTTCAGACGGAGAGCCTGAGACTTAGGGAGGTTTAAATATTTTGGCCAAGGTCACACAACTAGCAGGCGACCAAAACCTAAATTCCTTTTATTGGAGAATCAGTTGCTCTAATTACTTTCAAGAAAAATTATCCAAAACTTGGAAATAAAGCAAAAGGATGATCACATCCTTTTATGTCCCACTGAGGAATTGTCTAATTGGCTCATGCAATGAGTATCTAATTTTCTAGGGGAATGTGCCTTCGTTTGGCTTTCTATTTTTTCTCTTTCTCTTTTAACAGCTGTATTGAGGCATAATTGATATACAATAAATACATATATTTAAAGTGTACAGTCTGATCCACTTTAATGTCATATGTACATTGCCTGTGAAACCAGCACCATGATCAAGGTAATAAATATACCCATCACCCCCAAAAGTTTTTACTATTTTCTCTTAATTAGAGACCAGACGACCAAATGAAATAGTACTTTATAGAAAATTGAGCAAGTGACTTTTGTCCAGTAGAGATGCAAATGATTCCTCTTTGATAGAAAAGATAACCCCAAGTGTTATAGTTTTATTGCCCTATAAGACATTAATCAGTTTCATACTTAACTGAACGAATTTATTCTAACATTCCTTTCCTGACTGTTTATATAAATCTTTGTTCCTCAAATGCTCTGTGAATGAGCTTTCCCAGGCTACTGGTTCTCTCACTAATGACATAAAGGAACTTTTGACATATTCTCACTATACATTGATAGGAGAGTCATGTTTTAATTCTTTGGACATTGCACTTTGCCACTAGTGAGTTAGCATATGTGTGTCTTAGAATGTGTCAATGTATTCCTATATCCCCAGGCTCTTCCAGAGAGCAAATCAAGGCACATATTTTCTTATCCACCTAAGGATGGTAGAACTCTAGATGGTTCTAGATGGTCATGTCAGCCAAGGCAGAAAGCAAGCTTATGATCCTCACTCATTCTTATTTGGTGTGTGCTGGCGGAGTGCCCAGCAAACACAAGTGTACAGAGAATTTGTGCCTTGAATCTCTCCAGGTTCCTCTTCTTTCCATTTCCCGAGGTTTGAGATTTCTTTTTCTGTAGCTGCACAAATATCTAAAATTTCCATAAATTCACTTTCTAGGAGGCAGGTATTACAGGCGAAAGGGCTTTTCTGGGTCCACAGTTCACTAGAACCTCAAGGGGATGTGATGTGAAATGAACGATTTCATGAATAACAAAAAGGAAACACAAAAGCCACCCAGGAAAGGTTGGCCTGTTTTAATCACAAGTGCAAACATGGCTCCCTTCAAATAGATGTATGTGTTCCTTTCCAGAGGTAGCAGCAGGTTTGTTTAACATTTTCTGAGGAATCAGATCTCATGCTTATTAATCATTGCTCCCTCAGGAGCAAACCTGATGAACATGCTTACCTACCTACTTACTTTTACTGTAATCCTCCAAACCCCTGTGATCTCATTTGCCATAATATCACCTCTCAACCCTGCTCTGCCTCCTTTATCTGGCCAGTTTCTACTCAGCCTTCTTAATTTAGCACAAGTGGCATCTCCTGGAGGAGGCTGGTGGCTTGGCCAAGGCCCCCTCTGGACTCCTGTGTGCTCTTAGGTGTCCTGTCCTAATATTTCTCACTTCATGCTACATTGGTCTCTTTATGTTACCTACATCTCCCACTATCCTGTTACGGGTCTTCAAAAGCTACCCTTTTAGTCCCAGTGGCTAGCACACAAAACACATCAAGTGACTGTTTTTGAGGACAAGGATCAGAGCTCACACTTTTTTTTGATGTGGACCTTTTTTTTTTTTTTTTTTTGGTTTTTATTGAATTTGTTACAATATTGCTTCTGTTTTTTATGTTTTTGGGTTTTTGGCCCCAAGGCACATGAGATCCTAGCTCCCCGACCCGGGATCGAACCCGCACCCCGTGCATTGGAAGGCGAAGTCTTAACCACTCACTGGACCACCAGGGAAGTCCCGGAGCTCACACTTCTTTGTAATAGTTTTTGTTTGACTTGATGCTGGGCTCTCAAACATGAGTAGACACTCACATACATGTTGCTTGTTTCCTGCAGTTTTTTTGGTACCAATCTTCCTTTGAGCATTGAAGGCAATATGTCCTCAGTTAATTTGGGCATTTATTGGACAGTCCAATGAACAATTTAAGAAATCACAAACATACACACACTATATGACATCAGAATCATAGACGGTAGAGGGAAGTATTAGGGGAACATGTTAAGGCTTCCCTTTCCAAATGACACAGAGACAACTCTTGGCAATTGGGTGTCACTTTTGTGGGGCCTGACTAATGAGCCCAGAAAATGTAGCCCCAGTGCTGTTTACCAGGGACTCTGGTTCTAATGGAACCAGATGGAAGGCCATCAAAGTCCCCCAAACATGAAATCATGAAGTTATACCTTACATAGCTTACACCCTTCTTCTCACTTAGACTCAGCTAGCTCTTTCAGAAATTCCCTGGACACCAGAACCAGCTCTATTTCAAAACAGTTTTTGTGAACTTTGGTTAAAAAATAAGTTAAAAATAATTGGATTCCTGAAGAAAATGAGTTCCCTAATTAAGAAAATATCATTTTAAAATGTAACTATAGAATCAGAAATCTTGAAAAGTTCTTGAACATTGAGGTCAGTTGGTTTTTTTTTTTTTTGTTTGTTTTTTTGAAGGATGTTGGCTAAAGGAGTGCAAGTTGGAATGGGGTCCAGGACCAGCAGCATCAGCAGCCCTAGGGAACTCACTGGGAATACAGATTCATGAGCTCCACCCTAAGCCAGCTGAATTGGAGCCCCTAAGGGTGCAGCTCAGGAATTTATGTTTTGCCAAGCTCTCCAGGTGATCCTGATGGTCACTAGAGGTGCTGACTTAAAACTCTCCAGAGGGTCAGCTGTCCTCCTTGGGAAGCAAATCAATCCATTCTGCAGGGTTCTCAGTAGACCGGGGCTTCTAAAAAGGTAGCTGCATCAAAATCACTAGGAGAGTTTGTTAAAACACCGATTCCTGGACTTCAACCCTGGGGATTCTAGTGGGACTTCTGAAGTTCCATTTCTATCAAGCTGCACAGTGGTTCTGCTGGTCCATGGACCACACTTTGAGAAGCAAGGACAGACATCCAGAGAGCAATGAGCTGATCATACATGGCTACAAAAGCTGTACTCCATGTAGTCAGGACATCATGAAGCCTTGGCAATCACGAGGAGGTTTTTGTTTTTTCCCTGTAAGAAACTCAGCGGAATATTACTGGGCTCTTTGCTGTTTAAAAATAGCATAGAAGTCTTGGGAGCAGGCTCCTTTCTGTATCTTCAAAAGGCAACATCTTTGTGCAGTGTTTTCCTTTCATATCTTTTTTGATGAGGACAGTCACTTAAATATCAGTACTTAGAGGCTGCTGGGACAGGGCTCATAACACTACCCATCCCAGGGCTTCCCAGCTGAGCCCCTCACCAAGGAAAGGAATAAATGAATAAATGAATGAAGAAGTAATGACTACAACCTCCACATCTAACTGTAATGCCTGTTATCAGAGAGCCTGCATCTGAGTTCAGAACTGTCTCATTGAGCACCATAACCTCACCAGAAGAAAAGCATGGGCTATAAAATGAGATGAAAATTACCCCTGCTTATTATTTTCAACGAGAGTGAACTGGAAAAGGGGTATAACATAGAACTGGCCAACTGTGTGTCCATTCACTGAACCTCTCTGAACTTCCATCCTTTCATCTGTGAAGCAGCATTAACAGTACATACCTCAATGTTGCTGTGAACAGAGCTTGTGGACCAATGTGGTTCATGGACCAGTGGCATCAACATCACCTGGAGTCTGCTAGAAATGCAAATTCTTAAGCCCCACCCCAGGCCAACTGAATCATAATATCTGGAGCGGGGTCTCAGCAATCTGTGTTTTAACATGTCCTCCAGGGGATTCTGATACACACTGCACACTAAAGTTCGAGTAACACTGGATATGAAGACCAACAGTAGATTCTCATGGTCAAGACTAGCTAAGGAGTGAGGGTGCACTGCTGCAAATGCTGGCTCTACTACTTGCTGTGTGATCTCAGGCAAGATGTTTAGCCTCTCTGTGCCTCATTTTCCTCATTTTAAAGTGGATTATTGTTGTAAGGATTAAATGAAGTAACACAGGTAAAGCAGTTAGCAAAAGGGCTGACACATAGGGCTCAACAAATGGTATTACTGCATATTTAAGTATAGATAGAAGCAAGGCCAATGTTATACCATATATATAGTATAATAATTATTTATAATTATTGCTTCTGGACCATGAGGTCATTGTTGACTTACTTTTTTATACTTTCCTTCACACTTTTTCTACAATTTATATGAATTCTTTTTTAAACATCTTTATTGGAGTATAATTGCTTTACAGTGGTGTGTTCGTTTCTGCTTTATAACAAAGTGAATCAGCTATACATATACATATATCCTCATATCTCCTCCCTCTTGCGTCTCCCCCCAACCCTCTCTATCCCACTCCTCTAGGTGGTCACAAAGCACTGAGCTGATCTCCCTGTGCTGTGTGGCTGCTTCCTACTAGCTATCTATTTTACATTTGGTAGTGTATATATGTCAGTGCCACTCTCTCGCATCGTCCCAGCTTACCCTCTCCCCCACCCTTGTCCTCAAGTCTATTCTCTACATCTGCATCTTTATTCCTGTCCTGTCCCTAGGTTCTTCATAACCATTTTTTTTTTTAGATTCCATTTATATGTGTTAGCATATGGTATTTGTTTTTCTCTTTTTGACTTCACTTTGTAAGACAGACTCTAGGTCCATCCACCTCACTACAAATAACTCAATTTCATTTCTTTTTATGGCTGAGTAATATTCCATTGTATATATGTGCCACATCTTCTTTATCCATTCATCTGTCGATGGACACTTAGGTTGCTTCCGTGTCCTGGCTATTGTAAATAGAGCTGCAATGAACATTGTGGCACATGACTCTTTTTGAATTATGCTTTTCTAAGGGTATATGCCCAGTAGTGAGATTGCTGGGTTGTATGGTAGAACCTCCATACTGTTCTCCATAGTGGCTGTATCAATTTACATTCCTACCAACAGTGCAAGAGGGTTCCCTTTTCTCCACACCCTCTCCAGCATTTATTGTTTCTAGATTTTTTGAGGATGGCCATTCTGACTGGTGTGAGGTGATACCTCATTGTAGTTTTGATTTGCATGTCTCTAATGATTAGTGATGTTGAGCATCCTTTCATGTGTTTGTTGGCAATCTGTATATCTTCTTTGGAGAAATGTCTATTTAGGTCTTCTGCCCATTTTTGGATTGGGTTGTTTGTTTTTTTCATATTGAGCTGCATGGGCTGCTTGTAAATTTTGGAGATTAATCCTCTGTCAGTTGCTTCATTTGCAAATATTTTCTCCCATTCTGAGGGTTGTCTTTTCATCTTGTTCCTTTGCTGTGCAAAAGCTTTTAAGTTTCATTAGGTCCCATTTGTTTATTTTTGTTTTTATTTCCACTTCTCTAGGAGGTGGGTCAAAAAGGATCTTGCTGTGATTTATGCCATAGAGTGTTCTGTCTATGTTTTCCTCTAAGAGTTTTATAGTGTCTGGCCTTACTGAATTGTTTTTATAACCAGAAGAAACACTATAACAATGATGTACATAAAGAAGGGAAAGTGTTAATAGCTGAGTTATTGGGTTGGCTATGGAATATCATATGGGTCCTCATGGGTCTCCCTCCATTCATGCCTTATTCTTAGAGCCAAGCATATCCTTTATTGGCTTCTGTACATACATGTGTGAGTTTGATCATTCCTATGCAATCAATCAGGAAGAAAAACCTCTTAGGCCTCATTACCCATGGGCCTGGGCTCCAGATGATTGATTGGACTGAGGTGATTTCTATACCTGATGGATCATAAGACAGACCATCTGGAACAGAGATAAGTCATCTCAGCTAAGGTCACTCTAGATCAGCTAGCCCCCAGCTGACCTAGCAACTGACCACAGATTGAGCCTAACCAAGATGAGAAACACTGCCCAGCTGAACTCAGTCCAAATTACTGACTTAGAATCATAAGCTAAATAAATGAATACTGTTGAAGCCACTAAGTTGGGGGGGGGGTTTACTTGTTACCCAGGATAAGCTAACTGATACACTGGGTATACGTCAAGAGTTTGCTATTACGCCATCATCCTATTCTTCCCTCAATATCCAGCAGTCAAATTTCTTTTTACTCTTTTATGTTAAGAGTTTTACAGACAGTGGGACTATCAGGATAAGTAGGCAGCAGGCAGCAAGTAGAGCGGAAATAAAGCAGGCTCGAAAGACACATCCGTAATGGAAGGTGCTGTCTTCACGTCCTTTAATAAAAGAAAATAGGCCAAGAGGAAAAAAAGAAGCCTGACTTAATATAAATTTTTCACATGGCATCTCAGGAATAACCAGCCAGTCTATTCTTAGTCTTTTCCTCTATTGAAGCTGAAATTTATTTCCACTTTAATGTCTATCTTGGTCTGAAAGGCAATACTGAAGTTATGGGCCAGGACAGGAAGAATGGAGTTGGGAAAATAGTGTTGGCATCTCATTTCTTTCAGGAGCCTGAAAACAAATCAATGTAGGGCTGGACCCAGATGTTACCATCAATCTATCTCTTTACTGCTCTGCTGATGGCCATTAATTAATGAGACCTCAGGTGCAGCATTCTGGGCAGAACCAGGGTGTCCTCTGCAGCTTCACCCATCCTTTAGGTAGTAAGAAATCTCCTTGCTTACCTGTTGAGAAATTGCCTATTCTGTTCTAACTTTTGGGTCATATTGATTTTAATTAGATGAATTTGGCCATCTTAAGTGCCTGGAAGCACCACAGTTGACACATAGTTAACTCACCGCATGCCAGGTAGTGTCTGACCTCTCTGTGTGTGATAATCTCCACAACAACCCCATTATCATTTCTCTACCTTATACATGAAGAAACTGAGGAATAGGAAGGTTAAATAGCTTCCCTCAAATCTGAGGCTGGAGCACCCACCATTAATGCTTATGTTAGATCTCAGCCAGATGACAGGACAGTGCCTAGGATATAGTAGATGTTCAATAAATACTGTGTCTGACTGACCATGTGAGCCCTAACAGAGATGTTGTACCGCGTGCTGGCAAGCGCTCCTAGAGAATGACTATTAGTGATGGGTACTGATTAATTCTCCCCTTTTATCCCTACTTTTCCCTTTATAGGGCCACTCTTAGCATATCTATTCTTTATGGATTTTGAGGGGCCTATGAAATTCTTTATGGCTTAAAAGGTGGAGATTTGGTAGGAAGTTCAGGAGACTTGTCTGGAAAGTGAGATTTCCCAGCAAGCACACTGTTTTCACTCGGGTTCTGTGTGTGCTGTGGATGACAGCTGGGGTAGTGGTGGAGATTCTGGGCATGGTGGATAGCAAAAGCACCACCCCCCTACACACATCTGCCATTGTCAAGGTGGCTTGCCTCTTTCCTTTCTTTATGTTTTAGCCAAACGTCAACATTTCTTGGGCTCAGCTGATCGTTCAGCCTTCACTGATAAGGAGAACCTTGCAAGTACAATTTGCTCCCCTCTCAATAAATTGGTCAGCTCCTTTCATCTCTTTCTTTCCACCTTCTGTCCCCACCCCACAAACACATACAAATGTGCATGGAACACACCCCCCACCACCATACTTTCTTTTGCTCTCAACCAGGAAAATTCAATGTGAGACTCTATCTTTGAAATACAACCACTCAGAATCAGCTCAGGGTCAACATGGCCCCAGTGAAACCCCTGGAGTTCTGAGTTTTCCCAGCAGGCTTCAGACAGAAATGGAGTCAACATAGTCAAGCGTAAGATGAATTCCAATGAGCTCCACCAAATAATGCCAAACTCGAGGATACTAGTTACCTGGGCTGAAGGACATACAGTTTTGAAGTCTCGGGTGTCAGTAAAGGTGTGTTTAAAATTTCAGTCATGATGTGAATTAACATACTTTATTCCCTGCCAATTTTGGAAGCAGAAAGATGATTTTATATGGGGACAAGACAGGACAAGGGAAAGGACATAGCTTATAATTTACATGTGCTCTTGAGGTTTCAAATATGGCTGCAGTGGTAAAAAAGCAAGCCACAGCACTTCATCATGAGTCTGTTTAATTATAAATTCATTTAAAAACACATATCAAGCACCTGCTGTGCGGGAATTGTCAGTGTGAGTGTGTGAAAGATGAATAAGATAGCATTCCTGTCGCCAAGAAGTTTGTAGCTGAGTTCAGGTGCAGGAATATGGATCTAGAGACATACCCAGGCCGTGGACCTGGCAATACTTTGAAACCCACACTGACCAGAAAATAGTACTTATTTTTGACTCCCAAATGTAAATTAATGTTCATTCTCCCGAAACATAATTTAATAGCTAATCTAAGTCTTCTTCCTTCACATTACCAAACTCCTGACATAAAAATGAAGGAGGACAGATTGATTCTCTTAAGTGTGGAAGACAAAGCACAAGGATCTGTTTTGAATGGTCCAGATTCTTTTATACTGACCACCAGTATGAGTTATTGAAAGCGTCGTCTTCCCCACTCCTACCTCCCTAAAATCAAAGAACTACTGAATTTTCCGAAGGGCACATTCAAGAATTGAGAAAGCAAGTAAGAAGGTAAGAAAGCAAGAGAGAAGGAGACTTCCTGTGAAAAGGATACTTAATGTCGGATGGCTTTTGGGGGAGCCAAATCTTTCCATACATCCCTGATCTCCTTCCCCTAACCTACCCCCCAACATCCTTCTCTTGTCTGGTATAAATTTACCCAAGATTTCACAGATGCTTTCCCTGATGGGACTCCCCTCCCCTGACCAGGCCCCGCCCCATTTTAAACAATCTCCCAACACTCTATAATTTTGTTTGTACCATTTAGCGTAGTGTAGCGGTTGCAAGTATGGACTCCAAAATGGGATTTCTTCAGTTCACATCCTGCCTCTGCCACTTTCTGGCTGTGTGCCTTTAGGCAAGCTGCTTAACTTCACTGTGCCTCAGTTTCCTTATCTGTAAAATGGGTCTAAGAGTAGTTCCTACCTCATAGGCTTTTTTTTTTTTTTTTTTTTTTTGCGGTACGCGAGCCTCTCACTGCTGTGGCCTCTCCCGTCGCAGAGCACAGGCTCCGGACGCGCAGGCCCAGCGACCACGGCTCACGGGCCCAGCCGCTCCGCGGCATGTGGGATCCTCCCGGACCGGGGCACGAACCCATGTGTCCTGCATTGGCAGGCGGACTCCCAACCACTACGCCACCGGGGAAGCCCCCTCATAGGCTTTTTTTTTTTTTTTTTTTTGTGGTACGCGGTCCTCTCACTGTTGTGGCCTCTCCCGTTGCGGGACGCACAGGCTCAGCGGCCATGGCTCATGGGCCTAGTCGCTCCGCGGCATGTGGGATCTTCCCGGACTGGGGCACAAACCCGTGTCCCCTGCATCGACAGGCGGACTCTCAACCACTGCGCCACCAGGGAAGCCCCCTCATAGGCTTTTTATGAAGACTAAATGAGTTAATATTTATGAAAATGATGAGAACAGTGCCTGGCATATAGTAAGCGCTAAATAAGTGTTCATTTAATAAATAAACATAGTGGAATGAGTTGTTTAATATGTTCCTTTCAAATATAAGTTCCAACTTATTGTTTTATGTCACTGAGGTGAATTATTGTGGCACTAGATGTCTGATGCACAAGACTGGAGTAAGGAAGGCATTACTATCCCACTATTATTACTACTGTTGGTACCTAACATTTATGGACTATTTGCTCTGTGTCTGGCACTGTAGTCAAAACTTTATGGGCATTGTCTAATGTAATCTTTACAAGTCTTAGAAATAGATACTATATTGATACTCATTCCTCAGATGAGGAAAAGGATGCTCAGAAGGGACTAAACAATCTGCCCAAGGTAACAGCCAGGAAGTGCTGATTCAATCCCAGGAGATTTGAGGAGCATTCCAAGTTCTGGATCATTTGAGGAGTTCGCACGATAGTGACTGGGAACTAAGGCAAAGAGATGGGGACAGTATGATGGCCATGGAAATGTGTCTTTCAGATTTTTGCCTGTAGGTGGGGTTTGAGTACCACCTCCACCCCACCCCCCTCACACACCCCTTGAGGGTGGGCTAGACTCAGTGACACATTTCCAAAGATAAGAGTATGGAAAGGGAAAAATAGTAACTCTACAGGGGAAAGACTTGGCAAGCACTACCTTGGGCAAGTAGTATAATATCACCAGTGATGTAATATGGATTTGCTGTCCCCCCTGACACAAGGTGATGAATAGGACACTTCACTTCTGCCATATTCTTTCCCAAAACCCATAACTCGAGTCTAACGGTAAGAACAACAGCAGACAAACCCAGATTGTGGGACATTCTACAGGGTGCAGGGCACTACTCCTCAAGACAATCAAGGTCATAAAAACCAAAGAAAGATGGAGAAACTGTCATAGATCATAGGAGACAGGGAGAAATAACAACTAAATGCAATGTGGTATCTGGACTAGATCCTGGACCAGGAAGAGAACATTAATGGAAAAGCTGGTAGGATCCAAATAATATCTGAAGTTTGATTAATAGTAATGTCAGTTTCTTAGTTGTGACAAATGTACCATGTGTTCAAATGTACAAATGTGAAAATGTAAGGTGTTAACAATGGGGGATATTGGGTGGGAGGTGTACTATCTTTGCAACTTTTCTGCAAACCTAAAATTATTCCTAAATAAAAAGTTTATTTATTTTTTATTCCTAAATTAAAAATGCCTCCAGAAATTGTGATTTGATTGGTCTAAGATACGGCCTGAGCTTTGGAATTTTTATAAGATCCATGGGGATCCTGATGTGCAGACAAGTTTAGGAAACCATTGATCCACATTCTTAAGAGCTACTGAGTTGAGTGGTAAAGCCAGTTTCTTTTAAGTAAAGTCACAAGGGGCAGCTGCTTTAAGGTGGCTCTACCCCTGAGCTACTGGTTCCATCTCTGTGATGACGGTACAGTGGTTCTTTCTGGAACAGCACTCCTTGCAAATTTACTCTCACATTTATCCTCAGAAACAGGACCTTATCTCTTTGGTGGGACACTCTAATGTACTGGTTAGATTAATCCTAATCTCCTATTATGCTGGCTAAGTGGGTATTCAGACCTACCTTTGGAGAACCAAACTAAATGGAGTCACTATTGTCAGGGACAAAATGTACATGGTCAATACAGGCATATAAAGGAAATGTAAACTAGACTTACAGGAATTTACAGTTCTTCTCAGAAATCAGAAGAGGACACTAGCCAATCCTCAAACTCCAGGTCTGTTCATGCCAGCTCTGGATTTCCTTGTTCCCCTCACTCAGCTCCCCTGATCCAAATGAGAAAGAAGACCACTGGGCAACCAGTCAGCTGAAAAAGACAAATAACTTCCCTATGATCCCATAAAAATCCCTTAGTCTGTGAGCAACTCAGAACTCATTGCTCCCAGAGTCTTGAGTTTCCCAGTTTGCATGCAGGTCAAAGCCTTGCAATAAACTCATCCTTCTGCTTTGTTTTATTCAGCGGGCAGAGTTTGGTTTTTGACACCTTCTAGCACGCAAGGAATTTATTCCTGAGGAGCTGGGTGAATGAAACAGCCGTGAATCAGTTAAGTGCCTAGTGGGAGGTGACTATTTAAAGGTTTTTTGAAGAGGATCTGTGGGCAATGAGAGGCTTCTCCTGTAACAGACCTCCCAGGTTAGCTCATTTAATTTCTTTACATTTGGGTTCAGTGTTTTCTGGCAGCAGGGCGCTTCACAGACTAGTCATCTCCCTCCCTCACTAGAAGCGTAGTGGCTACCATAATGGATGCTGGAGGTGCCCTGCCCAGATCCCAGTTACTCTTTGCTGGCAGGTGTACCAGTTTCCCAGATGCTGAGCTTGCTGTGGCTCACAGGTTACACCTGTCATTTCTCCTGAGCCCTGCTCTTGACTGACAGGGCCCACCTCCCCTGAGATGCCTGGCCGTTTCCAGGCTGCCCAGTGACTGACTGATACAGAGCTACCTCCTTGCCTCAAGGCAGGATGAACTGTGATGCAACCCACACTCCAGAGCTGAGGATCAGACTGAGGCTAGTCCACAGCTGAGATGGCATCCTTGCCAGGCTCTTACCCCTGCCCCATCCTGTTCCTCTCATGATATTACAGGCTGACCTGAAAATCCTTTCTCACTGAATCACTTGCACTCGTATTCCACTACAACCAGGGAATCAGACTTACATCAGCCCGCATCCTGTTCCAGGCGGTGACTGAGGGGACAGTAGATAGGGTCCTCCAGTGGCCTCCCACTCCAAGGATGCTCACCAGCTGGCCATCCCTGTCTAGCTGGGAACCCCTAGTAAGTCATGTCCTCTCACTGGGTCTCAATTTCTCCATCCACAGCTACCTCCTATTGGGCTCCCTGTTTCCGCTCTTGTTTCACCCCAATCCAGAGTGATGTTGGAAAAAGATAAGGCACATCACGTCAGTTCCTTTCATAGAACCCTCCAGAGGCTTCCAGTACTCCCCCACCAAAAGCCAGACCCCTCACCAGGCTGTGCAGTCCTCGCTGATCTGGCGCTTCCTAACTCCCGGCCTCGTTTCACACCCCGTCTTCTCCAACAGCTCTGGCCACTTGCTATTGAAAACACACCATCCTTCCTGAAATACTAGCCCCCACCAAGATGGTGCCTTCTTCTCTGGAGCTTGACTGCCATCCCCTCAGAGAGGTCCACCCTCATCCTGTCTCACATTTCTACTTCACACTGTTTTAATCTCCTGTTTAGCCCCTGTTCCATCTGATGTGGTTCTTGTCTGTCTGCCTGTTTGTTGGATGTCTGTCTCCTCCCACTAAAACGTTATCTCCACGTGAGATCTTGCCTGACTTGTTCACTCTGTTTCCCCAGTGCCTAGAGCAGCACTAGGCATGTAATAGATGCTCAGTAAATACATGGGGGCGACAGAAGGAGGGAGGGAGGGAGAGTCGACGGTGCTTTGAACTCCAACGCCACAGCACGAGGATCTGAACCCACTGATGACCTCCGAGGCCCAGGAGGCTTTGCCAGGCTGCCTATAAATCATAGAACAAAGAGACCACCCTTGCCCCACAATGGCACCCCTCTGCCAGCATGCCCCCTCGAGGTCTGTCTGAATCCCTGTCTTTCTGGCCAAGTCCTCGCTGCTCTTTCTGGTTCAGGGAAGCCCAGCTTTGGCAGGACTCAGCATGCTGAGGGCCCTACAGTCCACACTGGCCTCTCTTGAGCAGGGTGGGCTGCCCTAGATTTCTTGCTCAGCTCCATGGAAGCTCAGAGAGGCCGCAGGGCATCCCCATTACCCCCAGCAGCTGCTTCACAGAGGCGTATCCGTAGCTCATGTCAAGGACCCCCAGTGCCCACAGTGATTGCTGGCTCCACAGAGCGAATGAAGTCATTTGCATCAGTCTCCAGGGTTGCTAATGGCAAACTCTGCAAGTCGACTCCTCTAGAGGCCCCTGCCTGCTCTTCCAGGGCTCTGAGGGCCTTGCCTCTTCTGGAACAATGACTGTGGATTGAGGCAATCAAGGTCAGAAAAGTGCACGCGGGCCCCAACTCAGGCTGGCAGGCAGGTCTGCAAACAACCAAATTATCCAGTTCAGAGCGAGCGCTGGCTGCTGAGAAAGGGTCATTTGGGAGGCCGCTGACTGCGATGTGGATCCAGGTGTCCTCTAGGGTAGGAGCCTGTAGATGGCTGCAGGCAGCAGAACTGACCTTTACCCCAGGGTGGGGGTCAGAACTCTAAGACAGCTCTCAAGGTTCCCACATAGCTCTGTGTGTAATCTCCTCTCACTGAGTGTGGGCATTTGTGAATAGGACAGGATGTCACTCTGTGATTAGCTTATGTTCAATGGAAAAGGGTAAAGTGATTCTGCAGGTGTAATTAAAGTCCCCAATCAGTTGATTTTAAGATCATCAAAAGGGAGATTTTCTGGGGTGGGCCTGACCTAATTAGGCAGAGCTCTTAAACCAGGGAGCTGGCCCTCCCTGAAGAAATTCTCCTGCTGGCCTCGAAGAAGTAACCTGCAATGCTGTGAGAGGGTCTGCAAGGGGGCTGTGTGGCAAAAGGACCCGAGAATGGCTCCTGGCGACCAGCGAGCCAGGAATCAGCCCTACAATGCAAGAACTGAATCTGTCAACAACCCGAATGAGCTTGGAAGAGGACCTCAGGCTCCAGATGAGGATGCAGCCCAGCTGACCCCTGGACGGCAGCTGTGAGACCCTGAGCAGAGAGCCCGGCCACAGGGTGCCCAGACCCTTGACCCATGGAATGTGTGAGATGTTTTAAGCCACTAAGTTTGAGGTAATATTGTTTCACAGCAATAAATAAGGAATACACCTGGGTTCCAGAGAGGCCCCTGTGGGTTCCCGGTGCTGCCTCCCCCAAGTCAGAGGGCTTCTACCTGCTCCTGTCTCCCTCCACTCCTCTGCTTAGGGAAGGCTCACGGGTATCGCAGTGTAGTGTGGAGGCTCCACTTAGCAAGCGTTATAACAAAGTCACAACAGTGTCCTTACTTGTGAGTGAGGGGGTTGAGTTGAAGGCTTCACATTTCTTACAGCTCAACATTCCGTGATTCTACAGTGTAATACCACCCCTGGTGGCACAGGTGTGGCATGGCACATTGAGTGGTTCTAAAGGCCCCAGAGCTGGGATCTAAGATGGGATTCAAAACTAGGTGTGAATGACCCAAGGCACTCTAACCTTCATTCTCCATTAAAGCACTTTGGATTGTACCATTTAAAGGGCCTCTTTGGACCCATGGCGTGAAATTTACACTCACTGATCTATACCAGGGCATTTTCCATCAAAGACCTCTTGTTTTGGTTCTTTCAAGTCCAACTTTAATTTGTTTTTGTCCCATGAGGGGTGGAGAGTTTCTGCCACTCACCAGTACTGACTCCAGAGCAGCAGAGTTCATACTGGCACTGACGCTCTATCGATAATGTTTTTCAAAGTGATAGCAGGGTTCCCATGAAGTCCGATATAATGGCTCTAAAATGGAGCTGTGCAGCAGCATTTTGCACCCCACATGCTCCCCTTTATATTGTTTTGCCATCTGGAGGCTGAAGTTCTGTGTTGACTGCTGTGGTATACTCCCTGGGACTGCAGGAGCTGCTGACTCCTTCCCACTCCCCTGCTGGCAGGCTGGAATTAATTATTCCCTCTCCTGTTCCTCACCCCACGCCATTTTATTTTTAAAATATTAACAACGGTAAAGTGGGACTTACATTTTTGTCTGATGCTTAAAAACAAACCATTTGATCCTGTTTGCTTGGGGCTCATGGGTGAAATCAGCCTTAAAATCACAAGATGCCACAAAGAGATGATTCTCCGATTCCTTTAGTAGGAAACCGGAAGTAGCAGGACCTGCCAAAACCCCGGACAGATACTGGTTGGAGGAGCACAGATCATGGGTGGGTGTGAGCTGAAGGTGTTTAAGGATCCGGAGATTCAAAGATGTAGTGAGCTCGGAAAAAGCGGTCACAGGGCTCAGGGTAAGGGGGGCCTGGAGGATGTGAGGGACAGTCCACTATCCTTAGAGAGGGTTTGCAACACTGAAGGAACAGGAGTTAACTCACTAGAGGCAACTTGAGAACTGGGCTGGGGTTACAGTGAGTGGAGCTTAGACTTGAAAATGGACCTGGATTAGAATCTTAGCTCTGTCATTTTCAAGCTGAGGGACTAAGGTAATTTTACTTACCTTAAATTACTCACTGAATCTCAGTTTTCTCAGCTGTAAAATGAAACAAATAATACCTTGTAGGTTGTTATGGGAATCAAATGAGATGATGTATGCAAAAACCTTAGCTTAATGCCTAGCAGACGGGTGCTGAATAAATGGTACCCAGCTGGAGCCCAGTGAATACATGTTGAATAAATGAAGGGCTGAAATATCAATGTGCCAAAGCTGGAGACAGCTGTTTTGATGCTTGGGGTGTCTGGAGATGACAAGTTGCAAAATCGTAGCAGCCATTCTTGATGCTCCACCTGTATCACCTTGGTACTCACCTCTCCTGTATATTCTGAGAGCCTCTATGACAAGCATCTATGACTCGGTGCCTTGGGGATTTCTCCAGTCTCAGGAGTAGGCTTAGCCTCTTACTGGGCTGGGTGCAAGTTTACGCTCCTGGGAAGAGCCCTTAGCCACTGAAGGATGGGAGTTGGTACATAAATACCCTAAATTCCTTGCCCTTCAGGTGGGGTAATTCAGGCATATTGTGTACTCCCTCTGAGAGAGGTCCTAGCAGGACTGAACCCCAGCAGGTGATACCCTGCACTCTGATGTCCCCTGTATTTGCTTCTTTCCCACCCCATCTAGCTCCCCTGCTCACTGATCACTGCTTCCTAGGATTATCTCCCAAATAAAGTATGTGCACTACATCCTTCTCTCAGGGTCTGCTTCTGGGAGGACCCAACTTAAGAGAGCATTCCGATTAAAGAATTTTGAAGGCTTTACATTTTTAGTTTCTTTTGTTTTTTTGCTTTGGGGTTTCAGTAACCTGAAGCCGGTAGAGGATTGAACAAGTGGACAGCTCTTCTGCCCAGGGTGTGATCCTAGGAGTCTGCCATCTGATATCTGAAGTGATTTGAGAAAATGAACAGCCAGGTCTCAGAATGGTCTTTGAGAGTGCCTGACTAGATAGCTGGGTGAGCCGGGCGTTGTCTGCTAATCTATGGAAGAGTTAAGATGAAGGCTCTCGTGGGTCTGCTGTGAGGCCCCGATGCAGGTGCCTCGTTTGTTTCCGTGACGCAGCAGCGCAGCTGAAAAGGCTTCAGGGTTTTTTCCACTGTCTCATCCCTCGGGTTCCCATTTCCAAAGCACTCTTTGGATAAAGGGTTGGCTGAGGATTGTTTCTAACATTACGGGGAGATCTTGAAATTATAGGAGAAATCAGGGTTTTCTTAAACAGGAGGGACTTCTGGAAGGACAGAAAAAAAACTTCAAATACAACTGCTTTTGCCGAGACAAGCTCAAGTGAAATTTCAGATAAAGAAAAATCATCACAAAACAGTAGGAAACTGATATTTTTTTCCAGTTTGAGCCCAGAAAGTCTTACTCATCCTCAAAGTTCGGAGCAGAAAATTTTCCCTTTGACTTTCCCTGAATTTACCAGACATCTGGGTCTGTGACTGCTTAGGTGCCTTGGAGAGATGCAGCAAGGTGTTCCAGGTGCCCTCTTGACCCAAGGATATCCAAAACTTAAGTCCAAGGGCTCCAAATCTGGCTGAGGAAGGAATTGGAAGGCTGACAGTGGCAGGGTAATAATAACGCATGCTCAGGTTTCCTGCTTTGTGGAATGTAGTGGAAGTTATGCAGGCCCAGGATGGACAGGTAGAGCCTAGAGCCAGCCTATGGCAGATGGACGGGCTTTCTGTGACTTACGCTCCCAAGACTGGGGGGCTGTGGTAGATATTTTTACAAAAATGGCTGTAATAATTCCCCTCTCAGTATCCATAATCTGGGGGTGCCCCTCCCACACTGATTCTGTACTTGGCCACGTGACTTACTTTGGCCAATGGGACAATAGCAAATGTGGCCTCACCAGACTTGAGAAGTGCCTACACCTGGTGGCTTGCCCTCTTGTGCTGTTTTTGAATGGTATGTGGTCTAGTCACCCCTATTGCCCCAGCCAAGAGCCAGCACCAACCGTCACTCATGAAAGTGAGGATGTCGTGGACCAACAAGACTCCAGCCAATCGACCAGCTGAATAAAGAACCGCCTAGGTCACCCACAGACCCATAAGCGGTAAGAAATAGTTGTTTCAAGCCGCTAAGTTTTAGGGTAAATTGTTACCTAACAAAGACCAACTGTTTCAGGGTCTCCCAGCTGTCACTGGCACCTGAATGACATGAAGACACACCCCTCCCTCCACTCCATCGACTTCACCCCACTACGCCACCACTGAGGGGGCGGGAAGAGAGCTCAAACCCTGATGAGCCACCAGTAGAAATCTCAGGATGTTTTCATATCACTTTATAGCTGTTGCAAATATCTCAGAATATCATATTCTCAGCACCACTTTGAAATTATGGTAGTTATTGGACCAAATATTATTTAATGCTTAATTTTTAAAAGATTATATATTGCTATCCACAATTTAAATATTTTTATAACTATACTTTAATATAATTGGTTTCCTATTAAATCCTTTGTATTTTATTTTATACATTAAAAAATACGACTCTGCAAAGGGATCCAAAGGCTTCCTCAGACTGCCAGGAGGGTCAGTGGGAAGAACAAAAAAGCTAACTCTATTCAGATTAAAATAAGAAAAATACCCCGAAACTTGGTTGGTCTATTTAAGGCAACCAATCTTGTCTCCAAATACTGACATAACTTAAGAAGACTAGGAAAAGTTGTGACAAGATAACCCAGGAAACTTCTAGCTGTATCTGATTCTGGCAGGATCACAGAACCACCAAGAATGCCACAACTTGGGTAAGCAGTGGAAACAAACTCAAATGCCTACAGGTGTTGGGAAGATAATACAGATGTATGGACTGAAGCAGGTATATGAAGACAAGTGGTGTTAGGCTTTGTGGCAAATTGGAGAAGAAATACTCTGCCTTAAGTCATTCAGATTTAAGATGTTTGCAAACTCAGCATTGGCCAAATGAAACAAGTTTGTGGATAGTATTAAGCCTAGGGGTCATTAGCTTGTCATCCATGGATTAGGAGCAAAACTGAACATCTGTTCAATCTTCATCCTCTGAGCTGGCTCTGCCATCAACTTAAGTAGGTAGGTGATGTTTTCCAGGGCAATCAAATTTCTTAGGCCTCAGTTTGTATATCCACAAAATGGTTACTTTTTAAAAAATCATCTTCCTTTCCAGAGCTGTCATGAAGTTAAAAAATTAGATCACATTGGAGAAACAACTTGTAAAAAAAAAAACCCCAAAAATATCTTTAAACAAATGCAAGTGTTTGGTAAGTGACCTGATAAAAATTGTCTGTGTACATAGGACACATAATATGGCTTATTATGTCAACCTTGAACCTGGTTCTTCCCCCAACGGAACTGTGTGGCTCCAGCACATAAGACATACTGTTCCGTGATGCTCCACACCATTGGTGTGGAGCTTGGCATTCATTCAATTCATTGGTGTAAGCTTGGCACCTGGCCCAAGCTGGACCAATCAGAGCCTTTCCCTGAGATTTTTTAACATGGGGTACAGAAAATGGCAGTCCCTTTTCTATAGTGGATGTGCAAGGAGTACAAATTAGGTGTCCATGTTTCTGATATATAGAGGGAGGAAATGACTTTTTAACAAGAGAAAATGAAGTCAGTGTATAGAAAGAAGCACAGGGAGGAGGCAGCACGAGAGCCTTGGTGGTGCTTGACTCAACTCGACTCAACCCTGAGTTGTTCCTGAATTCCAGCAACCTCTCTGCCCTTCCCATGGTTTGACTGTTTAACATTTACTCAGATTCTTTGAGCAATCAAACATCTCCATTTTTGCCTAAATCACTTACATTTGGGTTTTTCTGTCATGTGCAAAACCCAAATAGACATAAGCAATATAGCCAATCATTTCAGGACGCTCTACCTGGCAGCTCAGAATCATGGGAATGTTCCTAAAATGCTTTTATAAATGTTGGGTTACCATTTGAGGCTGGAGACCTCTGAGGGGAACAGCAGACTGAGAGATTTCCTGAGCAGGCTGTGGGCCTGTGCTGGAAAGAAAATTTGGAAAAGATGAGGCAGAAGTGGCAAGAAAGCACAATGCAATAAAAGAGCACTGAACTGTGAGTCAGGAGCCCAGGCTGTAAGGCTCACACTGTGACTTTGGTAAGCAATTTATCTCTGGGCCTAGTCATTTGTCATTTTCTAAAAAGTGCTAATTTGTATGTTCTGCCCTAGCAACCCAAATCTATAATTCTATATAAGATGAGTGCTAAAAAGAAGGGTGATGTGAGCCATCAGGATCTTTTCCCCAAGGGCAATTGGTGCTCTGATCCAGAGCAGCAAACAAAAAATTGCAGGATGAGTGGGAAAGGGTCAGGCCCCTTCTTGCACCTGTGGCAGTTTATTGAGGCGCCCAAAGCAAAAGCAATGGGAACTGCTTTATCCTTTGCACAGTGGGTACCATTTCCTCTCTGGTGTCCTTCAGGGGTTGCAGGCTCGGACTGCAGAAAGAAGGGACTATCCTGTCATTTGGTGAGATTTTATACTTTGTTAACTTTTGGGAGCAAGATTCTGGGAGCCAGAGATTGAGTCATTGTTGCAGGGGAAAAAAGATAACAAAGAGCCCTATGGCCCCCACACACAACCCCCGTCTTCATTCTGTGGACACTAGTCTTCCTCATCCTTCAAACTCATTCTGATGGACAATAGCATCCTTATAACTAGGTCAGAAGAGTGAGTGGAGACTTCTCTCCAGTGCCCCAGGACAGCACTTCTCTCTCTAAATACCTAGTCACAGCCTTTGTAAAGCAGAGAAGAGGGGAAACACCTCATCCTCATCAGACCAGTTCAAGATCAATGTGAACACTTGAAGGAGCTACTAAAGATCTCTAGGATATTGGTTCTCAAACTTGAGCATGCATCAGAATCACCTGGAGGTGATGGAAACGGAAAACTCTTCCCCCATTCTCAGAGTTTCAGACAGTAGGATGGTGTGGGGCCTGAGAATTACATTTCTAACAAACTCTTGGGTGATGCTGGTCCAAAGATCACAGTTTGAGAACCAATGTCCTAGAGTAAGGAGCCACTGATTCTGAAGGGTCAGTAATATTGCACTTGGGATCTTAAATTCAAACTCAAGTTCCCTCTTTTATTAGCTGCGTGGAAGGAGGATCCATTCTCTGCCTCTCAGACTCATTAATTCCTCCCTTGTCCCTTAAAATAGGAACCTTCACTCTTTGGGAAGATTAGTATTAGGAAGATGGTTTCCACCATCCCTTGCACCCCTTTCTTTATTTGCCCTTCTAACCCCCAGCTTAAGTGCTCTGTGAGATGGGAAGTTGGCAGTAAGGAAGCATACCTCAGTCCTCCACTTGGCTTTTTCTTTTTCTTACTCATAGCAAGGTTGCATTTTCTGCTCCTCCAAGCTGCAAATCTTCTGCGCCTTGGGAGGGGTGAGTGGGGGAGTAGGGGCAGGACCTAAGGTATTCTAGCTGTGCCTGACTACACTTATCCCCATAGCTCTTCCTCCTTTGGTGGCTCTCCATGTCTAGACTTGGAGAAGGACTAGAAGTAGAACTAGTCTGATTCTGGCTGCTGGTTCTAACCATTTTCTCCCAATCAAGCTTTGACAAAAATCCTGATATTTTCATCACTAACGTATATATCAGTTGGTTCATGGAGGTGGAGAGAGGCAGCAATTAGCACCTTAGTAGGACCTTGACCAAACAGTATCCTCTCTGAGTCAAGTGTGGAAAATTATGTTCACCATTTAGGAGGTTGTGTAGAAATTAAATATAATACTACTAGCTACAATGGACAGTAATATAACAAGTAGAACATAGTAGGTGCTCAAAAGACAGTGTGGATTTCAAAAATCTTTCCCAGCAAGCTCTCGTGTCCTGTAAGCCTAGATTTGCAGGAATTCTCCCAAAATTGGAGGTCATTGCTGCATAGAGAATTGTTTTGGGAGCATTTGCCAACTTTGGACAGGAATCATTCTGTGAATGCAGCCTAGGATCATACATTTTGCAGTTCACATAACTTGCTCTGTTATATATATATTATATTTATTGGTTTATATGAATATAGCTAAAGGTTTTGACAATGAGGTGATGCATGTAGGAATCTTGTTCCTAAAGCTGGCTGCAAGCAAGAGTCTGTGTTTGCACCTGTCTGCCTATATATTGTGTGCACATACAAAAACACACATGGAATATTTACTAAGGAACCCAACACTCCCCGACAAAAAACATTACACTCAATACAAAATGAAGCCAACAGATGCAGCTTCAATAACGGTTCACTAAATAGCTCACAGCAGAATTATTTTTCTTAAGCTAAAGAAGGGTAAGTAATTTTGCATATCATTTCTTTTTAACTCCTCAAGGGCCCTAACACCCAATGCATTAAGCAAGAGGGGCACCAGTGTTTCATTAAAGCATAACCTGAGCTTCTTCATCTCCAAAGTTATCCTGAAAGTCACAAAGCCAAAGCAGAGATGCAATTCAAAGGCATTTTAAAAACCCTTCCACAAATAGAAAAAATCAAAGACTGTTGACACATTTTCCCATTTTATCATGCATGCTGCTCAAGCTAAAAAATAGTATGATGGCAGGACCTGTTACTTCTTTAAGCAAAATCCACATTATAAAGAGGAAAAGAAGCATATGGCCTGCAATAAGAACACTGGAAATCTGGCACGGCAAACAGCAGACAATGGAACATGATAACAACAGTTCATTCTTCTCTCCCAAGTGGAGGTAACGATACTTCACAAGCATTAGCTCAGAGTCACATAGCAACTACAGGACGTATGCATGGCAGCTATTGCTTTCTTTGTACAGATATGAAAACTGAAGCTCAGTTCAAGTTAGGTAAGTTGGTCAGGGTGATACAACTGAAGTGGCAGAGACGGGCCAAGTATGCAGCCCTCTGACTCTAAATTCTTCATTAGCATTTTAGCCCCTGATGCATAGGTGATAAATCCAGTGCCCCATGAGTTTGTCTGGATATTTAGTTTCTCCAGGTAGCTCATACCACCACATCTCACCTGACTTTTTAGTCCGCAGGACTGAGTTTTTGGATTTTGCTGACTCATGTTCTACATATCAGGAGCATACTTTCTATTAGAAGATCTCAACGGATTGTGTGCGACTCGTGGGAAAATTCATGAGGTGGTGGGGAAAAACATGGGCTTTGCAGTCAGAGACAAGAATTCCAAATGCTTTTAAGGTTGTCATGGAAATTAAATGAGATAATGTATGCCAAGGGTCTAGCTCAGCATACTATGGGCATTCAATAAGTTAGTTACTTTTTTCTTATGGTCAACAAGTGGTACCTCCATTCTCAGCTGGAGAATGTAGGGCACAGAGTAACTGACCAGTGGTTTTAAAGTTGTTTCATAAGAAGGACTGGGGGAAAAGTGCAACATTCAATGCTCCATTGGTAATGGCTTTTTCTCAGTGATAAATGGGACTGATTTACCACATCATGCCTCAGTTTATTTTTCTCTCCTAGGCAAAAGGACACTGGATGTTTGAAAGGATAGGTTAGAAATTGATGTGTTTGGAGGACATTTTCTAGGAAGCCAAATGAACATGGAGAGCTTCTATACACCATGCCACCAATTCTAACAGAGAAGCAGCAAATATGTGGCCTCAAAGACAAGAGATGGCTGAAGCCACCAATCTACTTCCCTGGTGACTCTATGTCTCAGTGAACATGTGAAGAGGGGCATCAAAAATATTCTTTCCATATTAATGAAAAGTAAAGAATTTTGACTGTACTATTTTATATACGTTAAACAGCTTTGTTTTATGTGTGAAATTGACCTAAATAGGTCATAGGCAATGGTTCTTCATTTCTTTATATAAACCTGCTTTTAGCAATGCTTTTCATGAGACTCTTCAGATCCTTCATTAGCATTTTAGCCCCTGATGCACAGGTGATAAAACAGCAGGTCAGAAAAACAACTTATTTGCCAAAGTTTGGCAGCTAGTTGGGATGAACAAAAGTGCTTCCTTGGGACATAATTTTATTCCAACATTTAGGGTGAATCTGTATTCCCAAGTTGTTCTGATCATAACATCTGACCAATTAAAGAAGGAATTACTTACAGTGGTAGAATTCTTTTCTCTGCAAAGGGGTAGCTGATATCCCCACTCACCCATTCTTTTCCTGTATAGCTGGTGTGTGACAGGAACTGTTATAGGTACTGAGGATTCAAAGATGGTTAAGATATTGCCCTTGCTCTCAAAGACTTTTATATTCTGTTAAGGAAGAGAAATGCATAAGTACATAATTACAAAGCAATGTGATAAATGGGAGCTTTGCTCATTGGTAAGAAGAGGTAAATTTTGAAAAGCAAGAGCTGGGAAACTAATACATTCTTCTATCTGATCCTGAATCTGTAAACTTGTTTAATGATAAGGAGTTTTCAGAGGAGGAACGTGGATTGGCTCGGGAGGTCCTGTCATCCAAAAGATGCTGCCGCTTCTCTGTCATTCTGTTCTTGCATTGCTTCATGAATTTTATAGTTGGGACTAGGTTTTCTAGCCTAGGAGATACCATGTTTCTTGAAGCTTAACCCGTTCTCTGCATGAGTGGTGGGGAATGGTCTATATAGGGAGAGACTGGGATACTGGAACATAACATGTTCTGAAAGGAAATTTTAGCAATACTGCCACATAAATAGAGGCAAATTTATACAAGGGGATATCTTAGATATTTACTAAGTTCCTTGATGGCTGAGGCTGGTTCTTAATTTACATTCTGTTTATGACAGCAACCTTTCCATGGACACTGATCACTCAGTAGAAACCTTTAGTCAACTGCATATTTGGACAGACAGCCAAGTTCTTTTCTAAGTTGGGTTAATGTCTTAGAGTCTAAAAGGGATTCTATGTGAAACATGTCTTTTAAAATAATACCTCAAAAAGGGATGCCCATCAAAATACACGGAGGGCAGAATCATTCATGTTTTATTCACTGCTCTATCTTCAGTAACCAGTACTATGTTTCCCTGGCACATGACAGATGCTCAATAAATATTTGTTGAATTAATTAATTAGTGAAGAGTGCCATAAGGACAGCTGATTTATGTTTGAGGAATACAGGAATAGTCATCTTGAAACTGGAAAAAGTAGATATGTTCAGCAATTTCTCAGGCATAAATTAGGAACACTATCTTGATTTCTAGTGTTATAATGAAGTTATAATGGACTTTCCTATTAAAGTAAAAAAAAATTCACTCTACAGGACTACTGCATATTGAAATAGTTTGCCAGTGTTCTTTCTAGCAGACTTACTGGCATTTATTTCCTTCTACTTTCTGTTTATCAACGGAAAAGCTGCAGTGTGATTTACCTGTAACTAGCTGTCAGACCAACCTTAGACTAACTTCAGGGAAATTTAAGAAATATACTGTTTTGCAATTTGTCAGTCACTATTCTATGAAATTGTACAAAACATGAATAAAGGTGATCAGCAGTTTGGTCTGAGATTTTCCATGGAAGGAAATTCTGTTCAACCTGTAGAACTCTGGGCTGAATTGAGAGATTTCTCTAGAATAGGAATGAGGCAGGAGTACAGGGTGACTCTAGCCTCAGGGGGCACCTAAGAGGCTTCCACTTTCTTACATGTTGTCATCAGTAAAGGACAGAAACCACTCATTCAAGCCTGCAGGCATGAAAAGTCATCTCTTAAGTTCAAAATCTGTAACTAGGGTCATTTGGATGTAGGAAGTGATGGGGAAGCAGGGACCAGATGGTCATTTTGTCAGACCTACCATTCTAGCAGGAAAATAACATTGCTCTTCAAGTATAAAATGGACCATCTTCAAGTATAAAATGAGGTGAGTCAGCAGAAAGTGCAAACAGTCTCAATTTAAGACCTGAGAATTAGCCATCTTTGGGTAATAGGAACCAAATCAAATCAACAACAAAAACCCCCAAATAGAATAATAGATAAGTAAGTTCTTTTAGTTTTCCCTTCACAGGGATCATAACTCAACTTCTTTTACAAGCTAAGAGGATCAAATTTATTTTTCCATGACCACAGAAAGCAGTTCATAAACCTAGCGCAGCTGTCATTCAGTACCAATCCGGTGTGAGCATTGTTAATTCACTTTGAGTTTCACCAGAATGGTTGTTAGGCATTTAAAAGGAAGCACTAACCCTTAAACAGGATTTACCCCATCTCTTTTTGGGAATACAGATTTGTTCTTCTCATCAGTTGATCACTACTGAAGCTAACCTCTGTGAGTCAGCAGTAAGAAAATCAGTTAGCAACTCCCCTTGTCAATGCTTTACTGTGATGGAAAGATGCTGAAATCTGCAGCAAGAATGAGTTTATAGCAACAAGGAGAACATGGCTTTTCTGGAACTTGTGAATTTAATTAATAAATATTGTACCGCCAACTGCTAACCTCCAAACTTTATATCTCATAGGCTTTAAAGCTTCCTCCTCTCCTTGTCCCTTGTCCTTGAAGACTTTTTGTAATGTTATTTTACCATCACCTCTCCATCCTCCAAATTTTATTAGTTTTTGAGCTGGCTACTTAAATCATGTAACTCAGATCATATGGAAATGTTACTTTTTAAGTACTTAAGAGCTCACAGACTCTTTAAAAGCTTCTGTTTCCCCTTTTCTAAGAGGCAGAGGAAAAAAGAGGAATGAGGAAATAGCAGCTAATAAATTGCTTTAAGTCAGACATAAAGACATGATCAAAAGGGGGTCTAGAAAGAAATTTTTTGTAACAGTTAATTAGGTTGAAAAAAGAATTATAAAAAGTTTAGGCAGGTTGTAGAAATAGTCTGTTCCAGACAGCAATAAATCTGAGTGAGAAGGAGGGGAGATCCCCATAGCAGTGATGACTCAGATCAGGGCTTTGAGGAAAAAGTCAGGATTTCTTAAGTCTGACCAGAAAGACTTCAGAAAGATGATGTCAAAGAAATTACTGAGGGAAAAATAGAGAGAGATTGAAGGGGGTGCTGTGGATATAATTAATCTTACAATGAGGGAGGGAGTCAGGTCAGTTACTGAAGCAGTATTAAGGCAGTGCCATCTGAGACCACCAGGTCACTGGCGTCAGACTTACTACCTAGAGTTTTCACCACTGATATCATTGACTTCTGAATGGCATATTGGAAAACATTAGTTCAATTCTGCTGCCATTCTGCAGATGAAGAAACTGAGTTCAATAGAGATTGAATGACTATTTAAAGAAAATGACAAGCAATTGCTTCAGGGCTAGATCCAGGTCTCCTGGCTCCTGATCAGCATCCTTGCCATCATGCTCAGCTGTCCAACTGAAAGGGAAAAGATATTGCAAAAAAAAAAAAATCATATACATTCTCTGTGCCTTATTTAGCCAGTATGAAAAATGTGGATGATGCAAGAGGTAGCAGAGTATATAGTTAAGAGCTTAGACCCTGGAGTCAGACTGATTACATTTAAATCCTGGCTCTGTTCTGTGATGTAAAGCAAGTTATTTAGGTTTTCTTTGCCTCAGTTTCCTCATCTGTAAAATGGAAATAATAATAGCACCCTGATTATAGGATTGTTATGAAGATTCAGTGAGCTAGTACTGGTAAAAACTTTTAGAATTAGTGGTTCTCTCTTCTCTCCCACAGACCTATTCTGATTAATCACTGCTTTGGGTATCTCTGTTCTAAATCAGATTTATGGCTTACTAAATGTTACCTAAATATCATATATGAAATGTTATCTAATATCATATATGACTCTGGTTTGTATCATTCACTTGGAAATCAGAAACTGCTTGGACTTTTATATTGGGTGAAGTGCTTTGAGATCCTTGTGAAGAAAATTATGTAGAAACAAGTAGCTATTATTACAGCAATGACAGTAATTCTGAAGAGTTCAGAGTGCAGACAGGGTTCTCTGGAAATTTCTCTGAAGCCTCTTTCCTCTTGTAAGAATAATTTTTTAAAACCTCTTCCTCCACTCATCATGTCCTGCTTCCTCAATGCTCTGTCATATCTCCTCCTTCCTGCTTAATAACTTGGAAGGCCTTCTGCACTCAGTTTAATAACCACCAGTCTGACCTCCTAAAGCATCAAACGTCACTACCTCCAATTTTGCCCCAGGGAGTCAGCTTAGAAATCAACAAGTTACCCTAAGGATGTCTCTCCTGCCAGTGTTTTGGTGAAGAACAGATGAGAATAGTCCCTTGACACTTCACAGTGAGAACTGAAATAGCAACAAGATCTATGTCTGCAACTGCCATTTAGTCCTCCACATGAAGCCATTGACTCTTTCAGTTCAGCAGTTCTGTCAGAATTTGGAATTGTGAAGCTCTGCTGTGAGAGTAGTAACCACAAGATTAAAAATGAAATGGGTATAGTTCAGACCTCAAGCAAGCGCCGGAGTGAGGGTAATCAGCAAAAGTCAGCTAGGCTGCTAGGATGGTAGGGAAAGAAATATGATATACTGCCCACCACACCTCAGTTTTTCAAAATTTTACCATAGTATCTTTTCCTTCCTTCCTTCCTTCCTTCCTTCCTTCCTTCCTTCCTTTCTTCCTTCCTTCCTTCCTTTCTTTCTTTCCTTCTTTCTTTCTCTCTCTCTCTTTCTTTCTTCTTCCTTCCTTCTTTCCTTTCTTTCCTCCCTCCTTCCTTCCTTCCTTTTTTTTTCCCCCAGTTTTAGCCACTTGGAGCTGGTTCTATGTGTCATGCTGCCTGAAACATGAACAGAAAACCTGGCATCTTTTTTCATCTATCCAGTCAGTGTATTTGACAGTGCAGAATACTCAGAGGGCCCAAGAGAGTGTTTGCGTGTTTATTATTCAAGTGTACCTGCTGGACACCTCTCATCCCCAGACGCCTGACCCGATTTTCAATCTTCTTGGTAGGCACTCATCTTGAATAATTTGTTCTAGTCAATAACGAAAAATTGAAACCTACAATTAACTTCTGGGTAGGACTTAGAAGCCCATGTATATACTGAAGGGTGGTCTTAATAGATGACTAAATGAGGACTGGTTACTATTTTTTTAATTAATCATCCTTTATGATAACAGTTTGCTCCCCTCTATTTCTGGAAGAATGTAAATTTAATTCCACTCAGTCAATAGCAATTCCAAGATGTTAAAAAAGACATGGTTACTTTGTTATATCAGCTTCTGCTCAGAAATCAACTTTAGAGGATAAAGCACTAAGTCCTCAGTGTGGCATTCAAGGCCTTTCATAGGCGGCTCCAACTCACAGTTCCAGCATATTCCCCTTTATAAGCGTCCCACTTCACCCAAATGGATGGGCATTTTCAGGGTTTGCTGACCATACCTTGGGCTTGCCTAACTTGTAGTTCTGCCTATGCTATAACTTTTACTTAGCAGAGTCCCCTCACCTCTCTCCAACCTCCCAAACCAGCTCAGGTCCTGCTTCCTGTCTCGATCATTCTAGTCCACTGAAATATTGTCCTTCTCAGAATTTGCATTCCTTATTTTTGGTCGCATTGACTTGGCAAGTAATTATACACTCTCTCATGATTTTTCTTCTACTGTTTTATTGCACTTTCCTTCTGGTATTATTAATTTTTATTGTTTGTTGTTTTCATTAAGAGTACTAGATGTTAGGGCTTCCCTGGTGGTGCAGTGGTTGAGAGTCTGCCTGCCGACGCAGGGGACACGGGTTCGTGCCCCAGTCCAGGAAGATCCCACATGCCGTGGAGCGGCTGGGCCCGTGAGCCATGGCCGCTGAGCCTGCGTGTCCGGAGCCTGTGTGCTCCACAACGGGAGAGGCCACAACAGTGAGAGGCCAAAGTACCGCAAAAAAAAAAAAAAAAAAGAAAAAAAAGTACTAGGTGTTAAACTTATTGAGGTCAAAGACTATATAAGCATGAGGTTTTACATCCTCAGTGGGGTTCATTTATGTATCTGGTGCTCACTGATTGAGGAATGTCTTCCAATCAGGTTGGTCCCTGCTGACAAGGGATGACACTGCAGAAATATATTTAGCACTGAGGCTGAAAACACCAATTGCCTTACCTTTATAGAATTGTAAAGTAGTTCCATGATGTGAGAAAAATAGTTTATTCATAGTGCATCATATAAAAAGCAGAGCTATCTATTTTTATCCTTCATGTCTCCTTTGTCAACCTCTTTCTCAAATTATCTCTCATTTCTCCTAATCGTCAAAACCTACATGCTCTGTTGAAGGCTGGCTGCTATGAGAAGAGGTGCTACTGGCAGATAGATCAGTCTTCTGGTTGATAACCATCACTCTGGGGTCAACACCTAGAGTTTAGAAATGTCTTTATATAAGCGAATTCAGAGGCAGTTTGTATTGTGTTTGTGCATGTGTGGTCGTGCATGTTTAACGAAGTAAAAATAAAATTGTGAATTCTTGGGAGATTTACCATGGAGAGGTTAATAAGATTACAAATTGTTTCATATTCTGAATGCCAAGGTGGTAAAGCAGAAAATGCCAATGAGCAAACAAGCAGGTACCACTGGAGGGTCTGTGTGAATGTTTCCTGGCACATCTCTGTGTCCATCTGCTCCTGCCTCTGCTCACCATATTGCCCTGGATTGTTAAAATTTAAAACTTAAAATAGGAAATCTCTTGATATTTTTCCTGAAGCTTATCAATAATGTAAATGTTAAATTCATGTTTCAATTACATTTTTTTAAACTTTTCAGTAAGCTATTAGCTCCATAATTGTGCACATCAACACTTCCTCCCAGATTTGTACCCTTTGCCAGCTTCACTGCAGTCCTCTACCTCTGCCCCCACTACCCCAGTCTTCCACTAACAAACAAACCCAGCAGTAATTACTAATGTCCAAGCACATAATTCCAGCAGTGTTAGGCTTTTTCATTTGTCGCAACTACGCAGAGAGCTGTCTGGACATGCAGCATGAAGTCAAAGCATTTTTCAAGACTCCTACCCATCTTGTCTCCCCTCCTCCTATCACTGAAACACAGTTATTTATTTCATCTGCAGATTGCAGAGTTGTAAAATTCTTCCATGCAGTTACATACTCTTGAATAATAATTTTACATCCATATCCAGCAACAGATCTGTATATACTTATATGGAACCACATGGTTATCCTTAAAAAACACTAGGAAATAAATAGCTGGGAATGAAAGTACCTTCTCTATGTGGACACGGCATTGGAGCACCTCTAATATATAAATGGTTGGAGTTAATGACTAACTAAACCCAATCCAAGATCTTATTTTAAGGCTTTTCAGGGGATCATGATAGCATTTCTTTAACGTGCTGTATAAACATTCTTACATATGACGCTATTACTCTTATTTAACAACTACTCAAATAGCACAGTTTTGTTCCTGGTCATTTTATGTTGATTTTATCTATATCAAACAGCTGGGAATATCCCTGTGATAATTTTTGTTCACTCACAGTCTCCAAACGTCAGAGTAGAAAATGGTTAAAGTACTTATTACTGCCTCAGCAAAATCCCGCAATGCTGTAATGGAAATTGCAGTAGATCTTTAGGTCAGAGTCCAGTTTCAGCCTAACACCATGGTCCTTTCATCTGCATCACCCTGAAGGACACAGTTAGATTCCCCTGAGGAAAGCCAGTCTTAATGTTGTCAAAATCAGAAACTATCCTGAGATAACAAATGTCCATAGGAAATACTTCCCCTCACTCTGAAACTATGGCCAAAGAGGTTAAATCTATACCCTGTAAGACCTGTAATATTTCTTAGAGATGTATTTTTATGGGCATGTGCTTGTGTCAATGCCTAATTACAAGGATGGGAGAGAGGAAGAAGGATTCATTATTAAAGTTGATTCTGCTTAGTTCAACTACCCCTACATTTTTTATCAAATAGAAACATGTAGAAATATATATCGCTCCTATAAACAGATTGTGTTGGCATCTTCATATATACCTCATTCATGATCACCCTGGATCTGTAGACAGATCTGTTCTGTGTTTAAAAAAAAAAAAAAAGAGAGAAAAGAAAGAAATAAACAAAACCCTTGATTTCTGACTGGAGGATAAATGCAAATTTTTAAAAATGTGTTTGTTTTTTACCTAAAAAGGGGGGGGGGCGGGGAGGGGAGAGGGTAACACAGAAAATTTCCACAAGTAGACTTTTTTTTTTTTTAGGCTATGCAGGAGCTAAGGATGGGAGCTGGTAATTGCTTCCAAAGGAGTCCTGTAGGCAGGATTTTTTTTTTTCCTTTCTTTTTTTCTTTTAACCTACTACACCTGCTCTATTAGGGGGTCTCCGTGAGACCTAAGTCTCAGAGAAGCAATTTGGCCTGCAGCCCTGGAACATCTAGCCCCGGCCAGGCATCTCTGCAGCAGGTAGGTGCGCCGGGGCGGCCGGACCGCTATCCGCGGTGCTGAAAGGTCGCGGGCGCCAGCGCAGTCCCTTGGTATTGCTGTCCAGGGTGCTGAGCGCTGGCCGCCGCAGTACGGAGGCGAGCCCGAGCCCCCGCCCCCGCCAGCCTTCCGCAGAGCCCTCCCACCCAGCACTACCCGCCCGCCTCCCGCCAGCCTGCAGTTGACGTGGAGCAGGCGGCATAAATCAAGTCCGTGGGGCATGGAGGCTGCTGTGGCGGCTGCAGCTCAGCTTGCCCGGGGCGGGAACTCCCCCTTCTTTCGCCTCCCCAGCGCCCACACCCTGCCTTCTCCCTAATTCTTCCCTAGATAATAGCGCCCTAACGACAAGTCCTAATAATCGGGTCAGAACCACAGGGTTTGTTTTTCTTGATCTACAGAAAAAAAAAAAAAAAAAAAAAAAAAACCAAAACCCCACAGCCTAAACATCTCTTAAAACTGCATCGCAAAATGGAAGAGACAGAAGGTCCCACTACTGTTTAAAGAGAGTAAGTTATTATTCCGTACGTATTCTTGCACTTCCTCCCCATCGCTCCACCTGCACTGTTCCCATTCATCCCTTCCCCAAGCAGCTCACCTCGAAAATACTTTATAAAGCCCCAGGTGGGAGTCTAGCCAGACGCGCACACACGGAATACCGCACCCTAGGTGCACAAATTCTTGTATTTGCCCAAGCTCACTTGGTCTGCCCAGCTGTGGTCCCCTCTGGGTATGTAGCCATCTAGAGCCAGAACCACGACCTGGGGAGGGGGGCTCCTTACCTTGGCTTCTCCAGAGGGTGGTGTTCGCCCGGTCCCTGCAGGTTCCAAGTGTGGAGGAGCCGCCGAGCTGGGAGGGAAGGAAAGACAGCGCCTGACCTCCTCGAGGTTTCGTCTTCAATGCAACGTGAGCTCTGCCCTCATCAAAGATGGCCGTCCCTTTTGACGTCAGCAGCTTTTAATAGCCCTCTCCTGGAGAGGCGGGGAGGAAGTGTGTTGAGGGGAGGGCGGAGGGAGGATGGGGGCGGGCGGTGGGAGGGGAGGAGCCGCGAGGGGCCGAGCACTTGACTCAGCTCCCGGTTCGCTGTACTGCAAACCTTTGTATTTTAGTCTTTTATAAACACCAGAACGGGACGATTCTTATGACTCCTATTTAATACCCGGTCACGGGCAAACTCATTTATCTCGCGACTGGTTATCTGACATTCTGTTTTTTTGTGTGTACGTGTGTATGTACATGTATATATGTGTGTGTGTGTGTATGTATATGTGCGATATATATGCAATATATTTGCGATTATATATACAAAAATTTTCCCCTGCTGAGTTCGTCTTTGGTTGAGTCATAGAAGGGGAAGGGAAGGCAGAGGAGGAGTAGACGGCAAGGGGGTGGGGGGAGATTTCAGCTGCGATTTTGCTTTTTCTAAAAAAGATAGTCCAAAGGGGCATCCCTGTCAACTCTCACCAGCTCCATATATGGCCAAGCTACGTGGGTTGCTATTTTTATGAGTGATTTCTTCATTTTATCAAAGTAGCATCGAGGCTTAGAGTTCGCTTCAATGTGGTCAGTTGGGGAGAGAGATTAGTACACGTTATTTTAAAGTACGTCAGAGCAATTATCGCTGAGCGATTTCAAAGGAATTGGGGGAAAGGGGAGGGAGGGGTAGTTAACCCAACCAGCGTGGGTTTGCTGGAGTTCAAAGCTTTGGGTTGAGAGTTGTTTGCGGAGGCCAAAATAGGTGACGCTGTTTGGGTTTAATTTGCAATCGGAGCCTGGGTTTTATGTTGGGTTTCTTAGGAATAGTTCACAGAGGCGCGTACACGCCTCCTAGGACTGACCAGACTTCTGGGGGTGGGGGTGGGGGTGGGGGTGGGATAATGTGGGGGGCTGCGGCTTCAAGGATTGCTGGGACGCTACAAAATTCTGGTGCTTCATTCAGTGCACACACCTGGGTACCAATCAAGGCTACCTTGGGGGCCCTCTGATGCTCAAAACAGGACGTGGGCGAGAAACTACTAGTGCTGGTCATAGGAGAGATTAAAAAGAATAATCATAAAGCAATAATCCTGTCCTCCTTTGTTGTGTGCGTTAGGCGCCAAGGAAGGGGGGTCATATGCAAATGGTGGCAGCCTCTCGGATGATTCACAGGTGTTGGGGAGGCTGTCGCGGGGCACTCCGCGGGGAGGGCGAGCTGGGAGCGCGTGGGACGTGGGGGATCTCGGTGAGGAGCTGTTTGTACTTTTCTGGGAAGGATGCGATTAGAAGTCGTGCCTCTCAATGTTAAAACTTGATGGCCTCTTTTAGGCAATGGAAAATCCTTGCCTGGGGCTGGGGAAACGAACATCACCTCCCCGACCCCAACACACACCCCTGCTCTGTGGGCTGAGAGCGAGCTTAGGTTTTTAACTGCACGCGATGAAAGAGAGAGAGAGAGAGAGAGAGAGAGAGAGAGAGAGAGAGAGAGAGAGAGAGAGAGAGAGAAGGGAATGGAGAATAAATCCCAGGAAAGAAAGGAGGAAAACAGAGTTTTAATGGGGGCATTTATAGCGAGCAGAGCTGTAAGAATTTAATAAACAATGCCTTTAATTGAAATAAGTAGAAGTCACTGCTTCTTTAAAGATTCCTTGACCCAAAGGGCATTTTGAAATATTAATGTTTTCAATAATAATGAATGAATAGTGTTTGGATTTTTATTAAAGCTGGATTCTTAAAACACGGCATGTTGCTGAAATTTGTTTACTTCATTAAACATTTAAGATTCATATACAATAAAGAAGAAGAAAATCTGCCTGGTCCTCCGATACTTGACAATAAACGCCTAGTTATGGTTCTCACTTTCACTACAGAGCAAGCTGGAATGGGCTGGGAGAAGTGACAGCGAATGCGGTGATGTCACTACAAAATCCTTCATAGTCAGGATTTTTTTCCCCCAAATGTGACACTTTTTCAGCATGTAGAAGTCTTGAGGGGGGAAGCCTGAAGTGGAGAGAAACGAAATATGTATTTGGCCCTCAGTCTGAAAGTCATTCAGGCAGAAAGTTTTGTGCAGGAATAGAGGAGGTGGGGGATTTTCCAGATTAAAAAAATAATAAAACTAAAAAAGTAACTACACCAGTGATGTAGGCTCAACTGTAGGCAACAGCTCTGTGGCAGTCACAGGGGAGGACTGGCTTGGTATGCTGAATTTTCAGCTGCTGATGCCCCACATTGACATCTTAAAAAATTACACAGTAGAGGAGAGAGTCAGACTAATTCAAAGCATCACAGAAAATACCACAGGCCCTACGGGATTATGCTGTGGTGGCGGTAGCATTTCTCATTCTCCTGTGCTTATGTTAAAAAGATGCTGTTTGAGAGATTCTTCATCTTGATCTGGGAAAGGTAGCAGAGTCTAATTTAGAAAACATAAACATTGGATAAATATAAGTCTACTCAGGAAAACCAGACATCCTTAAATGTGTTTTAATAGGATAATGAGATTTTTTTTTCTTTTTTTTTTTTTGGCTGGGTTGGGTCTTCGTTTCTGCGTGCAGGCTTTCTCTAGTTGCAGAGAACAGGGCCCCCTCTTGGTTGCGGTGCGTGGGCCTCTCCCACTGCAGAGCATGGGCTCTAGGTGTACAGGCTTCAGTAGTTGCAGCATGCTGGCTCAGTAGTTGCAGCATGCGAGCCCTAGAGCATGTGGGCTTCAGTTGTTGTGGCACACGGGCTCTAGAGCACAGGCTCAGTAGTTGTGGCGCACAGGCCCAGTTGCTCCATAACATGTGAGATCTTCCCGGACCAGGGATCAAACCTGTGTCCCCTGCACCGGCAGGCGGACTTCCAACCACTGCACCGCCAGGAAGTCCCTGATAATGAGATTTTTTCCCCCCTAGTGTTTTCTCATTGCTTGATTAAAAAAAAAAAATCCATAGTCATCTTTGCCAGTAGGGAACCAGCAGATTTATGTTATTCAGGGTCTATAAAGGCCTAAGCCATACAGAGAAGAAAGGTAATGGAAAATTCACTCTGAAATGATTCAGCTCTTGTGAGTTATTTCTACAAAGATCCAACGTGTAGAGTAACGAATTCTTAGGAACTCATTTGATGAGTAATGAGAAAATTACCTGCTCTGCTGGAAGGATATTTACACTATGCTAATGTAGTCTCTGAAAGCTTTTTCTGGTACACCATTCCCCAAAGTACTCTGGTTTGCAACAACTCCAGATCTAAGATATTTAGCTTGTATCTCCCAGGTAAGGAGCGAGATGCATGGTTGACTCAATAATTACAACATCATGAAGAATAATTATAAAAGTTTTTATAAAATGTTGTAAGATCTTTCCAAAGTCAGTTTGCAAGTAGTTTAGAACTAGCCCAGCTCAGAACCCCCTTCTCCAAGGTCCTCCTTTGGGCCATGCCAGGCACCCTGTGACAATATTTTGAAACATTGTGAGGGCACAAGAATACATAATTTGACAGATCAACTGTTTTAATTCCTTGGGTTTTTTTTCCACATGGTTTGCTTGCCACTTTCTCTTTATATGTTCTTCTAGCCCTTACCTCATCCCCCAACCCATTTATAGATAGTGACCTAAGAGTACCTGGGAAAAACTTAAATTCTGTAGATCTAAACTCCTTTTTCCCTGAAGCCTCTGAGGTAGAGACATATCCTGTAAGAGGTAAAAGCAGAACTAGGGATATTGGTTTCTGTTTCCGGCTTGCCATGTTGAGAAAAAATAAGACTGCACACCAGGATTTTAAATAACACCTCGTTCCTTACTAAGAACAGCATTGCAGGATGGAAGGAGAAGTGCTCAGCAGCCAGATGCTGGGTGCTTTCAAACTCCTGTTCCTTAATGCATCAAAATTACAGGGTTTCTTTTGTATGGGAATGCATCCCAGGACCCTCTCCAATACCGAGATATGCAGGTGGTCAAGTAGGGAGGAAGAACCCTGTGACAGTCAGGGACAGAGGGAAGGAAAAAATAGTAGTTGAAATAAGCAAACTTCTAAAAGGCTATTTGAAAGGGATCACAGTATTCCTTTAGTAAGTCTTTCAAGAATCTTATTAGCTCTCTAAGCTCTCTGTACCTCAGTCATTTCACAGGTAAAATGGGGACAGTAATTATAACCAACCCGCAAAGAAATTGTGAAGTCTTGGTTAAATAAATCTCTCAATTTGATGAGACTTTTAACTTTTCCTCTAAGTAATGAAATGTAACTCTGCTTTAATATGAAGGGTTGAGTTTTTTCATTAGCTACTAATGAAATATGTATCAATGAATGGCCCTGGGCCTTGATTTCTTCATCTGTATTAGTTCATTCATTTACTCAACATTTACCTGCCGTATGCTTGGCACTGGAATATATTGGGATTTAAGTAAAACAGAGGAGGGAAATAAGGATTAAAGAGGTTAAATAACCTGACCAAGGGCACAGCTAATAAATGGTACAGCTGGAATTTGAACCCCAGGGCCCAAGTTCATAAACACTGTGCTTTAGTACAGACTCTGCCAGGCTCATTGGACTTAGCCCATCTGTATCTCTCCAGAGAAACAGAACCAATAGAATATGTATATATATCTAGACACACACATTGTCTCTCCCCCATACTACCCTCCCCCTCTCCCTATACATATACATGCAAAGGGATTTCTTCTAAGGAATTGGCTCATGTGATTATGGAGGCTGACAAGTCTCAAGACCTGCAGGGTGAATCAAGCTGGAGACCCAAGACACCAAACCAATGGTGGTATAGTTCTAGACCAGAGGCCAGCAGGCTCAACACCCATTGTTTCAGTTTGATCTGAAGGCAGGAACAAGCCAGTGTCCCAGTTTAAAGGAAGCCAGGCAAGAGGAATTCTCTCTTACTCAGGGGAGAATCAGCCTTTTTGTTCTACTCAGGGCTTTAGCTGATTGGATGAGGCCCACCACATTAGGGAGGGCAATCTGCTTCATCAGTCTATTGATTCAAGTGTTAATCTCATCCAAAGGTACTCTCATAGAAATGTTTGACCAAATATCTGGGCACCCTGAGGCTCAGTCAAGTTGACAGATAAAATTAACCATCACACTCTCCCTTTACAGCTAACCTCAACATGTTATGGCTTATGTATGACTATTTTCATTAGCAGCTTTGGGGTTCCACTTGCTAATGGGATAAGTCTATGGATCACTGACCACAAAGTGTGGTTGGGGTGAATTTCAAGAGAGAATCTAGGCTGGCAAGATGATTATCTGGAGTAAACAGGAGATACATATTCCAAATAAAAGAGTGCCAAGTACAATCAAGAAAGGAATTTAGAGATCAATACTTAATAAGGAGCATAAATAAGAATTGGGTCAGAAGATGCACTCAAAATATACTTGAGAGAGTCAGCCAGAAGTCAGAACAAAACATCAATGTCAACTACTGCTTTTGAGGGGATGATATGAGGTCTTAAATCAGAATTGATCCCAAGAGCCAGGAACTCTGGCAGTGAAAATCAGGTTGAGATGGGTTGATGTGAATAATTCAGGATATGGCTGGGATGGAGCAAGGCTATCTGGCACAATTCTACTAGTGTTGACTGTGAAGAGCAGTGCAGTTCTGCCAGCCAACAGGTACCAGGCTGGGCAAGGCACTCTAATATCTCAGCAGAGAGCATCAATGATCTCTTCGTCATAACCAATGGTCTTCCCATCTTTTTAACCTCTGACTTCACATGACAATCTGTACCACTCATTCCATTTCTTAAAGTGCTCTGTCAGATGCTCTCACCTGTTTCTCCCTTTTTTGTTGGCTTCTTGTTTTCCATAGCAGATGGGTTGAAGCAGTAAAATTGCTGTGCCCAGCAGGTTAAGCTGGACATTTCCCTGAGCCCCACACAAACCCTCTGGGAGCTCCATATGTCCATGGATTATGTCCTGACTCTCCACCATGAAAACTTTTGTACTCTAAGTCAAAGAGAGGAATATCGAACAGCTCACGTTTGTACAAATTGTAAAGCACTGTCACACACGTGATCTCATTATATTCTCACCATTCTCTGAGGTATGTGTACAAGTAATTATTATTTTAATCCCAGTAAATACATGAGAATTCTGATTGATTTTCCGGACTCCTGAACTGACCACAGTACATCAAGAGAACCCAATGTCCTATCCCTTCCTTCACATGTTGTCTTAAAAATATCTGATCCATGCCCTTAGTTTAGCCATTATTTATATATGACTCTTCATTTTATATTCCCAATCCCACCTTCTCTCATGAGCTTCAGAAGCATCTTCTTAGCTTCTTACCGAATACTCTTACCTGAGGAATCAAGGTGTCTTAAACTCAACATATTTATGCATCAGTTGATTTCTTCCACTCTCCTCCTCTTATATTCTTTGTTTTTTTAATCTTTTCTTTGAAGGGGATCTTCAGAGGTATTTATCTGGTCCAACCTTACATCTGATGCATATTCCTATTAGTGGTTTACAATTATTGAGTACTTATAAGATATTAGGCATCGTGATGAGTGCTCTACATGTATGAACTCATTAAGTCCTCACAGCAACCCCATGGGAATACAATTATCAGCCCATTTCAGATGTAGAAACTGAAGCTTAGATGAATAAATGACATGGCTAGGAATTGGCCTAGCTGAGATTCACCTTGAGGCCTGTCTGGCAATACAACCATGCTCGTCACCCTTTTATTATTACTCTGGTTCACAAAGACCCTGTGCTACAGTGACTCCTAAACTTTGATAGTCAGTGTTTTGAGGAGGAGCTTGAAATTCTATCAAGCTCCCAGCTGGTGTCACTGCTGCTGATCCATGGATAACACTTTGAATATTAAGACTGATTAGTTTGGCCAAGTGGTAGTCCAACTTGTACTTGAACACCTGCAGTTATATGGGACTAGCTACCACCTCAGAAAGGCAAGTCTTTTCATGCACAGATGGCTCTACTCACTATGAAAATTTCCATTTTGCATTATATTCCTCAGAGCAGCCAAAATCTGGCTCTCTTGAGACAACACAGCACAGACTCAAGAACCAAACTGCCTGTGTTTATATCCTGGTTCTACTCTTAACTGTGTGACTTTGGACAAGTTATTCAACTCTGTTTTCTCAGTTTCCTCATTTTTAACTTGAAGTATAATTGACCTACACAACTATGCTAGTTCCAGGCATACAACATTGTGATTCAATATTTCTATACATTATAAAATGATCATCATGACAAGTCTAGTTATCATCTGCCACCATACACAGTTATTACAATATTATTGACTATATTCCCCGTGCTGTACATTTCATCCCTGTGACTAATTTATTTTGAAATTGGAACTTTGTACCTTTTAATCTCCTTTACCCCCTCCCCTCTGACAACCTCCTGCTTGTTGTCTATCTGTGAGTCTGTTTCTATTTTGTTATGTTTGTTCATTTGTTTTGTTTTCAGATTCCACATATAAGTGAAATCATACAGTATTTGTCTTTCTCTGTCTGACTTATTTCACTTAGCATAATGCCCTCTAGATCCTGCTATGTTGGCACAAGTGACAAGATTTTATTTTTTTAATGGCTGAGTGATATTCCATTATATATGTATAAAATATGTAACATATATATGTATGCACATGTATACACACACACACACACACACACACACACACCACATCTTCTTTATTTATTAATCCATCAATGGACACACTTTGGTTGCTTCCATATCTAGGTTATAGTAAATAATGCTGCTCTGAACATAGGGGTGCATATAACGTTTTGAACTCCAGGAGTGGAATTGCTGGATCATATGGTAGTTCTATTTTTAATTTTTTGAGGAACCTCCGTACTGTTTTCCATAGTGGTTGCACCAGTTTACACTCCCAACCACAGTGCAATAGGGTTCCCTTTTCTCCACATCCTTGCCAGCACTTGTTATTTCTTGACTTTCTGATAATAGCCACTCTAACAGGTGTGAGATGATATCTCATTGTGGTTTTGATGTGTTTTCCCTGATGATTAGTGATGTTGAGCATTTTTTCATGTGTCTGTTGGCCATCGGCATGTCTTCTATGAAAAAACTGTTTATTCTGCCCAGTTTGTAGTTGCATTTTTTTTTTATTTCCGGTACGCGGGCCTCTCACTGTTGTGGCCTCTCCCGTTGTGGAGCGCAGGCTCCGGACGCGCAGGCTCAGCGGCCATGGCTCACAGGCCTAGCCGCTCCTCGGCATGTGGGACCTTCCCGGATGGGGGCACGAACCCGTGTCCCCTGCATTGGCAGGCAGACTCTCAACCATTACGCCACCAGGGAAGCCCTTGACTTCCTCTTATGGTCAATGATAAACAAGCTCTCTTAGGTCACCACTTTTTCCTCTCCCTATCCTTTCAATATCATGAGTTTTCTTCACATAATCACTCGGACATTAACATGAGTATGTAAGTATTGTTCACGGACAAGTTAGCACCACACAATTAATATGCTGCTTCTTTTGAATAATTTCCCACTTTCCCTGGGGAAGATTTTAAGAATTTCTGTAGAGGAGAAAAGGATGGTTGCTTACAAAGAAACATGAATCACATCAACATCAGACTTCTCATCAGTGAATCCAGACGGTAGGGTCAATAGAATAAGTCTTCACATGTTGCAAGAAAAATTAATTTTAGTCTATAAGTCTATACCAAGCCAAATGTTAATAAAGAATGAAGGGCAAAATAAAGACATTTTCAAATATACACAGAATCAGGAAGTTCACTTGTGCTTTGTCTGCAAATCAAAACAGTTTCTGAGCATTGTACACTAGCAAAACAAAAACTCACAAAGGAATCCACTAAATGCAAGAAGACTAAAAATTTAGGAAATATTAAAACTAATATAGAATTTCTTTCCTAGTATCGAAGCTAGGAAGCAAGTATAGAAATAAATCAGTGCAAATTAGATAATCTAACAAATAATGTGATTTAAAAGGTGGATGATCCTAGTATTGGTCTGACAATGGCATAGATCTCTTCTAATGGCAATAAAAAGCACCTATTTAAAAATGCCAGGAAAAACAAAGCTATGCTATAAATTTTTGTTTCAAATATTACACAATTTTGAGAAATTTTTGGTGGAGCTTAAGGAAAGGTTTTCCATTTGTTCTTTCTCTTTGATTATTTTCTTGTTATTATAGTGAAGATGTAGTGCCATAGGAATGTTTAAAAACATACTATTCTACCTGGTTCTGCAGCGAATAATATTTATATAATCATAATGCTGTAAATGCTATTTATTAACTTTCAAAGTTTATAATCAAGTTGTAGATCAAGCACAGAGTTTTAATTAAGTTTATCTAACAGAATCTACATGTTATAGAAAAGTGATGATAGAACTTTCAGAATGTGATCGTTAAAGGAGGCGCTTGGGAAGGGACAAGGTGGAGAGGTTTTATTTACTGTACAAGCTCCAATTTATCCATTTTTGTATGGTAAAGGGTTAAGAGAATAGGTATAAAGTTGATAGAAGAAAAAATAAAGTTTAATCATATTATATGATTAAACATACATTTATATACAAAATTAACCAACAGAAAACCAAAAATTGTTAGAAGTAATAAAGTTGAGGTGTTGGAATAGAGAGAAAGGGCCAATTAGATCATGTTCTAATCTTTAATAGGAGAGAGTTAATAAATATTATTTAAAGTTGATAAATCAAGAAATAGGATTATATCATTTAAAATCAAGGTTATAAACACTAAGAAGAACTTACAACTGAAATATTTAAAGATGGTTACTTCGGAGAAGGATAAACACTAAAATGCATGATTTTATTTTATTTTAAAAATTTTATTGAAGCATAATTGACTACCCTAACACACAGACAGTATTATATTAGTTTCAGGTGTATGACATAGTGATTCAATATTTCTATACCTTACTAAATGATCACCACAATAAGTCTAGTTACCATCTGTCACCATACAAAGCTATTACAATATTATTGACTATATTCTCTATGTTGTACATTACATCCCCATGATATTTATTTTATAACTAGAAGTTTGTACCTCTTAACCCTCCTTCCACTATTTTGTCCGTCTCTCCACTCTTCTCTCCTGTGGCAATCACCAGAATCACCAGTTTGTTCTCTATTTTTGAGTCCGCTTTTGTTTTATGTTTGTTTGCTTTCTTTGTTTTTTAGATTCCACATATAATATTTGTCTTTTTCTGTCTGACTTATTTCACTTAGCATAATACCCACTAAGTCCATACATGTTGCCACAGATGACAAGATTTCATTCTTTTTTATGTCTGAGTTTATCCATCCATCTATCAGTGGACAGTTAGGTTGCTTCCATACCTTGTCTATTATAAAGTTGCAATGAACATTGGAGTGTATATATATATTTTGAATTAGTGTTTTTGTTTTCTTTGGATAAATACACAGAACTGGAATTGCTGGATCTGTCCCCTCAGGCAAGGACAACAAAAACACATGTAAACAAATGAGACTACATCAAACTAAAAAGCATTTGCACAGCAAAGGAAACCATCAACAAAATGAAAAGGGAACCTACTAGATGGGAGAAAATTTTTGTCAAAGGTATGTCTGATAAGGGGTTAATATCCAAAATATACGAAGAACTCATACAACTTAACATAAAGAAAACAAACAGTCTGATTAAAAACTAGGCTAAGGACCTAAATAGACAATTTTCCAAAGACATACAGATGGCCAACAGACATATGAAAAGATACTCAACATCACTAATCATCAGAGCAATGCAAAGCAAAGCCACAGTGAGATATCATCTCACACCTGTCAGTGTGGCTATTATCAGAAAGTCAAGAAATGAAAAATGTTGGTGAGGATGTGGAGAAAAGGGAACCCTATTGCACTGTTCATGGGAATGTAAATTGGTGCAGCTATTATGGAAGAGTATGGAGGTTCCTCAAAAAATTAAAAATAGAACTACCATGTGATTCAGCAATTCCACTCCTGGAGACTTTTTAAAATTTTATTTATTTATATTTTTAAAAAATAATATTTATTTATTTGGCTGCATCTCGCCTTCGTTGTGGCGTGTGAAATCTTTACTAGCGATATGCAGGCTCTTAGTTGCAGCATGGGGGATCTAGTTCCCTGTCCAGGAATCAAACCCGGGCCCCTTGCATTGGGAGCATGGAGTATTAACTGCTGGACCATCAGGGAAGTCCCGACTTTTTAATTAAAAAAATTTTTTAATGTGACTGTATTACTCATCTTAAAAAGAATGGAGATATCAAATTTTTTTAAAATGCTTTTAAGCAGGCACTCCTGATTTGGGTGGGCTGCAATGTTCTACCTGAAATATCTCTCTCATAATGCCTTGGCAATTCTAAAAACTTGCTTGTTCAGTCTGTCAAAATGACATCCACTTTTAGAGTGGAAAAGAAAAAATGAACTCCCTGAAGTGTATTTTTAATCTCTTTGTTCTTCTGGGTAATGCTAAATAGAGAGTCTGGATTAACTGTGAGATGTGGGAGCTGATGTCTGGGCAGGAGTCCTGTTGGAGGTCAACATTTTAATAATAAAATAGTGATCATAGAGAGTCACTTTTGGAATCATGGAGTAGGGACCTCCAAAATCTGCTCTTCGATAAAGCAATGAGAGCATTGGCAAAATTTTTCAAAAGCTTTTTTTTTTTTAACCTCTGGAAATTAACCAAAGGTTTATAACAATCTGATTTAAACAATTTATGCAAGAAAAATGATTGAATCTAGGTAAGAACAGCAAACTTTGTAGCGTTTAACTTTTCCTACTCCCATCCCCCTTTCCACAGCTCTGTAGTACCCTTGAAAACCATGAGCCTAGAAGCCAATCGAGGGAGGCATAATTGGTTTGGAGCTCCCTAGAAGCCCCACCCAGAGAGAATTGTCACTACTTGACCTGTTTGAAAGTTCCCTGGAAACTACTACTCTCGGGGCTTGTCTATATTTGACATGTATCAGAACACAATCAATGTGAACAGACTTTTCCTCAGGGCATTTGTCAAAAACAGTCAGCAGCAAATGTTTAACATAGCAGCTGCCTGAGGCAGTGATAACTGTTGGGGCAAACAAGGCACTGACCAAAAAACTTAAAAAGAAATGCTGAGAAATGAGATGTCCATAGGGCCTTTGAAAAGTTCCAATATATTCCTGGGAATCTAGAAGATCATTCATATGCATGGGGCTGTGAGCATGCCCGCAAAAGATCTGAGAAAGCCCTATTCTCTGAATGTTCTTGAGACTCTGCAAAAACAGGAAGCAAAGGCTAAAGCAGCCTTGTAAACTGCCTGCCAGAATGTTGAAGCACTACCCTAACACACAGACAGAGCTTCTCTGCAAGTACTGTGAGACTCAGTGGTGCAAGGCATTTAAGGAAATCTGTCCATTCATTAGCTGATCACTAAGTTAACTGAGCAGAGACTTTAGGACACACACAACAAAGAATATAGACTTTATAGAAGTAGTTTGGAAAAGCCACTAAACAAACAAATAGTGGCAGCAACAAATGATGGGGATTTGTGGGGCAGAATCTGATTTCCAGAGTTGCTACATTATACTGTTTTAAATATTCAGCTTTTAACTAAATATTGAAACATGTAAGGAAATATGACCCATAAACAGTAGAAAAATCATCAGCAGAAACTATTCCTGAGGACACTCACGCATTAGACTAACTGGATAAAATTTTAAATCAGTGATTAGAAATATGCTGAAGAACTAAACAAATTCTAAAGAACTAAAGTAAAGTATTAGGTGACTCACCAAATAGAGAATATCAATAAGAGATAATTATTATTTTTAAAAGAACCAAATAGAAATATTGGGATTTAAATGTATAATAACCAAAATGAAAAATTCACTAGAGGATCACAATAGTAGATTTGATCTGGTAGAAAAAATAACCAGCAAATTAAAGGATAGATTAAATTTAGATTAAGAAGATTATTGATTATTATTATTAAGATGATTATTTATTTACTTACTTATTTATGGCTGCATTGGGTCTTCATTGCTGCACGTGGGCTTTCTCTAGTTGCGGCCAGTGGGGACTACTCTTTGTTGTGGTGTACGGGCTTCTCATTGTGGTGGCTTCTCTTGTTGTGGAGCATGAGCTCTAGGTGCATGGGTTTCAGTAGCTGTGGCACATGGGCTCAGTAGTTGTGGCTCACGGGCTCCAGAGTGCAGGCTCAGTAGCTGTGGCGCATGGACTTAGTTGCTCTGCAGCAAGTGGGATCTTCCCGGACCAGGGCTCAAACCCGTGTCCCCTGCATTGGCAGGTGGATTCTTAACCACTGTGTCACCAGGGAAGTCCCTACTATTATTATTATTAAGATTATTCAGTCTGAGAAACAGAAAAAGAATGAAGAAAAATTAAAAGAAACTCAGAGACCTGTGGGGCACTATCAAGCATACCAAATATCCATATAGGGAGTCTAAGAAAGGGAGAAAAGGAAAAGAAAGAATATTTGAAGAAATAATGGCCCAAACTTCCCAGTTTGAGAAATAACATTAAACATCCAAGAAAATCAATGAACTCCAAGTAGGAAAACTCTGCAGAGATCCACACCTACATGCACCATGAACTATCAAAAGCAACAGACAAAGAGAGAATCTTGAAAGCAATAAGAGAGAAGTGACAGGGGATCCTCAATAAGATTAACAGCTGATTTCTCATCAGAAACCAGGGAGGCAATGGGATGACATATTCAGAGTGATGGAAAAAAAAAAGACTTTTATCCAGTAATTCTATATTCAGCAAAACTATCCTTCAGAAAAGAAGGAGAGATTAAAACATTCTTAGATTAAAACAAAAACAGCAGCTGAGAGAATTTTCTGCCAGTAGAGTGGCCTTACAAGAAATACTACAGGGAGTGCTTTGGCTGAAATGGAGAGACATTAGACAGTGACTTAAATCCACATGAAGAAAAAAGCAAAGATTATCAGTAAAGGCAGATACATGGGTAAATATAAAAGCCAGTATTTTGGGACTTCCCTGGCTGTCCAGTGGTTAAGATTCTGAGCTCTCAGTGTAGGGGGCCTGGCTTCCATCCTGATCAGGGAACCAGATCCTGCATGCCACAACTAAAAGATCCTGCATGCTGCAACTAAGACCCAGTACAGCCGAATAAATAAATATATATTATTTATAAAAAGCCAGTATTTTTTGGTTTGTTTGTAACTCTTTTCTTCTCCTACTATGAGAAGACACCTGCATAAATCAATAATTATGAGACTGTGTTGATGGGTTAATAATGTATAAAGATGAAATTTGTATGACCATAATAGCATAAACTTGGAGAGAGGGAATTGGAGGTATATCAGAAAAGTTTTTGTGTGCCATTTAAATTGTTTCAATATTAATTAATATTAACTGATATCATTAATTAATATTAATCTCAACTAGATTTTTAAAGTTAATATGATAATTGTAAATCTCAGGGAAACTATAAGAAAATACCTAGAAAAGTATAGTTAAAGAAGAAAATGAAAAGGAAATTAAAATTGTATACTGGAAAATATCACTTTAACACAAAAGAAGGCAGTTATGGAGAAATAAAGGGAAAAATCAAAAGATATAAAGAAAACAAATAGCAAAAAGCCAGACATAAATCCTACCTTATCAGTTATATTAAATGTAAATGGACAAAACACTCTAATCAAAAGGCAGAAGTTGGTCAAATGGACTTTAAAAAACATAATTGAACTATATGCTGCCATATAAACTGCCAGACCCAGTTTACAGTCGAAGACATAAACAGGTTGAAATTTAAAAAGATGGAAAAAGATAAACTATGCAAGCAACCAAAAGAAGTATGCAGTGACCATACTAATAACAGACATGATAGATTTTTTCAGATAAAAATTGCTACTAGAGACAAAGAAGGACATTTTAATCATAAAAGTGTAACAGCAAAGCCAGAATTTGACAGATTGAAGGGAGAAATAGACAATTCAACAATAATAGTTGGAGACATCAACACTCCACTTTCCATATGGATAGAAGACCTACACAGGAAATCAATAAGGATCAAAGACTTGAACAACACTAAAACACTCTAGACCTAACAGACTTCTGTAGAACATTCCACCCAACAGCCACAGAATACACATTCCTCTTGGGTTCACATCACCTTCTCCGTGCACCTATGTCCAAATCTCTCCCTGCCCTCTTTATAAGGATACATGCAGCTTGATTTCATTTAGGTTTCACCCCAGATAATCTAGGGTAATCATCTCACCTCAAGGTCTTTAACTTAATCGTATCTGCAAGACCCTTTTTTGAAATAAAGTAATGTTTACAGGTTCCAGGGATTAGAACCTGATATCTTTGGAGGACATTATTCAGCCTACTACAGGGAGCTTTAAAAAACATTGGCACTTTAGTACCATTTCCAAAAATCCTGATTTAATTGTGTTCAAGTGGGTCCTGGACACTGAAAATGTTTTTAAAGCTTCCCAAGTATATCCAGTGTTTCAAACTACTGCTGTGGGTAAGCCACAGATAAACTGATGAACAAGAATTACTCTGCTTATTTTCTTTTGGTCCTTTCCATCCACTCAATTCTTTTTTTTTTTTTTTTTTTTGCAGTACGCGGGCCTCTCACTGTTGTGGCCTCTCTCATTGTGGAGCACAGGCTCCGGACACGCAGGCTCAGCAGCCATGGCTCACGGGCCTAGCCGCTCCATAGCATGTGGGATCTTCCCAGACAGGGTCACGAACCCGTGTCCCCTACATCGGCAGGCAGTCTCTGAACCACTGTGCCACCAGGGAAGCCCCACTCAATCCTTTTTTATTCAACTCCCTTCTCCTTTCTCCTTTGAGCCTGCTGCCTCAAGTAATTTCTACCAAGAATAGATTATCTGGTAATTAATTCATATTAAATTAACTCATATTCACCATGCTAAAAAAATTTAAGTAATTTAAAAAAGAATTTAGTAAGGCCTAGTTCAGAGACATTGCATGGTGGTCAAAGAAATCTTGAAGGAAAGGAAGGACAGTTCTGGCTCAGGAGTGCTGGGATGTACCACAGAAATCACTCAAGACAGGGAGTCAAGATTTATTTTTATTTACTTAACAAACATGTATAAAATGTTATATGTTTCTGGCATCATTTTAAACACTACAGATTTAACTTCCTACAACTTCATGAAGTTTCATGAACTATCACAAAGCCCATTAAACAGATGAGTAAACTGAGATACAGAGCAGTTAAGCATTTTGTCCAAGGACACCCAGTAATAAGTATCAGGACCTAGGTAGCCCAGATCCAGAGCACAAGTGCTCAAAAACTATCCTTTGTTCTTTTGTTCCTTCTCAGCTCTATCTTCTCATCCCTGCTCTGCTGTGTCTGTACTGTGTGACTTTTTGAAAACCTCTTAACCTCTCTGGGCTTATTTTCTCATCTTTAAAATAAAAAATTGTTTCTAAATGGAAGTGGATGTCTTGCCACACACAGTTTCAACCAATTGTTTATTGACTGATAGAGACACTTTTGTTTTTCTGCCCCCTCTCTTCCTGTTAATCAGTGCGCAAGACTGTCACAATCTGTTTGAGTAATTGTCCCTAGAACATAAGAGTCTTAGAAAGTCCAGGCTGGAGTAAATCTCTGAAACATTCTGCCCTATTCATTTCACAGGTGAGGAAACTGAGAAAAAAGAAGAACTTTGGAGGACCAGTCTTCTAACTCCAAGGCAGTAACATTTTTCTACTATGTGATATGTGTTTTAGAGAAGCACTTCTCAACTTGTGTCCATGAATTACCTGGGGATTTGTTAAGATGCAAATTCTGATTCAGAATATCTGAGGTGGTAACTGAGACTCTGCATCTCTAACAAGCGCCTAGGTGCTGTTGATGCTGCTGGTCCACACTCTGAGTAGTGAGGTTCTAGATAGAACCTAGCACTCAGGTCATGTCACACTTGGGAAGAATTATATCTCCCTCAAATCACTAGGGTCATGCCCAGAATTATATCTTGAAACCCCATTCTTCTTATGACTGTGGCAGTGCATACAATTATGAACATAGATATTGGAAAATGACCATGTTACAGGTGATGGGGAATAGGGGACTGGCAGCTGAGCTAAGGACTTGTGCGGATCAGCAAGCTTGAAACATGCGGTGGCTTTTGTACATCAGGACTATTTTGCTTTCGAGTTACAGAAATCCAAATCATAACAATTTAGGCAAAAAAAGATAATATATTGGCTCGCATAATTTTAAAGTCTGGGGTCTGGTCTGGCTTCAAAGAAGGCTGAATTCAGGTGCTCAAACAATGTCATCAAAAATTTATCTCTTGTCATCTAAGTGCTGACTTTGCTCTCAGATAGACTCCACCATCTATAGTCAACAGCAGAAAAGAGCATGCCACTTTCCCAATAGTTCCAGAAAAATCCATGACTATTCTTTTCTTTGGCCAGGCCTGGGTCATGTGTTCCTTCCAGAACCAATCACTGTGGAAGGGTTTTGTACTCTAATTGCCTAGCCTGGATCACATACCTATTCCTAGAACCAGGATAAGTCCCATCCAGAACACATGGAGGTGAATTGTCTCAAAGAAAAATCAGAATGAGATAAAAAAAAAGAAAGAAAGAAGAAGATGGGGAATGCATGCAGAAAAAGCAAAAACGATAGATGCTCATTCCAGAGAATGGGGCCCGGTGGGCAACTGAAGGTGGTAAGAGCTTGGGTGGGAGGTCAGAGACTCAACAAGGTGCTGGGGCTTGAAGAGTAAATTTACCTACTAGAGCAAATCTGGCTACAGATGCTATTTCAGTAGTATGACCTTGTGATTCTTGCTGAAGCAGTGCTTCTCAGGTTTGGATTCAGGAGGTCTGGGGTGGAGTCCAAGAGTCCACATTTCTAACAAACTCCCAAGTGATGCTGATGCTGCTGACTCGTGGACCACATATTGGCGTGGAGCTGGGCTGAAGCATCAACGGTAATCATCTCCAGCTGTGGTGAATTCTCCGGCTTGATTGTCCTTCCCTTGAAATGGTGGCGGTTGGAAGCATCTGTACTCGCTGTCTGTATGTCCGTAGTAGCTTCTGTCCTGCTATCAGTCATCTCTCTCAGGATAACATGAAGATGGAGGCAGCCTTTCTATTAGAAGCACAGGCTTCCTCATTTGCCTACTCCAGGACTGCTTGGGTTTAAGGCATTGGACCAAAGGAGATCCCTGGCTTAGGGTTCAGGGAAGGTTAGTTGGTGCAGCCATGGTCACCATTTTATTCAATAAAGGAGCCAGAGATCACTCTACTTCCTGCTGCTTATTTATTGTTCTTTGGCTATAGACCAGAGAGATTTGCCAAACTCCAGATGACTGTAGCTGCATGGCTGGGCCCTGTTGAGGCCACCTTAAGTCAGCAGGACTACTCGGTTGACCCACAGCTTGACGAGCCATACCAAGTGCCGTTATTATGAGCCACTGAGTTTTGGGGATGTGTGTCATATTATTGTGGCAATAGATTACTAAAAGACTATCTCGTGAACTGGGACAAATTTTTTATTGTCTGTAAGCCTCTGTTTCCTCTGTAAAATGGGGATAAACTTATTTAGAATTATTTTGAATAGTAAATAATAAGGGAGGTAAAAAAAAAAACCCCACAGTATTCCATTAAATGGCAGAATAACAACTACAGTTTGCCCTCCTACAGCTATCTTCAAGAAGCCTAATGGAGGGCTTCCCTGGTGGCGCAGTGGTTGAGAGTCCGCCTGCCGATGCAGGGGACACGGGTTCGTGCCCCGGTCCGGGAAGATCCCACATGCCGCGGAGCGGCTGGGCCCGTGAGCCATGGCCGCTGAGCCTGTGCGTCCGGAGCCTGTGCATCCGGAGCCTGTGCTCCGCAACGGGAGAGGCCACAACAGTGAGAGGCCCGCGTACCACAAAAAAAAAAAAAAAAAAAAAAAAAAAAAAGAAGCCTAACGGAGAAACTTTCTATTAGAATTAAGAAGAGACGGTATGAAAAAGACAAAAGAAATAAACATTTAGTGATCTCTGCTTGGTGTCAGATAATTTCCTAGACTGTTAACATATTTTATGATCTTCTGTCTTCCCTAGCAACTTATGTGGTAAGCTGTATTATTCCCTTTTTACAGATGAGGAAACTATGACTCAGAAAAGTGAGCTGACTTTGTCAAAGTCAAACAGCTTGTAGTGCAGGTCCTGGAATAAAAAAAGGTTTTTAAAACGTAGGTCTTTTCACTCTAATGACCTTGCTTTTTCCACTGTTAAAATCCAATTCAAACTTTACTTACATTGCAATTTTTATTAAAATATTGTATTCTGGGATCCCACTACAGAGTAAGAAAATAGATGTCTTAGCCAAATCTTTCAAATATTTTTGGGTTTTCCATTTGACTTAATAAAATTTTCTTCTTTCTGTCTGTAATAGAATTAGTCTCTTTCTCCTTCTCTTTATAAATCGGTGTGTGTGTGTGTGTGTGTGTGTGTGTGTGTGTGTGTGTGTGTGTGTCTTTCTCTCTCCCTGCTGCCTTCAGGTCCCTGTAGTTAAAATTCTAGCAGAAGCCAAGTGACTCAGCAAGTTGGATGTGAATCTCAGTGGTTTATTCATTCCTAAAGGAAAAATATTCTCTTAGTAGCATGCCTAGAAAAGGGGGAATGAAAATTTTAAGGCTCTTATAGGAAAAGCATCTTAGATATACACAGCCTATGTGGTATTTTTTTCTTCAGCATGGCAGGAAAAGAGGTCCAAGCTCACAGCAGAGTTTAAATGGACATCTACACACCACTTATGCTCACATGCACAAGCTATTTTTTCTTTCTATATTTAATGCCTATAGGAAATCAGGTCTAGGATTGACTTTGTCAAATTTGATCCCTTGCCTCTATCTAATTCTTGATCTGCACACATATAGTTTTCTATTTTTATTCATAGAAACAAAGGACTCAGAACTCATTGTTTGCATTTTAAGCCATACGACCTGGATTTGGATGACGTATTGGTCAGAACAAGCTAGATTATATTGCAGTAATAAACACCCTCATGTTCGTAATGGCTTCAACATAACAACAGTTTATTCTTCTAGCCTCTACTTGTCCAATGCAGATTAGCAGGGCCTTTCTTCATCATCCTCACTAATGAATGTCCACTTCTGTGGACTTCTGTGATTGTCAGCAAAGGGAGAAAGGGGGAATCAGCCAAGCACAGGAACTTATATGCTTCTACACATACGTCACTCCTGTTCTTATTTAACTGTGTTAACCAAGTCATGTGGGCACTCTTACTTAAGGGGGTAGGGAAGTGCAGTCCCTCCATATGCCTAGAGAAATAAAGCCAGAGGTTTTATGAACAGCTCCAATAACTAGCCCAGATGGTCAGGTAGGGTCCTTGCCACTCCTGGACCAATGAAGAAATAGGATTCTGGCCAATTCACTTTCTTCTTGGGTGGACTAACTTTTAACCTTAAAAAACAATAATGCCAGGGCTTCCCTGGTGGCGCAGTGCTTAAGAATCTGCCTGCCAATGCAGGGGACACGGGTTCGAGCCCTGGTCCTGGAAGGTCCCACATGCTGCAGAGCAACTAAGCCCATGAGCCACAGCTACTGAGCCTGTGCTCTAGAGCCCTCGAGCTACAGCTACTGAAGCCCGTGCTCTGCAGCAAGAGAAGCTACCGCAATGAAAAGCCCCCGCGTGCAGCAATGAAGACCCAACGCAGCCTAAAATAAATTTTTAAAAACCCAAACATAAAAAACAATAATGCCATATCTTATACAGCTTAGAGGTTAACAAGTATAAGGAATAAACACATTTCAGTGATTCAAATAAGGTAATATAGAATTTTATTCTTTAAAATGATATGTGCCTGGAGATAATACAGTTAAAAATAGGTAAGGTTCTTTTTCAGTTCTTTCTTGCTTTCACTGTTACTAGAAGGGGGTTTACATTGTTTGGCTTATATTGTCTCCCAGATGTCAAGAGATACTAAATTTCTTTCCTTTTTTTTTTTAACCATTAATGTATAATGATCACTGATTTCCAGGTAGTGAAAACATTGTTCATGTTAGAGATATGAAATTTGGCTTTCAAGGGTGGACTCATCCTTCAAATACGTAAAACTTACTTTGAGACTGCATGCCTATGTCTAAATTTTAGCAAAATACAGGTCCTCTTAATTTCCTAAAAAGAGTTGATCATATTTTCTATTAAATAAGGCTGAGATAACTTGATCTAGAAAGCTGGACACACTAATGTAAAAGCTGTTTTTAGAGCACTTCTGTCCATAGAACTTTCTGTGATGCCAGAAAATGCCCCACAGCTGCATTGTCCAATAAGGAGCCACTAGCTACATTTAACACTTGATATATGGTTAGTGTGACTGAAGAACTCATTTTAAAGTTTTGTTTAATTTTAATTAGTATAAATTTAAATCTAAATAGCCACATGTGGCTAATGACTGCTGTATTGCATAGCAGAGTTCTAGAAGTTGGTCTTTCAACAAAGTTTATTATTGTTGAGTTAAAAAAAAAAACTAAAATGCATGCTTAACTTGAAATAAAGGAATCTCACGAGTACATTCCTGGTCTGTCTACTGAAAACACGAGATTCCCATCGGAATGTTTTCTCAGTCTGGGGTATGGGCATCTTGGAATTCTAGCAACCTGCAGAATCAGTACTTTGTGAGTGGACACTGGGTTAGGCCATGCTGGGTGGTGGTGCTGGACTGTAGGGTAGGGTAGAGGGAAAGCTGGCAATTGCCCTAGAGCAGAATTATTATGTCAGTCAGTGTGGTAGCCCTAATACCCTTCCTGGCAAGACCCTCTTGAGAATATCTCCTCTTTTTTGATTTGTCCAGGATCTCCAATCCTTAATATGTGCCATCCACTATGCTAAGACCTAAGGGTACATACTACACCGGGTCCTTCCTTCAGGGAGCTCCCAGCCAACAGTGAGATATATATATATGAGGTGCATGGGGACATAGAATAATGAGTGACACAGTGGAAATATTGAAAGTGAGATTAATATTCTCTCTACTTATGTGGAATTCAGAGAAAGAAGTATTTCCAAAGATGTTTGTGGCAGAGACTGGCTCAGTACTCACCAAGCCTGTTGCTTCTTTCCAGTCTCCCAGGCTACACTACCCAGCCCTACTTTTATTTAGTCCAAGGCCATATGACAAGGTTCTGACCAAGGTATCTTGCCACATTGACATGCCTCCTATAAAACCTCTTGTTTTATTCTTCATACTCTTTCTTCTTTTACAGGAACCGTGGAAGCCAAATGCAGAGGATGGTAGCACCGTAAGATGAATGGAGCTGGATCCTTGAGAACATTGCTTGGAGGAGACACCAGGAAGGCCTTACAAATCCAACTGGACTGTTATGTGAAAAATAAACTTTTACTGTGTAAAGCCACTATAATTGGAGGGCTATTTGTTATAACTATTAGTGTCAATTATCTTTATATGTCCAATTGACTTCAACTTGGATATCAGATATAATCACAGATTTATAGAACTTAGAAAGTCCTCAGTCTATTTCATCTCTTTACCTCACAGAAGAAGAAATGAAGTGACTTGCTGAAGTTCACACAGTTTTTGGAAATCCCAGGACTAGAATCCAGTCTCCCAAATCTCAGTCTAAGGCTGGCTCCACCAAGCCAAACTTGTCTCTATTAGTCTATACATACTTTTCAGCACACTTGTGTGACTGCCAGTGAAACAGAAACACACAGGTTGAATTTTGTGGAAAATTAAAATTGTCTTTATAAGGAGAAGGACATTAAAATTTAGCCTAATATTTTTATATTAACACATTTAGGTTGTTAACAAAGTACTGAATTTAAAACATGCTTTGATTTATTTATCAGGACAAGTTTAGGTTTGTCATCAGGACAATGCCTTATTATATTGTTTGCTTTTGTTACACCGTGCCTGGTATTTAAATTTATCTATCTCCAGGACGTGAGAGGTTGACATTCTTCTTCGGGTGCAATATATGGGTTCATCAATTTCTGAGAAAATTAGGTTGTAACCTTGCTGTAACTTTCGGTGTCATCAGATTGAACTCTAAGTTTCTTAGTCCATGGACTAAATCCATGGTACTTATACTTTCTAGGGTAAAGTGGGACAAAAAAACACAGGGTAATTTAATTGCTGTGGCAGATACTGTAGCTTGCATGATCAATAGCCCCTCTCCGCTTTCGTTATGGATACCAAATCTTGATGCATTTGTGTGGCAACCAGCCACAGCCTAGCCCAGGTGATGAATGGTGATGAATGTAAACCAGATGTGTCAGTCTTGGTCACCTTTATAAATGATTTGTCTAGAAATGGGAATGGGACTGAATTCTGGCCAATGAAATGTAACTAAAAATCTGCTGGAGGTTTCTGGGAAATATTTTCCTCTCTGCTAAGAGGGAGGTACATAAGACAGGCCTTTATTGTCTGCCTCTGCCTTCCTACATCTGGATTTAATTGTGTGAGGATGTGACTCTGGGAGCTGCAGCAACAGTGCAGGGTGGGAAACTCTAATGTGAGTTGGGGCATCTCTTTTTTCATATCCCTTTAAAACACGACCCTCAACCCTCCTGACAAGTGCACAGTTGCTTTTCTCTCAACTCACTGCAATTGAGGAATTAAGGATTAGGTCCTTCATAAGTTCCCAAAAGGTTTATTGGTTTCCAGTCCCTGATACATTCTCTGACAAATTAGCCTAGTCACTATGTTTCCATCCCTTCTATCTGGTCTGAAAAAAGGGTGATACAGATAATATTTGCTTTCAAGTTTCTTATTTATAAAATTGTAGTGATAAAAATCTACTTGCTAGTCTAGGAAGGACTGTATTAAATTCATTTATTCAATTCATATTTACCAAATGCTTATAGTGAGCTAGAAATTATGGTTAACACTGATGATACTGGATGAACAAAGGAATTTCTGATCTGGTAGAAAAGACAGGCAAAAAAGTAAATTGTTAAATAAGCATATCAAGAATCAGAAATTGTAAGAATTTCAATAAGCTAAACAGGATAGGGTGATGGAGGAAAATGAGTGGGGCAGGAATACCACTTTCAAGAGAGTGTCCAGAGAAGACCTCCAAGAGGTGGTGAGATTTAATCTGAGAAGGATGGAATGGAGCCCACCAGGTAAAGAACAGGGAACACAGGGAAAGATTTTGCAGCAGATGAATAATAAGAATAAAAGTCTTGAGATGGGTGGATCTTGGTTGTTCTAAAAGAAGTGAGAAGGTAAATGTGGCTGCAGTGTAGTGAATTATAGAGAGAATGGCAGGGACGAGGTCATGTAGGGCTTTATAGGTCATAATAAGGAATTTTTATTTGATTCTAATTGCAGTGAGAAGTCTTTGAAGGGTTTTAAGCAGGGGGGAGTCATGATTTTGTGGGATTTAAAAATTAAAACTCTAGCTTTTGTGTAAAAATGGTCTAGAGATGTTCAGAGGGAGAAAACCAGATAGGAGGCTACTCCAGTGCTATAGGTAAGCAGTAGCAGAGGCTTAGCCTGGGAGAAGAGATGGAAGCGGGACTGGGAAGAAGTGAATAGATGCAAGACAAATTTAGAAAGTTAAATCAACAAAATTTGCTGATGGATCAGGTGTGGGAAGTAAGGGAAAGGAAAAATTAAGTGGTATCTTCCAGATTTTTGATTCAAAGAACTGGATGGATGGTGGGGCTACTTTCTGAGAGGAAAAGACTAGAGAGGGGAGGATCTGGACTTGGGGTGAAAATCAACAGTCTGATGTAGATTTTTAAAAGATGACTGTGAACCATTTATATGGAGATGTCAGATTGGTAGTTGAATATGTGTCTATTTTTAAGTCTAAGCTAGTGTATCAGTTATCTATTGCTGTGTAACAAACCACACCAAAAGTCAGCAGCTTCAAAAACTATTTTGTTACCTTGTGGTTTTTTCAGGTTGGTGAGTTACCCTGGGTTAACTGAGGGTCTTATTTGGTTTTACCTGAGTTCTCTAGCTCATCAGTAGTTGGCTGTTATTTGGCTAGGTGGCTTTGTTTCTGGGGGTTGGTTGATTGTCAGATGGTGTAATTATCTATTCATTCTTTAGTGGGCTGCCTTGGGCTTGTTCATATGATAGAAGGAGGGTTCCAAGAGTTAGTAGAGTCTTAAGCTCATAACTGGTAAACCATCACCTTCCCAGAATTCTATTGACCAAAGAAAATGATAAGGCCAGCACAGATTCAATGAGTAAAGAAATAGATTATACCTCATGATCTAAGCTATTGTAAAGTCACATTGCAAAAGGGTATAGACACAGAGAGGTCATTATCTGGGGCCATCAATGTAATTAACTGACTATGGTACAGGTCTTCAGCATATAGGTATTATTTAAAGCCATAGGAAAAACTGAGCTCAACTAGAGATAAAGTGTAGGCGAAGAAGAGAAGAGTCTTAAGAAGCTCCAGCATTTGGCCAATGAGGTTGGGGCCAGCAAAAAGACTAGAAGGTGAAACAAGAAATAAAAATATGTAGAGCATGCGCTAATGTTTAATAAACGGAGTCTCAATATAATTTATATTCATTTATTGATGTGTCCTCAGTTCAGGTCACTTAGCTAGCTCTGTGGCAGAGCTATAGACTATGGTCTTCCTGTAAAAACCATGTAGAATGTATAATTTAGTTGGAGGGACAGCCTCATGCTCACATAAAGTTAATAACAATGTAAGACAACTATACAGGTCTTTCTCAATAGCCTATCACTGAGAATCCTTCAGCAAGATAAAAGTCAACCCTTTGGCTGGTTACGTATATGTTTTTACTTTGTGAAAAATTCATCAAATCATACACTATTATTTGTGTAGTCTTCCATGTGTGTATCATATGGCAATAAAAAGTTTAAGAAAAAACAGTTCAACCCTCTGGGTTATTTATACCTGATAGTGATTTAGTTTGATTAAAAACACTGTCTTTTCATAAGAACTTACTTTTATTATACTAGTTTTCATATATGTGATATATTCTTATATATTTCAGGACCAAAATTTTGAAAAAGAGGCTTGAGAATAAAAAAAGTAAATTCTTTTTCCTTATAAACAATTTAATCATGATAAATTTTTAAAACTTTTAAAAATAGTTTTGAAAAAATTGTATATTAGCTTTGTCTTTTACCTCAGCTTAAATGAACTCCCAATATGTAAAAGGAATCTAGTTCTCTGCTTCAGCATGCATTGTACTTTTAACACAAGAGCAAAAGAAAATTCAAACAGAGGAGAAATTGCTTTTTGTTATAAATTTATGCTGACAAAAGGTAAGAAGCCTCTTTTGAATAAGACAACTGAAGAAAAAAATTGAAACAGAAAGAAAAGAACACCTTGCAGGAATTAAAAAAAAAAAAAAGGCCAAATCAGATAGGGGCTTGCTTGGAAAACTAGATTGGGGATAGATTGGCTGGGTCAAAAGAAGGAAAACAGCTTTTAGAAAATTGGCTATAGAAATAATCATAGAATCTAAAGTTGGTTCAGATGATTTAGGAATCCTGGGGAGGAGGGGTTACAAGGCAGCTTGAGTCTCAGGAGATTTGCATCATATTCTGTGCAAAGTTGAACCAGAAGCCATTCTCATAACCAGTGCAACCAAAAAATGATTATTAACTGTATATTCATGGCATGTGAACATGGGCAGTGACTGAACCCTCACAGAGTTGTCTGAGCGCTGAGATATAAGGACTGTCATATTGGATGAAGAAACCGAGGCCCAGAATTACTTCAGCAAAGTAATTTGCTGAAGACCATTTAAAGAGCCAAGAATAAAGTGGTATAGGGCTAGTCTGAGTTAATCACCTCAAAGTCTAAAGAGAGGAGTTAATCACCTCAAAGTCTAAAGAGAGGAGTGTGCTGTGTTTTTGGAGGTAAACCATGCAGAAATGAACTTTGTAGAAGATTCAATTGGTGTGGATTTTTTTTTTTTAAATATTGGGCAAAGCCTGTGACCAGAAGTGGTGGGAATGCCAAAGCAAGTGATTTACAGTGGGTACCAATATTCCTGTAAGAGTGATTGTAGTAGTTTTAAAAAATGGCCACAAATTCTTTGATACTCCTTTCATTGAGAGTTTGAGGGTCCATGTCACCTTCCCTGGATCTGGGTGGGCCTGTGACTGCCACCTGAAGAATAGATTGGGGTTAGAAAGCAAGTATAGAGGCCAAGACACCTGTTCAAAGGCTGCTGCTGCCATACAGAATGATGGCAGCTTGGACTAGGGGGATGATTCTGGAGATGGAAAGAAGAAGCTCTAAATACATTTAAGAGGTGAAATTAAATGGACTTGATGACAGAATGAATATGGGAGGGTATGGCTTGAATAATTAAACAGTGCTAATTTCTCTAGATGGGAGAAGCTAGGCATAGAGCCCCAACATTTTATTTTAGCCATTTGGGATGACCATGAGATATCCTACTTTCTACTGGTGGTTGGATGTCAAGTGGGCAATTGGATCCATAAACCTGGAGCTAGGGAGATATCTGAGCTAGGTATAGAATTTCTCTTATACAAAAATTAGTTTTTTAAACTTGAATTATTCTTTTGACATAGCTTTGTTGGCCCTTCTCCAAACCTGTAATTTCAATATCCTCTTGCGCTTCCCAATTACTTCAGTTCCAGGCAATACAGCACCAGGGTCATCTTCCTCCATCTCTGTTTTTACACCTATGAAGATTTTCTTCAGCCCTCTTATTCTGTGAAGTAAAGCAAGGGCTAACCATATTCCTGAGCTTTTAACCAGAGCATCAGAAAACAAACAAACAAACAAAAAAACAAAAAAAAAAACAAGGTCTGGAGCTTAAATGGCTCCATTGCACATTTGTAGTTTCACAGCAGTCCCTAGGAGTTTAAGAGAAATATTGGAGGTTCAAAGTCTGAGAAAAAGTTGGTGCCCCTCATCAGTTTTGCCTGTAAAAGTCTATAACTCAGTATGACAGATTACATCCATTTTTCAGTTTATAAAAGCCTCAAGGGATGGCTGCTTCTCCAGATCTAATAACTCCCCATGGGACTGTCGTGCTTGTTGGTCCCCTCCTCCCAAATCCACACTGTCCTGCTCTCAGAATCACCATTATTTTCCCATTAGGTCATTTCTATTCCCTCAAGCTTGTTAGCTTGACCCCATTAAGTCATAGTTTAATCATTTCCTCAGAAATCATTTCCATCATTTCTGTAATCTTTGTAATTGGTCCTTGTCATAGAAAATCAAAATGGTAACAAGAGTAAAACCGAATGCTTTCCTGTAAGATATGCCACATACCCATATGTATTGGCTACTGTTCAGGATTCCTGACCTTAGGAATCAAACTGGGAAATGTCCCATCAATAACATAATAAGTTTTATATGATAAGGCAGAAGGAGAGCACTTAGTCAGTGGCAACAATTTGTCTCTTTAGAAGACGAGAACAATATCATTAAAAGAGGGAAAAGAAATGGTTAAGATCAACGATCATTTAGATTGTTGCACTTCTAGCTCATCTTTATCCTTCAAGCCTTAACTCAAATGCCCCTTTTCTCAAAGGCCTTTTCTGCCTACTCTTTCATCTAAGGAAACCACCCCCATCTCTGGCCAATTATTCCCTTATTCATTACTGTATTTATTCCCTTCCTTGTACTCATGATAATTATTTGTAATTTTCTTGTTTCAATGTTTGTTTATATGTTTATTTGGTATTCAAGTGCTACTTTATCCCTCGTTCAGAATAGGTGCTCAATTAATTAATGAAATGTCTGAACCAGGCCAAAATCACCAGCTAGTCTGGTAAGAGAACTCAATCCAATTGATTATTTGGTATCCTCTGCTAAGTACTATCCAATGGAAATACAATTCAAGTCATTTATGTAATTTAAAATATTCTAGTCACTGCATTAAAGAAGTAAAAAAAATGAAATTAATTTTATAATGTATTATATTTTACCCAGTGTATCCAATATATCATTTTAACATGTAATTAATATAAAAATTATTAATGTAAAAATTATTAATAAACTAGTTTACATTCTCATTTTTTGTAGTAAGTCTTTGAAATCTGATAAGTATTTGATACTTACAGGAAATCTTAATTCGAATGTTAGGTTTCTATAGGAACTCCTTGATTTGTATTTCAATTTTATAAAATTTATAGTTGCAAAAGAAGATTCACATACCCAAACGGTTCAAAACATGCTTAAGCATTTTCTGATAATGAATCAAGTATCAGATTTTAAATGTAAATTTAAGTAAATTAAAATGAAAGAAAATTAAAAATTCAGTTCCTAATTACAGTAGACACATTTCAAGTACTTAACAGGGGCTAGTGTCTACCATGTTGCAGCTCTAGACATCTTGTCAAACTTTTCTTGTCATGTTTTCTTATGGAAATGTGTCCTTACAATCAGATTACATTATTCCAAAAGGAAGAAGAGAAAAGAACTTGTACACATTAAGTGGAGGTGTTTGCCAGGAACTTTGGCAGGTATTTTCCAAATAACCATTCAAACAAGCCTATAAGGCTTGTTTCAACGTCCCCATTTTATCCATTGGGAAACTGAAAGCAGAGAGAGAAAGAGAACTTGTTGCAAGCACATGGCATCTTTCTCTCTCTCCAGTGGTTTCCAAATGAGAAGAGTAAGCAAATGGGCACTCACCCTCAGCTTTGTACTGTGTCCTTCCCCATCTTTCTAGGCACTACCCTGACCATCTGAGAGCATGCCCAGCTCCTGCTCAGGTGTGAGCTGCACAGTGCAGGCTTTCTGCTTTCCAGTCCTTGCAGAGCCTGGGGAGGATTGGTCCTGTGGTAGGAGGTAGATGGGGCCCTGGGCTGAGCAGCTGAAGTTTGTCAAGTGGAGTAAATTGGAGCTTTGTTTTCCCTAGACATGGCAAGAACAAAGTTAGTGGCAGGAGCTGAGCTCTGTTAGACTAAAGAGATAAGATGACCACTCCTGAGGTCAAGCAGACCTCCCTGACTGCACATGTGCAGAAAGACACCTTGGGGGTCAAAAGGGAGGGGGTCCCACCCCATAATAATTGTTTTAAAACCTCCCACAGTCCTCCGTGTTGGAATTCATCTTGGCAAAAAGATGTGCATACATGTTGGGGAAGGTCAGTTGTGGGAAAAGAAGCAAGATAATTGGCCAAAGGTAAACAAAGACCCAGAGGAACTGCCCTATATACATGATGTAACCGCCTCTTTACTGTGCTCCTCCTCATTAGAGAGGACGCCCACACCCTTTCTCTCTGGGTGCGTATTTCTGCCTTGCTTCTGTCTTACATAAATAAACTGCTTCTCTGTGTGTTCTCTCACGTGTTATGCTGTGTCTCTAGTAATAAACTTTGTACTCGTTTTGCTCTTTTTGCCTCTTTGAGAAACTAATTTTTCAAATGGGGCAACAGCCAGGAGAATTTTGCTTCTAGCCTCTAGCCACTGGTGGACTGGCAGCTAGGATTCCTGGTTTTCATCCAGGCTACCCAGGTTCAATTCCTGGGCAGGGAACTAAAATCTCTTTCCAAGACTGCTCGCTGCTGTCCCTCTGAAATCAGTCCCAGGTGAGGCCCTTTTGCCTAAGGAATTGAACTAACTCCCCTTGCCCCCTTGGAGGGTGCTTGAAAGTAGTACTCCCCCTTGAAGGTAAGGAGAGCACTGCCTACCTCAGAGCCAAAGATTCTCTGGAGAAGAACTGAGATCTTTCTGCATTGTTCTATGGGAAAGCTCTTTGGGTTGGGATGGCCTCTGGGGATGTAGAGACCAATTCAACTGCTAACATTTAAACTCTTCTGCATTATTTAACTTGGACAATATTCCTTATCTCCTTTGGAAAAAACAAATTGTATATTTAAAACAACTTTGAGATGCCCAGCCATCATCTGTGTTTATGTATTCACTTTCTCTAAAGAGTTCAAGGGGAAACAAAGAATTTTGATGAATTTACATGTTTGAAATTACTAGTTGCCCCTCAATATCCCTTTTCTTTTCTTCCTTAGTGATAGAACACCTTATTTTTAGCTATACACATGCTCCTCTCCTGAGAACAAAGATTATATTTCTTAGCCTTCTTTGTAGCTACCTGTGGTCATGTGACTACATTTTGGCCAATGCAGTGTAGGAGGAAGTGTGTGAGGCTAATCTGTACCTTTCTTCACTTCCTTCCTCTATTGTTCAGGCTGGAATGCAGAGTTGTTGGCTGGAATTTCAGGACCCATGTCGGACCATGAGGTGGAGGCCTTATGACATGAGGTGGGGTCCCTTGTGCTTTCTGAGAACTTCTTTTTTGCTCAGTCAATACAAGGGATTGTTACTGGGTAAACAGTAGGAGGAATTCTGGACCAAGTCGGGGCCAACTCCAGGCAGTACTTCTACAGACTTCTGCCCACATACTTATTCCAGGTACTTATGTGTGAACTCACTTTCATTTTGTTATCACACTGTTTTCTGAGTTTCCCAGTTCTTCTTCCTCCAGGAATTTCACCCTTCTCTTCTCCCGTCTAAGAACTCATTTCTTTAACTTTCTGGTTATTGGCTTGCTACTGGAGGTTGATTGCATTAATATACACAGATTTCCATGCCTCCCTTTATCCATAACTTTCACTAGTGACCTTCCACACTTATTCTGGGCGTGGGCATGATATATGTTTGATTAATGAGATAGCAGCTATCTTTTTGAAAAGTGCGTGCACGTTTTTGCTTTCTCTCTTGGATCCTTGCACCACCAAGAGTACATGCCTGAGCTAGCCTGCTGGAGGGATGGGAGAGATACATGGAACAGAGCCAAGTCATCCCAGCTGAGGCCACCCTAGACCAGCCAGCTGACAGCCAGCCTGTGGCAGGTGGTAGTGGATGCCTGAGCAAGCCCTGCCAAAATCAGTCAAGACTGGTCCAGGGTTGCAGAACTTCCTAGTGGAACCATAGGCTGATGAGAAATAACAAATGGTTGTTGTTTTATGACACTAAGTTTTGGGGTAGCTTGTTGCATAGCCATAGCACTCTTCTCTCCCCACCTGCCCCCCCCCCACCTTACCACAACCATCTCTGCCATTTACCATCTATGTGATTATATCAGTTAGTCATCTCAGTGTAACTAACCACCCCCCAATTTTTTTGGCTTAAAACAGCAAAAAATATTCATGATTATTCATGAGTCTATGGGTCGGCTATGGGTTCTGCTGACTTGGGTTGTGCTTGCCTGATCTTGGTGGGACTTGCTCATGCATCTGTGCTCAGCTAGAGATTAGGCTGGTTTATTATGGCAACACTGGGATGACTGGGATCTCTCTCCACATCGTCACTCATCATTCAGCAGACTGTCCTGAGTTTATTCACATACTGGTCACAGAGCTCCAGGAGTACACAAGAGTGATGAATCCTAATGTGAAAGCACTTTTCAAACCTCTGCTTACATCATGTTTGCTCTACTTCATTGGCTGAGGCAAGACACATGGTCAAGCCTAGAATGAGTGTGGAAAAAAGTTGTAGAGTGGCATGAAAAAATTGGGGCACTAGTGCAATTGATCCACCATAGTGTCATCACACAAATCCCTTGGTTTCTCTGAACCTCAGTTTCCTCCTTCAAAAAATGGAGATAGTAATACTAAGCTGTTAGAGTTGAATTGTATGTAGATATGTAGAAGTCCTAACCCCCAGTTCCTGTGAATGGACCTTACTTGGAAATAGAATCTTTGCAGATATAATCAAGTTAAGATGAGGTCATTAGGGTGGGCTCTAATCCTATACGACTGGTGTCTTTATAAGAAGAGGAAAACACCATATGAAGGCAGAGAAACACAGGCATAGGCAGATATTAGCATAATAGAGCAGCAAACCCATAAATTACAGGGATTGACAGCCACCACTCAGAGCTAGGAAGGGGTAAGGAAGAGATTTATCCATAACCTCAGAAGAAACATGGTCCTGCCAACCCCTTGATCTTGGACTTCTGGCTTCTAGAACGGTGAGACAATACATTTTAGTTGTTTTAAGCTACTCAGTTTGCAGTACTTTGTTATGGCAGCCCTAGGAAAATAATAGAGAGCCTTACTCCTCTGGCAGAGCTTTTATCTAAGTATCAGTGAGACTAGTGACTGCTGATGGATGGACTCTGGCCCTACAAATAGTTATTCTGAGATAATGCCAATCCTATTTCATATTGGGAAGAAACTCTTCAAGTAGGGATGAGGTTGCACAGCTGCTGCAGCATCAGAGCTACCACAGATCTCTGGTTTTAGAATCCTTGATGTTTCCAAGGGAGGAAAAGGTCAGCTTCGCTTGTCTTCCTGTCAGCCTCCCTCTTGGTTTGCCATCAGCTCCCCAACACCTGCCCCCACCAGTCCTTGAGAGGCATGCCTACAGGGCCGGGGACGTTTCCCTTTGCTAAAGAAGAAACCCTGATGTCTGACTGCTGGCCTTCCTCCTATGTAACTCTAGCTCCAGGAACGTTCCAGGAAGACAGAGGCTAAATTTAATCTCCCTTAACCTTGAGATTTCTATACTGTGTCCTCCATCCAGACTCTTTTATTATGCAGGGAACTTGGTTCTGGGCACTCTAGAAGCAGTAGTTGTTGTTTTTGTAGCCAAACAGGCAGGAAAGGTGCCTTTCTCCTGTGGAATGTCTCACATCTCCTTAGACATTTTAAGAGGCTAGGCAAGCGAAAGTGCTCCCAGAATGCACCACCAGATTTCTCCCAGAATGCTTCATGCTGCCTCCCACCCCCTAACATTGCTCATTCTGTTCTCCTTGACTAGACAGGGCTTTCTACCACCTCTACTTGTTGAAGTGGTTCTCGAACACTGAGAACTTTATGTTTTTACAACTTTACTACAGCTAAGTCTTTTTTCCCCCCACATTTTGCATTATATTGTCTTTTTATTGAATTATAATTGACTTATAATATATTAGTTTCAGATGTATTGCATAATGATTTGATAATTTTATGTTACAAAATGATTGCAATGATAAGTCTGGTTACCATCTATCACCATACAAAATTATTACAATATTTTTGACTATATTTCCTATGCTGTACATTATATCCCCATGAAATTTATTTTATAACTAAAGTTTGTACCTCTTAATCTCCTTCACCTATTTTGCCCAACCCCCACTCCCCTCTTCTCTGGCAACCACCAGTTTGTTCTCTGTGTCTATGAGTCTGTTTCTGTTTTGTTTATTTGTTGTTTTTTAGATTCTACATATAAGTGAAATGATACAGTACTTGTCTTTTTCTGTCTTACTTATTTCACTTAGCATAATATCCTCTAGGTCCATCCATGTTGTTGCAAGTGGCAAGATTTCATTCTTTTTTATGGCTGAGTAGAATTCCATTTTATGTATATACCTACACACCACAATTTCTTTAACCACTCATCAATTGATGGACATTTAGGTTGTTTCCATTTCTTGGCTATGGTAAATAATGCTGCAGTGAACATGAGTACACATATATTTTCAAATTAGTATTTTTATTTTATTTGGAAAAATAGGTAGAAGTGGAATTGATGGATTGTATGGTAGTTCTATTTTTAATTTTTTGAGGAAGCTCAGTACTGTTTTCCATGGTGGTTGCACCAATTTACATTCCCACCAACAGTTCACGAGGGTTTCCTTTTCTCCACATCCTTGCCAATACTTGCTATTTCTTGTCTTTTTGATAATAGCCATTCTGACAAGTGTGAAGTGATATCTCACTGTGGTTTTCATTTATATTTCCTTGATGATTAGTGATGTAGAACATCTTTTCATGTGTCTGTTGGTAATTTGTATGACTTCTTTGGAAATATGTTTATTTAGGCCCTTTGCCCATTTTTCATCAGGTTTTTTTTTTTTTTGAGTTGTATGAATTCTTTATATATTTTGGGTATTAATCCCTTATCAGGTATATTTTTTGCAAATATATTATCCCATTTAGTAGGTTGCATTTTTCATTTTGTTGAAAGTTTCCTTCGCTATATAAAATATTTTTAGTTTTGATATATTCCCATTTGTTTACTTTTGCTTTAGGGGACATTGCCAAAGAAATACGGTTAAGCCTGATATTGAAGAGTGTACTGCCTATGTTTCCTCTAGGAGTTCTATCATTTCAGGTCTTTCATTTAAGTATTTAATTGATTTTGAGGTTATTTTTGTATGTGGTGTGAATAAGCAGCTCAGTTTAATTCTTTTACATGTAGTTGTGCAGTTTTCCCAACACCATTTTTGAAGAGGCTGTCTTTGTGTCATTGTATATTCTTGACTCCTTTGTAATAGATTAATTGACCATATAAGCATGGCTTTATTTCTGGGTTCTATTCTGTTCTATTGTTCAATGTGTCTATTTTTGTGCCAGTACCATATTGTTTTGATTACTACAGCTTTGTAGTATAGTTTGCAATCAGGGAGAGTGATATTTCCTGTTTTATTCTTCTTCTCAAACTGCACTGGCTATTCTGGGTCTTTTGTGGTTCCATATAAATTTTAGGATAATTTGTTCTAGTTCTATGAAAAATGCCATTATTATTTTGATAGGGGTTGCAATGAATCTGTATAACGCTTTCGATAGTATGGACATTTTAATATTCCACGAGTATGGTATATCTTTACACTTATTTGTGTAGTCTTCAATTTCTTTCATCAATGTCTCAGTTTTCAGAGTACAGGTCTTTTACCTCCTTTGTCAAATTTATTCCTAGATATTTTATTTTTTTGATGCAATTGTAAATGAGACTGCTTTCATCATTTCTTTCTGAAAGTTATTGTTAGTGTATAAAAATACAACAGATTTCTGTACACTAATTTTGTATCCTGTAATTTCACTGAATTCATTTACTTGTTCTAATAGTTTTTTTGGCAGAGTCTTTCAGGTTTTCTCTATATAGTATCATGTCATCTGTAAATAGGGACAGTTTTACTTCTTCCTTTCCAATTTGGATGCCAAATTTTAAGAACTTTAAATCATGGGTCAGAATGGAGGGAGCACAGGACTTGAGATAAAAGACCTGAGTTTGAGATTCATCTTTAACACTTCCTGTGTGTCTTTGAGCAAGTCACTTAACATCTCTATACCTTAATATTAGTATCATTATTATTATTGGTGGACAGAGTAACTTCATTCTGAGAATCAGCTAAGATAATGGATCTGAATATGCTAAACTATGTAAGGGTTATACAGTTTAGAAAGAGAAAATATATTCATTCATTCATCCAGCTAATAACTATTGAAAGCCTATAGATGTGCCAGGTCCTCTGCTGAATGCTGGAAATAAAGTAGTGAACAATATAGTTGAGGTCTCCACCCTCATAGATCTTACATTCAAGTGTAGGAAACAGGCAATAGACTAGCAAAAAATAGGCATAATTGCAAATAAATAGATAATTACAAATTATAATAATTTCTAGGAAGGAAGCTAATATAATGGTAAACTAGAGAATAACTGGGAAAGCCATTTGGACTGGATGTTAAGCAACAGGAACAGAGCTGACGTTGTCAGAGATTTGAAGGTTCTAATCTCTCTGCCTAAAGGAAAAACCAGGCAGGCAGAAGTGTGATGGGAAGAAAATATTTTTTTGCTCTTTTTCTATGATACATCCTGAATTTCCTGTAGATCTGTTTATCTTGCTGCCTTGCTACTCTCTACTCACTGGATCACTGGCATTCATATCTTCATGGGGAAGGCAGATGTCCTCCAGACAAATGCAGAGTCATTGAATTATAAAAAGGGCTTACTTAAGTCTAGTGAAACAAAAGTTTAGGAAGCTAGCTTTTGTTGCCAAGGAAAAAAGGAAGTTTGAAATTAAAAATTTTCCCTTACATATTAAGAGCAATTGGAGTCTGAACACAAGAGGTAGAGAGAATTTATTCTATATTTGAAGAGAGTTTCAATGAGACAGAAAGGAGTGGAAAGTTTCCCACTACTAAAAGAGAGAGGGAAACTGAAGGACAAGATACCAGATATAAATGTACTGGTTCTTTGGAGTACGTATAAAAGTCTTTCAAAAGATGGTTTTAGGGGACATTGTTGTTGAGCAGCAAGCATCCATAATTGCCTATCTCATTATTGGTAGAATGAAGATTTTGTTGTGTCCATCTTTATCTCACACAGTCTTTGTTAGTAGGAAACTGAACTCACCTCCAGTTACAGGGGTGGGGCTTAATTGAAGCAAATGATGGTAATCCCCTTGATGGCAACTGTTTCCGAAACCCAGGTTTTAGCCAATCAGCACATGGCATTCTTTTGTCCATTCTTATTTGTTTTGAGTTGGTCCAATCAGGCTGAAGGAAAAACCTTCTACTACAAGGTTACAGAGAAGTTATTCTCCTTCCCTCTGCCATTGGTGATGGAGGAAGCAGGATGCCAGTACTATTTACAGCCAACTTGTGACCAAGTGGGAAGCCAGCTTTGGAACAAGGCCAACAGTGTGGCTCTTAGAGGGAAAAAGCCGAAAGAACCCACATTCCAGTTGACATTGCTGAGGTCTTGAACCAAGCAATTCTAATACTAGACTTCCCATTTTGTAATATAATAATTTTATATCCTGTTTAATCAGTTTGACTCAGACTTTCTGTTATTTAGAGCCAAAATCATGCAAGATAAATACAATGGGAGAAATAGCCAGACTGTTCTGGAGAAGTGCCAGAATATGAAGAATAATTTCTCACTCTTATGAGTAGATCCTAGGAAATTTTAAAGATGATTAGAAGAGTCCTATGCCAACAGAAGGAGGTGAAGGCAAAATGGAAATGCACACATGGCATGATGAGGTTAATCAGCAAAAAGCTTATGACACCTGCTTTAGTCTGAGAATGCTTTATAAAAAATTCAGAATTTCCTGCATGCTCCAGGGGATAGGGGACAGAGGGACATGTAAGACAGTTGAGGGAGCTGCCTTATGACTCCATCAGGGGACCCTTCCCAGTAAAGGGTGTGATGATTTTATAGTAGAGAACAGCAAGGCAGGTCACTCAGGCTAAAGGTTGAATGGGGATCATTACAATTTCCTCAGAGGAGGAGTATCACCACCAAGACCCAAAGAGAAGGACAATTTAGCAAGGGCAGACCATGAATTACACAAGACCCATCAGCACTGAATGCAGCAAGATTAGAGTTTTACCAGGTAAGTGAGGTATATCTGAACTTGAGGTCATTGGGAATCAACAGAGAACCACATGTAGGTAAGAATGTAAGCTTCTACCTATATCCAAACACCAGATTAGAAGGGATGATCAGATTGTGAAACCAACTGAGAAAGAAGAGATATTATCTTGATAGAGCGTCTGGAATTAAAAGTGTTTAATCGTGTACCTACTAAATGAGACTAGGTTAATCTGAAAGAGACTGTGTTAACCTTCTTCTGGTAGATTGCATCATTTGCCCTAATTCTTTGCCCATCCTGTATCCATGTCCTTTATCATGGGACCTCATAACTCCTCTTTCTAATGAGGTAGAGTCTAGGGTGGAGTCTATTTCCACACTCTTGGATCTGGAGTTGGCTATGTCACTTGCTTTAGTGAATAGAATGAAGCTGAAAGGATTTGTTCCAGTTCAAAGCCTATGTCTCAGAAGGCCCGTGTGTTTCCATTTTCTTGCACTTTTGTGTCTGCCATCATCATGAAAACATGCACAGGATTAAGGGTTATGTGGAGGTGGGCTGAGTCATCCTCATTATCCCAGCTGAAGTCATTTTAGATCAGCTAACTTCCAGATATCCCCAGATGTATAA